>NW_028227281.1:7013282-7030782 GCF_978045245.1 Mus caroli | reverse complement strand
ATAAACACAGCCTCACATATACTACTAAAAATTTAACGATGGGTGGGGCCACTGAAAGTGCTCAACAATTAACACCATTGTCTCCTCTTCCAGAGAACCTGGGATCAACTAACAGCAACTATATGGTGGCCCATCTCCAGATCCAGGGGATCAGAACGACAGACAGACAGACAGACAGACAGACAGAGATAAGGATGGTAGGCCTGCCTGGTGTTTCTTTATTTCTTATCCGGTTTAAATAATGTTTATTTATTTATTTATTTATTTATTTATTTATTTATTTATTTATTAGATATAAGTACACTGTAGCTGTCTTCAGACAATCCAGAAGAGGGTGTCAGATTCTGGAGAATCTAAATCCCTCTTATGGTCTGCATATGATGTACATAAACACAGCCTCATATATACTACTAAAAATTTAACGATGGGTGTAGCCACTGAAAGGGCTCAAAAATTAACAGCATTGTCTCCAATTCCAGAGAACCTGGGATCAACTACCAGCACCTATATGGTGGCCGATCTCCAGTTCGAGGGGATCAGAACGACAGACAGACAGACAGACAGACAGACAGACAGACAGACAGAGATAAGGATGGCAGGCCTGCCTGGTTTTTCTTTCTTTCCTATCCGGTTTAAATAATGTTTATTTATTTATTTATGTATTTATTTATGTATTTATTAGATATAAGTACACTGTAGCTGTCTTCAGACACTCCAGAAGAGGGTGTCAGATACTGATGAATCTAAATCCCTCTTCTGGTCTGCATATGATGTACATAAACACAGCCTCACATACACTCCTAAAAATTTAAAGATGGGTAGGGCCACAAATAGGGGTCAACAATTAACAGCATTGTCTCCTCTTCCAGAGAACATGGTATCAACTACCAGCAACTATATGGTAGCCCATCTCCAGTTCCAGGTGATCAGACAGACAGACAGACAGACAGACAGAGATAAGGATGGCAGGCCTGCCTGGTCTTACTTTCTTTCTTATCCTTTTTAAAAAATGTTTATTTATTTATTTATTTATTTATGTATTTATTATATATAAGTACACTGTAGCTGTCTTCAGACACTCCAGTAGAGGGTGTCAGATTCTGGAGAATCTAAATCCTCTTATAATCTGAATATGATGTAAATAAACACAGCCTCACGTATACTTGTAAATATTTTAAGAAGTGTGGGGCCACTGAAAGCGCTCAACAATTAACAGCATTGTCTCCTCTTCCAGAGAACTTTGTATCAACTACCAGCAACTATATGGTGGCCCATCTCCAGTTCCAGGGGATCAGACAGACAGACAGACAGACAGAGATAAGGATGGCAGGCCTGCCTGGTCTTACTTTCTTTCTTATCCTTTTTAAAAAATGTTTATTTATATATTTATTTATTCATTTATTTTTTTATTTATGAATTTTTTATATATAAGTACTCTGTAACTGTCTTCAGACACTCCAGTAGAGGGTGTCAGATTCTGTAGAATCTAAATCCTCTTATAATCTGAATATGATGTACATAAACACAGCCTCACATATACTTCTAAATATTTAGAGAAGTGTGGGGCCACTGAAAGGGCTCAACTATTAACAGCATTGTCTCCTATTCCAGAGAACCTTGGATCAACTACCAGCAACTATATGGTGGCACATCTCCAGTTCACGGGGATCAGATACACAGACAGACAGACAGACAGAGATATGGATGGCAGGCCTGCCTGGTCTTTCTTTCTTTCTTATCCTTTTTAAAAAATGTTTATTTATTTATTTATTTATCTATTTATTTATTAGATATAAGTACACTCTAGCTGTCTTCAGACACTCCAGAAGAGGGTGTCAGATTCTGGAGAATCTAAATCCCTCTTATGGTCTGCATATGATGTACATAAACACAGCCTCACATATACTTCTAAATATTTAAGGATGGGTGGCGCCACTGAAAGGGGTCAACAATTAACAGCATTGTCTCCTCTTCCAGAGAACCTGGGATCAACTACCAGCAACTATTCATGGCCCATCTCCAGTTCCCAGGTATCAAATTGACAGACAGACAGACAGACAGAGATATGGATGGCAGGCCTGCCCGGTCTTTCTTTTTGTCTTATCCTATTTAAAAAATGTTTATTTATTTATTTATTTATTTATTTATTTATTTATTTATTTATTAGATATAAGTACACTGTAGCTGTTCAGACACTCCAGAAGAGGGTGTCGGATTCTGGAGAATCTAAATCCCTCTTATGGTCTGCATATGATGTACATAAACACAGCCTCACATATACTTCTAAAAATTTAAAGAAGGGTGGGGCCACTCTAAAAGCTCAACAATTAACAGCATTGTCTCCTCTTCCAGAGTACCTGGGATCAACTACCAGCAACTATATGGTGGCCCATCTCTAGTTCCAGGGGATCAGACAGACAGACATACAGACAGTGATAAGGATGGCAGGCCTGCCTGGTCTTTCATTCTTTCTTATCCTTTTTAAAAAAAAGTTTATTTATATATTTATTTATGTATTTATTAGATATAAGTACACTGTAGCTGTCTTCAGACACTCCAGAAGAGGGTGTCGGATTCTGGAGAATCTAAATCTCTCTTATGGTCTGCTTATGATGTACATAAACACAGCCTCACATATACTTCTAAAAATTTAAAGATGTTTGGGGCCACTGAGAGTGCTCAACAATTAACAGGATTGTCTCCTCTACCAGAGAACCTGGGATCAACTACCAGCAACTATATGGTGGCCCATCTCCAGTTCCAGGGGATCAGGCAGACAAAGAGACAGACAGACAAGGGTGGCAGGCCTCCCTGTTTTTTCTTTCTTTCTTATCCTTTTTAAAAAATATTTATTTATTTATTTATGTATTTACGAGATATAAGTACACTGTAGCTGTCTTCAGACACTCTAGAAGAGGGTGTCAGATTCTGGAGAATATAAATCCCTCTTATGGTCTGCATATGATGGACATAAACACAGATTCACATAAACTTCTAAAAATTTAAGATGGGTGGGGCCACTGAAAAGGCTGAACAATTAACAGCATTGTCTCTTCTTCCAGAGAACCTAGGATCAACTACCAGCAACTATATGGTGGCCCATCTCCAGTTCCAGGGGATCAGACAGACAGACAGACAGACAGAGATAAGGAGGGCAGGACTGCCTGGTCTTTCTTTCTTTCTTATCCTTTTAAAATAATCTTTATTTATTTATTTATGTATTTATTAGATATAAGTACACTGTAGCTGTCTTCAGACACTCCAGAAGAGGGTGTCAGATTCTGGAGAATCTAAATCCCTCTTATGGTCTGCATATGATGTACATAAACACAGCCTCACATATACTTCTAAAAATTAAATGATGGGTGGGCCCACTGAAAGGGCTCAACAATTAACAGCATTTTCTCTTCTTCCAGAGAACGTGGGATCAACTACCAGCAACTATATGGTGGCCCATTTCAAGTTCCAGGGGATAAGACAGACAGACAGACAGACAGACAGAGATAAGGATGGCAGGCCTGCCTGATTTTTCTTTCTTTCATATCCTTTTTAAAAATGTTTATATATTTATTTATTCATTTATTCATTCATTTATTTATTTATTTATTTATTTATTTATTTATTTATTAGATATAAGTACACTGTAGCTGTCTTCAGACTCTCCAGAAGAGGGTGTCAGATTCTGGAAAATCTATATCCCTCTTATGGTCTGCATATGATGTACATAAACACAGCCTCACATATACTTCTAAAAATTTAAAGATGGGTGGGGCCACTGAAAGGGCTCAACAATTAACAGCATTGTCTCATCTTCCAGAGGACCTGGGATCAACTACCAGCAACTGTATTGTGGCCCATCTCCAGTTCCAGGGGATCAGACAGACATACATACAGACAGACAGACAAGGATTGCAGGCCTGCCTGGTTTTCTTTCTTTCTTATACATTTTAAAAATGTTTATTTTTTTATATATGTATTTATTAGATATAAGTACACTGTAGCTGTCTTCAGGCACTTCAGAAGAGGGTGTCATATTCTGGAGAATCTAAATGCCTCTTATGGTCTGCATATGATGTACATAAACACAGCCTCACATATACTTCTAAAAATTTAAAGATGGGTGGGGCCACTGAAACGGCTCAACAATTAACAGCATTGTCTCCTCTACCAGAGTACCTGGGATCAACTAGCAGCAACTATATGGTGGCCCATCTCCAGTTCCAGGGGATCAGACAGACAGACAGACAGACAGACAAGGATTGCAGGCGTGCCTGGTTTTATTTTCTTTCTTATCATTTTAAAAATGTTTATTTATTTATTTATTTATTTATTTATTTATTTATGTATTTATTATATATAAGTACACTGTAGCTGTCTTCAGACACTCCAGAAGAGGGTGTCAGATTCTGGAGAATCTAAATCCCTCCTATGGTCTGCATATGATGTACATAAACACAGCCTCACATATACTTCTAAAAATTTAAAGATGGGTGGGGCCTCTGAGAGGGCTCAACAATTAACAGCATTGTCTCCTCTACCAGAGAACCTGGGATCAACTACCAGCAACTATATGGTGTCCCATCTCCAGTTCCAGGGGATCAGGCAGACAAAGAGACAGACAGACAAGGGTGGCAGGCCTCCCTGGTTTTTCTTTCTTTCTTATCCTTTTTAAAAAATGTTTATTTATTTATTTATGTATTTATTAGATATAAGTACACTTTAGCTGTCTTCAGACACTCCAGAAGAGGGTGTCAGATTCTGGAGAATATAAATCCCTCTTATGGTCTGCATATGATGGACATAAACATAGATTCACATACACTTCTAAAAATTTAAGATGGGTGGGGCCACTGAAAGGGCTCAACAATTAACAGCATTGTCTCTTCTTCCTGAGAACCTGGGATCAACTACCAGCAACTATATGGTGGCCCATCTCCAGTTCCAGGGGATCAGACAGAAAGACAGACAGACAGACAGAGATAAGGAGGGCAGGCCTGCCTGGTTTTTCTTTCTTTCTTATCCTTTTAAAATATTGTTTATTTATTTATTTATTTATTTATTTATTTATTTATTATTTATTAGATATAAGTACACTGTAGTTGTCTTCAGACACTCCAGAAGAGGGTGTCAGATTCTGGAGAATCTAAATCCCTCTTATGGTCTGCATATGATGTACATAAACACAGCCTAAAATATACTTCTAAAAATTTAAAGATAGGTGGAGCCACTGAAAGGGCTCAACAATTAACAGCATTGTCTCCTCTTCCAGAGAACCTGGGATGAAATAACAGCAACTATATGGTGGCCCATCTCCAGTTCCAAGCGATCAGACAGACAGACAGACAGACTGACAGAGATAAGGATGGAGGCCTGCCTGGTCTTTCTTTCTTTCTTATACTTTAAAAAAAATGTTTATTTATTTATTTATTTATTTATTTATTTATTTATTTATTAGATATAAGTACACTGTAGCTGTCTTCAGACACACTAGAAGAGGGTGTCATCTTCTGGAGAATCTAAATCCCTCTTATGGTCTGCATATGATGTACATAAACACAGCCTCACATATACTTCTAAAAATTTAAAGATCGGTGGGCCCACTGAAAGGGCTCAACAATTAACAGCATTGTCTCTTCTTCCAGAGAACGTGGGATCAAATACCAGCAACTATATTGTGGCCCATCTCCAGTTCCAGGGGATCAGACAGACAGACATACAGACAGACAGACAAGGATTGCATGCTTGCCTGGTTTTTCTTTCTTTCTTATCCTTTTAAAATAATGTTTATTTATTTATTTATGAATTTATTAGATATAAGTACACTGTAGTTGTCTTCAGACACTCCAGAAGAGCGTGTCAGATTCTGGAGAATATAAATCCCTATTATGGTCTGCATATGATGGACATAAACACAGCCTAACATATACATCTAAAAATTTAAAGAACGGTGGGGCCACTGAAAGGGCTCAAGAATTAACAGCATTGTCTCTTCTTCCAGAGAACCTGGGATCAACTACCAGCAACTATATAGTGGCCCATCTCCAGTTCCAGGGGATCAGACAGACAGACAGACAGACAGAGATAAGGAGGGCAGGCCTGCCTGGTTTTTCTTTCTTTCTTATCCTTTTAAAAATGTTTATTTATTTATTTATTTATTTATTTATTTATTTATTTATTTATTAGATATAAGTACACTGTAGTTGTTTTCAGACACTACAGAAGAGGGTGTCAGATTCTGGAGAATCTAAATCCCTCTTATGGTCTGCATATGATGTACATAAACACAGCCTCACATATACATCTAAAAATTTAAAGATAGGTGGAGCCACTGAAAGGGCTCAACAATTAACAGCATTGTCTCCTCTTCCAGAGTACCTGGGATCAACTACCAGCAACTATATTGTGGCCCACCTCCAGTTCCAGGGGATCAGACAGACATACATACAGACAGACAGACAAGGATTGCAGGCCTGCCTGGTTTTTCTTTCTTTCTTATACATTTTAAAAATGTTTATTTATTTATTTATTTATTTATTTATTTATGTATTTATTAGATATAAGTACACTGTAGCTGTCTTCAGACACTTAAGAAGAGGGTGTCATATTCTGGAAATCTAAATCCCTCTTATTGTCTGCATATGATGTACATAAACACAGCCTCACATATACTTCTAAAAATTTAAAGATGTGTGGGGCCACTGAAACGGCTCAACAATTAACAGCATTGTCTCCTCTACCAGAACCTGGGATCAACTAGCAGCAACTATATGGTGGCCCATCTCCAGTTCCAGGGGATCAGACAGACAGACAGACAGACAGACAGAGATAAGGAGGGCAGGCCTGCCTGGTCCTTCTTTCTTTCTTATCCTTTTAAAAAATGTTTATTTATTTATTTATTTATTTATTTATTTATTTATTTATTTATTTATTAGATATAAGTACACTGTAGCTGTCTTCAGACACTCCAGAAGAGGGTGTCAGATTCTGGAGAATCTAAATCCCTCTTAAGGTCTGCATATGATGTACATAAACACAGCCTCACATATACTAATAAAAATTTACGATGGGTGGGGCCACTGAAAGCGCTCAACAATTAACAGCATTGTGTCCTCTTCCAGAGAACCTGGGATCAACCACCAGCACCTATATGGTGGCCCATCTCCAGTTCCAGGGGATCAGAACGACAGACAGACAGACAGACAGACAGAGATAAGGATGGCAGGCCTGCCTGGTCTTTCTTTCTTTCTTATCTGGTTTAAATAATGTTTATTTCTTTATTTACTTATTTATTTATGTATTTATTAGATATAAGTACACTGTAGTTGTCTTCAGACACTCCAGAAGAAGGTGTCAGATTCTGATGAATCTAAATCCCTCTTCTGGTCTGCATATGATGTACATAAACACAGCCTCACATACACTTCTAAAAATTTAAAGATGGGTAGGGCCACTGATAGGGTTCAACAATTAACAGCATTGTCTCCTCTTCCAGAGAACCTGGGATCAACTACCAGCAACTATATGGTGGCCCATCTCCAGTTCCCGGGGATCAGATAGACAGACAGACAGACAGACAGAGATAAGGATGGCAGGCCTGCCTGGTCTTACTTTCTTTCTTATCCTTTTTAAAAATGTTTATTTATTTATTTATTTATTTATTTATTTATTTATTTATGTATTTATTATATATAAGTACACTGTAGCTGTCTTCAGACACTCCAGTAGAGGGTGTCAGATTCTGGAGAATCTAAATCCTCTTATAATCTGAATATGATGTTCATAAACAGGCCTCACATATACTTCTAAATATTTAAAGAAGTGTGGGGCCACTGAAAGGGCTCAACAATTAAGAGCATTTCCTCCTCTTTCAGAGAACCTTGGATCAACTACCAGCAACTATATGGTGGCCCATCTCCAGTTCCTGGGGATCAGATAGACAGACAGACAGACAGACAGAGATATGGATGGCAGGCCTGCCTGGTCTTTCTTTCTTTGTTATCCTTTTTAAAAAAATGTTTATTTATTTATTTATTTATTTATTTATTTATTTATCTATTTGTTTATTAGATATAAATACACTGTAGCTGTTCAGACACTCCAGAAGAGGATGTCAGATTCTGGAGAATCTAAATCCCTCTTATGGTCTGCATATGATGTACATAAACACAGCCTCACATATACTTCTAAAAATTTAAAGAAGGTTGGGGCCACTCTAAAAGCTCAACAATTAACAGCATTTTCTCCTCTTCCAGTGTACCTGGAATCAACTACCAGCAACTATATGGTGGCCCATCTCCAGTTCCAGGGGATCAGACAGACAGACATACAGACAGTGCTAAGGATGGCAGGCCTGCCTGGTCTTTCTTTCATTCTTATCCTTTTTAAAAAATATTTATTTATTTATTTATTTATTTATTTATTTATTTATTTATGCATTTCTTAGATATAAGTACACTGTAGCTGTCTTCAGACACTCCAGAAGAGGGTGTCAGATTCTGGAGAATCTAAATCCCTCTTATGGTCTGCATATGATGTACATAAACAGAGCCTCACATATACTTCTAAAAATTAAAAGATGGGTGGACCCACTGAAAGGGCTCAACAATTAACAGCATTGTCTCTTCTTCCAGAGAACGTGGGATCAACTACCAGCAACTATATGGTGGCCCATCTCAAGTTCCAGGGGATAAGACAGACAGACAGACAGACAGAGATAAGGATGGCAGGCCTGCCTGATTTTTCTTTCTTTCTTATACTTTTTAAAAAATGTTTATTTATTTATTTATGTATTTATTAGATATAAGTACACTGTAGCTGTCTTCAGACTCTCCAGAAGAGGGTGTCAGATTCTGGAGAATCTATATCCCTCTTATGGTCTGCATATGATGTACATAAACACAGCCTCACATATACTTCTAAAAATTTAAAGATGGGTGGGGCCACTGAGAGGGCTCAACAACTAACAGCATTGTCTCCTCTTCCAGAGAACCTGGGATCAACTACAAGCAACTATATTGTGGCCCATCTCCAGTTCCAGAGGATCAGACAGACATACATACAGACAGACAGACAAGGATTGCAGGCCTGCCTGGTTTTTCTTTCTTTCTTATCCTTTTAAAAAAATGTTTATTTATTTATTTATGTATTTATTAGATATAAGTACACTGTAGCTGTCTTCAGACACTCCAGAAGAGGGTGTCAGATTCTGGAGAATATAAATCCCTCTTATGGTCTGCATATGATGGACATAAACACAGATTCACATACACTTCTAAAAATTTAAAGATGGGTGGGGCCACTGAAAGGGCTCAACAATTAACAGCATTGTCTCTTCTTCCAGAGAACCTGGTATCAACTACCAGCAACTGTATGGTGGCCCATCTCCAGTTCCAGGGGATCAGACAGACAGACAGACAGACAGAGATAAGGAGGGCAGGCCTGCCTGGTCTTTCTTTCTTTCTTATCCTTTTAAAATAATGTTTATTTATTTATTTATTTATTTATTTATGTATTTATTAGATATAAGTACACTGTAGTTGTCTTCAGACACTCCAGAAGAGGGTGTCAGATTCTGGAGAATCTAAATCCCTCTTATGGTCTTCATAATATGTACATAAACACAGCCTAACATATACTTCTAAAAATTTAAAGATAGGTGGAGCCACTGAAAGGGCTCAACAATTAACAGCATTGTCTCCTCTTCCAGAGAACCTGGGATCAACTACCAGCAACTATATGCTGGGCCATCTACAGTTCCAGGGGATCAGACACACAGAGAGACAGACAGACACTGTAGGACCCAGAATATGGCAAGAAACCCTGAGAAAGGTGGAAAATTAATAATACACTCTGTAGTACCCAGAATATGGCAAGAAACCCTCATAAAAGTAGAAAATTAAAAACTCACACTGAAGGAACCCAAATATGGCAAGAAAACCTGAAAAATGTGGAAAATGAGAATAATCACAGTGTAGGAACCAGAATTCCGAAAATACTTGAAAAACGTCATAAATGAGAAAATCACATTTTAGGACCCAGAATATGGGGAGAAACCCTGAGAAACGTGGAAAATTAAAAATACACTCTGTAGCACTGAGAATATGGCAAGAAACCCTCAACAAAGTAGAAAATTAAAAACTCACTCTGAAGGATCCCGAATATGGCGCGAAAACATGAAAAAGGTAGAAAATGAGAATAATCACACTGTATTACCCAGAATTACAAAAACATGAAAAACATCGAAAATGAGAAAATCACACTTGTAGGACCCAAAATACGAAAAAACTTGAAAAACGTGGAAAATGAGAAAATCACACTGCAGAAACCAGAATATGCCGAACAACCATGAAAAACCTGAAAATTAAAAATTCACACTATTGGACACAGAATATGGTGAGAAACCATGAAAAGACTGGACAATTAAAATTTCACACTTCATTACCCAGATATGGAGAGAAATACTGAAAACCGTGGGAAACAATTCACAATGAAGGACCTGGAATACGGCAAGAGACCCTGAAAAAACATGGAAATGAGAAAATCACACAGTATAACCCAGAATATGACGAAAAAACCTGAAAAAGATAAAATATTAAAATATCACACGGAAGGACCCAGAATATGGCGAAAAACCTGAAAAAGGAGGAAGATAAAAAAACTCACACTGAAGGACACAGAATATGGCGAGAAAACCTGAAAAAAGTAGAAAATTAAAAATTCACACTGAAAGACCCCGAATATGGTTTGAAAACCTGAAAAAGGTGGAAAATGAGAATAATCACACTGTAGGACCCAGATTATGCCCAGAAACCCTGAAAACGTGTAAAATTAAAAAAACATGCTGGAGGACCCAGAATATGGCGGCGAGAAAACCTGAAAAAAGTAGAAAATTAAAAATTCACACTGAAGGACCCCGAATATGGTGATAAAACCTGAAAAAGGTGGAAAATGAGAATAATCACACTGTAGGACCCAGATTTTGCCCAGAAACCCTGAAAACGTGGAAAATTATAAATACATGCTTTAGGACCTAGAATATGGCGAGAAACCCTGAAAAAAGTTCAAAATTACAAACTCACACTGTAGGACCCCAAATATGGCGAGAAACCCTGAAAAAGGTGGAAAATGAGAAAATCACATTTCAGGACCCAGAATAGGCCTAGAAAATGTGAAAAACGTGAAAATTAAAAATTCACACTAACGGACCCAGAATATGGCGAGAAAAAGGTAATAAAAAAGTAGAAAATTAAAATCTCACAGTGAAGGAGCCCAAACATGGCGAGAAAATCTGAAAAAGGTGGAAAATGAGAAAATCACACTGTAGGATCCAGAATATGGTGAGAAACCCTGAAGAAAGTAGAAAAATACAAACTGACACTGAAGGACCCCAAATATGGGGAGAAAACCTGAAAAAGGTGGAAAATGAGAAAATCACACTGCAGGACCCAGAATATTTCAAGAAACACTGAAAAACGTGAAAATTAAAAATTCACACTGTCGGACACAGAATATGGCGAGAAACCATGAAAAAAAGTGGATAATTAAAATTCACACTGTATTACCCATAATATGGGGAGAAATACTGAAAAACGTGGAAAATTAAAAATCCACACTGAAGGACCTGGAATATGGCAAGAAAACCTGAAAATGTGGAAATGAGAAAATCACAATGTAGGACCCAGAATATGAAGAAAAAACCTGAAAAACGTGGAAAATGAAAAATACATACTATAGGACACAGTTTATGGCGAGAAACCCTGAAAGAGTAGAAAATTAAAAACTCACACTGAAGGACCCCAAATATGGCAAGAAACCCTGAAAAAAGTAGAAAATTACAAACTGACACTGAAGAACCCCAATTATGGCGAGAAAACCTGAAAAAGGTGGAAAATGAGAAAATCACACTGTAGGACCCAGAATTACGAAAAAACTTGAAAATATCGAAAATGAGAAAATCACACTATAGGACCCAGAATATGCCAAGAAACCCTGAAAACGTGAAAAATTAAAAATACAACGTTTAGGACCCAGAATACGGCGAGAAACCCTGAAAAAATTAGAAAATTAAAAACTCACACTGAAGGACCCGAAAAATGGCTAGAAAGGCTGAAAAAGGTAGAAAATGAGAAAATCACACTGTAGGACCCAGAATTACGAAAAAAATTGAAAAATGTGGAAAATGAGAAAATCACACTGTAGGACCCAGAATATGCCGAGAAACGCTGAAAAAAGTGAAACATTAAATATTCACACTGTCGGACCAAGAATATTACCAAAAAAAAAACCTTAAAAACGACGAAAATTAAAAATTTACACTGTGGGACCCAGAATATGGCGAGAAACACTGAAAAATGTGGAAAATTAAATTCACACTGTAGGAACAAGAATATGCCGAGAAAACCTGAAAAAGTTTGAAAATGAAAAAATCACACTGTGGGACTGAGAATATGACGAAAAAAAAACCTTAAAAACATGGAAAATTAAAAACTCCCACTGAAGAACCTAGAATATGGCAAGAAACCCTGAAAAAGGTGGAAAATGAGAAATTCACACTGTAGGACCCAGAATATGATGAGAAACACTGAAAAATGTTGAAAAATAAAAATTCACACTATAGGACCAGAATATGGAAAAAAACCTTGAAAAACGTGGAAAATTAAAAATTCACACTGCAGGACCCAGAATATGCTGAGAAAACCTGAAAAAGGTGGAAAATGAGAAAATCACACTGTAGGATGGAGAATTGGGGAAAAAAACTTGAAAAAAGTCAAAAATTGGAAAATCGCACAGTAGGACCAAGAATATGCCAGAAACCCTAAAAACGTGGAAAATTAAAAATACACGCTGTAGGATTCAGAATATGGCAAGAAACCCTGAAAGAAGTAGAAAATTAAAAACTCACACTGAAGGACCCGGAATATGGCGAGAAAACCTGAAAAAATGTGGAAAATGAGAAAAACAATCTGTAGGACATAGAAATGCGAAAAAACTTTAAAAAAGTGGAAAATGAGAAAATCACATTGTAGGACCCAGAATATGCCAAGAAACCCTGAAAAACGAGAAAAAATAAAAATATTCTTTTTGGAGCCAGAATATTGCAAGAAACACAGTAAAAAGTAGAAAATTAAAAACTCACACTGAAAGACACCGAATATGGCAAAAAACCTGAAAAAGGTGGAAAATGAGTATAATCACACTGTAGGACACAGAATAGCGAAAAAACTTGAAAAACGTGGAAAAGGAGAAAATCACACTGCAGAACCCAGAATATGCCGAGAAACCCTGAAAAACTAGAAAATTAAAAACTCACATTGAAGGACCCCAAATATGGAGAGTTAACCTGAAAAAGGTGGAAAATGAGAAAATCACACTGTAGGACCCAGAATTACAAAAAAACTTGAAAAACGTGGAAAAGGAGAAAATCACACTGCAAGACCCAGAATATGCCGAGAAACACTGAAAAATGTGAAAATAAAAAATTCACACTGTCAGACACAGAATATGGCAAGAAACCATGAAACAAGTGGAAAATGAGAAAATCACACTGTATTGCCCAGAATATGGCGAGAAATACTGAAAAACGTGGAAAATTAAAAATTCAGACTGAAGGACCTGGAATATGGCAAGAAAACCTGAAAAACGAGGAAATGGGAAAATCACACTGTAGGAGCCAGAATATGCAGAGAAACCTTGAAAAACGTGGAAAATTAAAAATACACTCTGTAGGACCCAGAATATGGCGAGAAACCCTGAAGAATGTAGAAAATTAAAAACTCACATTGAAGGACCCCGAATATGGCGAGAAATCCTGAAAAAGGTGGAAAATGAGAAAATCACACCGTAGGACCCATAATATTACAAAAAACTTGAAAGAAGTGGAAAATTAAAAATTCACAGTGAAGGACCCAGAATATGGCGAGAAAACCTGAAAAACGAGGAAAATTAAAAATTCACACTGTAGGACCCAGAATATGGCTAGAAAACCTGAAAAAGTTGGAAAATGAGAATAATCACACTGTAGGACCAAGATATGCGAAAAAACTTGAAAAATTTCAAAATTGAGAAAATTACACTGTAGGACCCAGAATATGCTGAGAAACACTGAAAAACGTGGAAAATTAAAAATACACGCTGTAGGACCCATAATATGTCGAGAAACCCTGAAAAATTAGAAATGTAAAAACTCACACTGAGGGACCCCAAATATGGCAAGAAAACATGAAAAAGGTGAAAAAAGAGAAAATCACACTGTAGGACCCAGAAATATGAAAAAACTTGAAAAATGTGGAAAATGAGAAAATCACACTGCAGAAACCAGAATATGCCGAACAACCATGAAAAACCTGAAAATTAAAAATTCACACAGTCGGACACAGAATATGGTGAGAAACCATGAAAAAAGTGGACAATTAAAAATTCACACTTTATTACCCAGATATGGCGAGAAATACTGAAAACCGTGGAAAAAAATTCACACTGAAGGACCTGGAATACGGCAAGTGACCCTGAAAAACATGGAAATGAGAAAATCACACAGTAGGACCCAGCATATGGCGAGAAAACCTGAAAAAAGTAGAAAATTAAAAATTCACACTGAAGGACCCCGAATATTGCAAGAAAACCTGAAAAGGGTGGAAAATGAGAATAATCAATCTGTAGGACCCAGCTTATGCCTAGAAACCCTGAAAACGTGGAAAATTAAAAATACATGCTGTAGGACCCAGAATATGGCGTGTAACCCTGAAAAAAGTTGAAAATAACAAACTCACAATGTAGGACCCCAAATATGGCGAGAAACCCTGCAAAAGGTGGAAAATGAGAAAATCACACTGCAGGATCCAGAATATGCCGAGAAAATGTGAAAAACGTGAAAATTAATAATTCACACTCATGGACCCAGAATATGGCGAGAAACACTTAATAAAAAAGTAGGAAATTAAAAACTCACAGTGAAGGAGCCCAAACATGACCAGAAAAACCTGAAAAAGGTGGAAAATGAGAAAATCACACTGTAGGATCCAGAATATGGCGAGAAATCCTGAAAAAAGTAGAAAAATAAAAACTCACACTGAAGGACCCCAAATATGGCAAGAAAACCCGAAAAAGGTGGAAAATGAGAAAATCACACAGTAGGACCCAGAATTACAAAAAAACTTGAAAAAAGTGGAAAATGAGAAAATCACACTGCAGGACCAAGAATATTTAGAGAAATCCTGAAAAACTTGAAAATTAAAAATTCACACTCCAGGACCTAGAATATGCCGAGAAATCCTGAAAAACGTGAAAATTAAAAATTCACATTATCGGACCCAGAATATGGTTAGAAACCCTGAAAAACGGGAAAATTAAAAATTCAACTGAGGGACCCGGAATATGGCGAGAAACCCTGAAAAAAGTAGAAAACTGGAAAATGAGAATAATCACAGTGTAGGACCCAGAATTGCACAAAAAAAACTTGAAAAACATCGTAATGAGAAAATCACACTGTAGGACCCAGAATATGGCAAGAAACTCTGAGAAACGTGGAAAATTAATAATACACTCTGTAGTACCCAGAATATGGCAAGAAACCCTCAAAAAAGTAGAAAATTAAAAACTCACACTGAAAAACCCCAAATATGGCAAGAAAACCTAAAAAATGTGGAAAATAAGAATAATCACATATTAGGACCCAGAATTGCGAAAATACTTGAAATGTCGTAAATGAGAAAATCACATTTTAGGACCCAGAATATGGCGAGAAACCCTGAGAAACGTAGAAAATTAAAAATACACTCTGTACCACCGAGAATATGGCAAGAAACCCTCAACAAAGTAGAAAATTAAAAACTCACAATGAAGGACCCCGAATATGGCGAGAAAACCTGAAAGAGGTGGAAAATGAGAATAATCACACTGTAGGACCCAGAATAGCGAAAAAAAACATGAAAATCATGGAAAATGAGAAAATCACACTGTAGGACCCAGAATATGGCGAGAAACCCTGAGAAATGTGGAAAATTAAAAATACACTCTGTAGCACCCAGAATATGGCAAGAAACGCTCAAAAAAGTAGAAAATTAAAAACTCACACTGAAGGACCCTGAATATGCCGAGAAAACATGAAAAAGGTAGAAAATGAGAATATTCACACTATATTACCCAGAATTACAAAAACATGAAAAACATCGAAAATGAGAAAAATCACACTGTAGGACCCAGAATATGCTCAGAAACCATGAAAAAACGTGGAAAATTAAAAAATACACGCTCTAGGACCCAGAATATGGCGAGAAACTTTGAAAAAGAAAATAAAAATTCACACTGAGGTATCACGAATATGGAGAGAAAAGCTGAAAAAGGCGGAAAATGAGAATAATCACACTGTAGGACCCAGAATTGCGAAAAAACTTGAAAAACGTCGAAAATGAGAAAATCACACTGTAGGACCCACAATATGACGAAAAAAAAAACCTGAAAAACGTGGAAAATTAAAAATACACGCTGTAGGACACAGAATATGTCGAGAAACCCTGAAAAATTAGAAAATTAAAACCTCACACTGAAGGACCCTAAATATGGCGAGAGAACCTAAAAAATGTAGAAAATTAAAAATTCACACTAAAGGACCCGGAATATGGCAATAAAACCTGAAAAAAGAGGAAAATTAAAAATTCACACTGAAGGACCCAGAATATGGCAAGAAAACCTGAAAAAAGTAGAAAATTAAAAATTCACACTGAAGGACCTGGAATATGTGAAGAAAACCTGAAAACCGTGGAAATGAGAAAATCACACTGTAGGACCCAGAATATGACGGAAAAACCTGAAAAACGTGGAAAATTAAAAATTCACACTGAAGGACCTGGAATATGTGAAGAAAACCTGAAAAACGTGGAAATGAGAAAATCACACTGTAGGATCCAGAATATGACGGAAAAACCTGAAAAACGTGGAAAATTAAAAATTCACACTGAAGTACCCGGCATATGGTGAGAAAAACTGAAAAACGAGGAAAATTCAAAAACACACTGTAGGATCAAGAGTAAAGGCGAGAAAACCTGAAAAAGGTGGAAAGTGAGAATTTTCACAATGTAGGACCCAGATTTGGAAAAAAAAAAAGTGAAAAACGTCGAAAATGAGAAAATCACACTGTAGGACCCAGAGTATGCCGAGAAACCCTAAAAAAGGTGGAAATTGAGAAAATCACACTTTAGGACCCAGAATTTCGAAAAAACTTGAAAAATGTAGAAAATGAGGAAATCACACTGTAGGACCCACAATATGACGAAATAAACCTAAAAAATGTGGAAAATTAAAAATACACGCTGTAGGACACAGAATATGTTGAGAAACCCTGAAAAATTAGAAAATTAAAAACTCACACTGAAGGACCCTAAATATGGCGAGAGAACATAAAAAAAAGTAGAAAATTAAAAATTCACACTAAAGGACCCGGAATATGGCAATAAAACCTGAAAAAAGAGGAAAATTAAAAATTCACACTGAAGGACCTGGAATA
>NW_028227281.1:6901445-7013182 GCF_978045245.1 Mus caroli | reverse complement strand
TTCCTACAGTGTGAGTTTTGAATTTTTCTCATTTTTCAGGTTTCCTAGCCATATTCCGGGTCCTTCAGTTGAATATTTTAATTTTCCACGTTTTTTCAGTATTTCTCGCCATATTTAGGGTGAATTTTTAATTTTTACATTTTTCAGGGTTTCTGGCATATTCTGGGTCTTGCAGTGTGATTTTCTCATTTTCCACTTTTTTCGAGTTTTTTCGGAATTCTGCGTTTTACAGTGTGATTTTCTCATTTTACAACTTTTTAAGGATTTCTCGCCATATTTAGGGTCCTTCAATGTGATTTTTTACTTTTCTAATTTTTCAGTGTTTCTCTACATATTCTGTGTCCTCCAACGTGTATTTTTACTTTTCCTCGTTTTTCAGGGTTTCTCGGCATACTCTGGGTCCTACAGTGTGATTTTCTCATTTTCGACGTTTTTCACTTTTTTTTTTTTCCAAGTCTGGGTACTACATTGTGATAATTCTCACTTTCCACCTTTTTCAGGTTTTCTCGCCTATATTCTGGATCCTACAGTGTGTTTTTGAATTTTCCTCATTTTTCAGTTTTTCTCGCCATATGCCGGGTACTTCAGTGTGAATTTTTAATTTTCCACGTTTTTCAGGTTTTTCCGTCATATTCTGGGTCCTACAGTGTGATTTTCTCATTTCCACGTTTTTCAGGTTTTCTTCACATATTCCAGGTCCTTCAGTGTGAATTTTTAATTTTCCTCTTTTTTCAGGTTTTATTGCCATATTCCGGTGTCCTTTAGTGTGAATTTTTAATTTTCTACTTTTTTTTATGTTCTCTCGCCATATTTAGGGTCCTTCAGTGTGAGTTTTTAATTTTCTAATTTTTCAGGGTTTCTCAACATATTCTGTGTCCTACAGCGTGTATTTTTAATTTTCCACATTTTTTAGGTTTATTTCGTCATATTGTGGGTCCTACAGTGTGATTTCCTCATTTTCTACATTTTTCAAGTTTTTTCGAAATTCTGGGTCCTAAAGTGTGATTTTCTCAATTTCCACCTTTTTTAGGGTTTCTCGGCATACTCTGGGTCCTACAGTGTGATTTTCTCATTTTCGACGTTTTTCACTTTTTTTTTTCCAAATCTGGGTCCTACATTGTGAAAATTCTCACTTTCCACCTTTTTCAGGTTTTCTCGCCTTTACTCTTGATCCTACAGTGTGTTTTTGAATTTTCCTCGTTTTTCAGTTTTTCTCACCATATGCCGGGTACTTCAGTGTGAATTTTTAATTTTCCACGTTTTTCAGGTTTTTCCGTCATATTCTGGATCCTACAGTGTGATTTTCTCATTTCCACGTTTTTCAGGTTTTCTTCACATATTCCAGGTCCTTCAGTGTGAATTTTTAATTTTCCACGTTTTTCAGGTTTTTCCGTCATATTCTGGGTCCTACAGTGTGATTTTCTCATTTCCACGGTTTTCAGGTTTTCTTCACATATTCCAGGTCCTTCAGTGTGAATTTTTAATTTTCTACTTTTTTCAGGTTTTCTTGCCATATTCTGGGTCCTTCAGTGTGAATTTTTAATTTTCCTCTTTTTTCAGGTTTTATTGCCATATTCCGGGTCCTTTAGTGTGAATTTTTAATTTTCTACATTTTTTAGGTTCTCTCGCCATATTTAGGGTCCTTCAGTGTGAGGTTTTAATTTTCTAATTTTTCAGGGTTTCTCGACATATTCTGTGTCCTACAGCGTGTATTTTTAATTTTCCACGTTTTTCAGGTTTTTTTTTTCGTCATATTGTGGGTCCTACAGTGTGATTTTCTCATTTTCGACGTTTTTCAAGTTTTTTCGCAATTCTGGGTCCTACAGTGTGATTATTCTCATTTTCCACCTTTTTCAGCTTTTCTCTCCATATTCGTGATACCTCAGTGTGAATTTTTAATTTTCTTTTTCAAAGTTTCTCGCCATATTCTGGGTCCTAGAGCGTGTATTTTTAATTTTCCACGTTTTTCATGGTTTCTGAGCATATTCTGGGTCCTACAGTGTGATTTTCTCATTTTCGATGTTTTTCATGTTTTTGTAATTCTGGGTAATATAGTGTGAATATTCTCATTTTCTACCTTTTTCATGTTTTCTCGGCATATTCAGGGTCCTTCAGTGTGAGTTTTTAATTTTCTACTTTTTTGAGCGTTTCTTGCCATATTCTGGGTGCTACAGAGTGTATTTTTAATTTTCCACATTTCTCAGGGTTTCTCGCCATATTCTGGGTCCTACAGTGTGATTTTCTCATTTTCCATGATTTTCATGTTTTTTTTCGCTATTCTGGGTCCTACAGTGTGATTATTCTCATTTTCCACCTCTTTCAGGTTTTCTCGCCATATTCGGGGTCCTTCATTGTGAGTTTTTAATTTTCTACTTTGTTGAGGGTTTCTTGCCATATTCTCGGTGGTACAGAGTGTATTTTTAATTTTCTACGTTTCTCAGGGTTTCTCGCCATATTCTGGGTCCTAAAATGTGATTTTCTCATTTACGACATTTCAAGTATTTTCGCAATTCTGGGTCCTAATATGTGATTATTCTTATTTTCCACATTTTTTAGGTTTTCTTGCCATATTTGGGGTTTTTCAGTGTGAGTTTTTAATTTTCTACTTTTTTGAGGGTTTCTTGCCATATTCTGGGTACTACAGAGTGTATTATTAATTTTCCACGTTTCTCAGAGTTTCTTGCCATATTCTGGGTCCTACAGTGTGATTTTCTCATTACGATGTTTTTCAAGTTTTTTTTGTGCAATTCTGGGTCCTACACTGTGATTATTCTCATTTTCCAGTTTTCTACTTTTTTCAGGGTTTCTCGCCATATTCCGGGTCCCCTCAGTTGAATTTTTAATTTTCCCGTTTTTCAGGGTTTCTAACCATATTCTGGGTCCGATAATGTGAATTTTTAATTTTCACGTTTTTCAGGATTTCTCGGCATATTCTAGGTCCTGGAGTGTGAATTTTTAATTTTCAAGTTTTTCAGGATTTCTCTAAATATTCTTGGTCCTGCAGTGTGATTTTCTCATTTTCCACTTTTTTCAAGTTTTTTTGTAATTCTGGGTCCTACTGTGTGATTTTCTCATTTTCCACCTTTTTCGGGTTTTCTTGCCATATTTGGGGTCCTTCAGTGTGAGTTTTTATTTTTCTACTTTTTTCAGGATTTCTCGCCATATTCTGGATCCTACAGTGTGATTTTCTCATTTTCCACCTTTTTCAGGTTTTTCTGGTCATGTTTGGGCTCCTTCACTGTGAGTTTTTAATTTCCTACTTTTTTATTAAGTGTTTCTCGCCATATTCTGGGTCCGTGAGTGTGAATTATTAATTTTCACGTTTTTCACATTTTCTCGGCATATTCTGGATCCTGCAGTGTGATTTTCTCATTTTCCACCTTTTGCAGGGTTTCTCGCCATATTTGGGGTCCTACATTGTGAGTTTGTTATTTTCAACTTTTTTCAGGGTTACACGCCATATTCTGGGTCCTACAGCATGTATTTTTAATTTTCCACGTTTTCAGGGTTTCTAGGCATAAGCTGGGTCCTACAGATTGATTATTCTCATTTTCCACCCTTTTCAGGTTTTCTTGCAATATTCGGGGTCCTTCAGTGTGAATTTTTAATTTTCTACTTTTTTCAGGTTTTCTCGCCATATGCTGGGTCCTACTGTGTGATTTTCTCATTTCCATGTTTTTCAGGGTCACTTGCCGTATTCCAGGTCCTTCAGTGTGAATTTTTTTCCACGGTTTTCAGTATTTCTCGCCATATCTGGGTAATAAAGTGTGAATTTTTAATTGTCCACTTTTTTCATGGTTTCTCACCATATTCTGTGTCCGACTGTGTGAATTTTTAATTTTCAGGTTTTTCATGGTTGTTCGGCATATTCTGGTTTCTGCAGTGTGATTTTCTCATTTTCCACATTTTTCAAGTTTTTTCATATTTCTGGGTCCTACAGTGTGATTTTCTCTTTTTTCACCTTTTTCATGTTTTCTTGCCATATTTGGGGTCCCTCAGTGTGAGTTTTTACATTTCTAATTTTTCAGGGTTTCTCGACATATTATGGGTCCTACAGCGTGTATTTTTAATTTTCCACGTTTTTCAGTGTTTCTCAGCATATTCTGGGTCCTACAGTGTAATTTTCTCAATTTTGAAATTTTTCAAGTTTTTTCGCATATCTTGGTCCTACAGTGTGATTATTCTCATTTTCCAACTTTTTCAGGTTTTCTAGCCATATTCTGGGTCCTACAGTGTGAATTTTTAATTTTCCTCGTTTTTCAGGTTTTCTCGCCATATTCTGGGTCCTTCACTGTGAATTTTTAATTTTCCACTTCTTTCAAGTTTTTTGTAATATTATGGGTCCTACGGTGTGATTTTCTCATTTTCCACCTTTTTCAGGATTTCTCGCCATATTCGGGGTCCTTCAATGTGAGTTTTTAATTTTCTACATTCTTCAGGGTTTCTCGCCATATTCTGGGTCCTACAGAGTGTATTTTTAATTTTCCACGTTTTTCAAGGTTTCTCTGCATATTCTGGCTCCTACAGTGTGATTTTCCCATTTCCTCGTTTTTCAGGTTTTCTTGCCATATTCCAGGTCCTTCAGTCTGAATTTTTAATTTTCCACGTTTTTCAGTATTTCTCGCCATATTCTGGGCAATACAGTGTGATTTTCTCATTTTCCACTTGTTTCATGGTTTCTTGCCATATTCTGTGTCTGACAGTGTGAATTTTTTATTTTCACATTTTTCAGTGTTTCTCGGCATATTCTGGGTCTTGCAGTGTGATTTTCTCCTTTTCCACGTTTTTCAAGTTTTTTTGTAATTCTGGGTCCTACAGTGTGATTTTCTCATTTTCCACCTTTTTCAGGTTAACTCTCCATATTTGGGGTCCTTCAATGTGAGTTTTTAATTTTCTAGTTTTTCAGGGTTTCTCGGCATATTCTGGGTTCTGCAGTGTGATTTTCTCCTTTTCCACGTTTTTCAAGTTTTTTCGCTATTCTGTGTCCTACAGTGTGATTATACTCATTTTCCACCTTTTTCAGGTTTTTTGCCATATTCGGTGTCTTTCAGTGTGAGTTTTTAATTTTCTACTTTTTACTGTGTTTCTTGCAATATTCTGGCTCCAAAAAGAATATTTTTATTTTTTCTCGTTTTTCAGGGTTTCTTGGCATATTCTGGGTCCTACAATGTGATTTTCTCATTTTCCACTTTTTTAAAGTTTTTTCGCATTTCTATGTCCTACAGATTGTTTTTCTCATTTTCCACATTTTTTCAGGTTTTCTCGCCATATTCCGGGTCCTTCAGTGTGAGTTTTTAATTTTCTACTTCTTTCAGGGTTTCTTGCCATATTCTGAATCCTACAGCGTGTATTTTTAATTTTCCACGTTTTTAGGGTTTCTGGCATATTCTTGGTCCTACTGTGCGATTTTCCAATTTTTGACTTTTTTCAAGTTTTTTTCCCCAATTCTCCATCCTACAGTGTGATTTTCTCATTTTCCACCTTTTTCAGGTTTTCTCAGCATATTCTGGGTCCTGCAGTGTGAATTTTTAATTTTCCACGTTTTTCAAGGTTTTTTTTCCATATTCTGGTCCTATAGTGTGAATTTTTATTTTTCAACATTTTTCAGTGTTTCTCATCATATTCTGGGTCCTACAGTGTGAATTTCTCATTTTCCACCTTTTTCAGGGTTTCTTGCCATATTCTAGGTTCTTCAGTGGGAGTTTTTAATTTTCCATGTTTTTAAGGTTTTTTTTTCGTCATATTCTCAGTCCCACAGTGTGATTTTTTCATTTTCAAACTTTTTCAGGTTTTCTCGGCATATTCTTGTTCCTACAGTGTGAATTTAATTTTCCACATTTTTCAGTGTTTCTCACCATATTCTGGGTCCCACAGTGTAAATTTTTAATTTTCGTCGTTTTTAAGGTTTTTTTTTTGGTAATATTCTTGGTCCGACAGTGTGAATATTTAATGTTTCACTTTTTTCAGCGTTTCTCGGCATATTCTGGGTCCTACAGTGTGATTTTCTCATTTTCCACATTTTTCAATTTTTTTCGTAATTCTGGGTCCTACAGTGTGATTTTCTCATTTTCTACCTTTTTCAGCCTTTCTAGCCATTTTTCGGGTCCTTCAGTGTGAGTTTTTAATTTTCTAATTTTTTCAGGGTTTCTCGCCGTATTCTGGGTCCTAAACGTTGTATTTTTAATTTTTCACGTTTTCAGGGTTTCTTGGCATATTCTGGGTCCTATAGTGTGATTTTCTCATTTTCGATATTTTCAAGTTTTTTCGTAATTCTGGGTCCTACAGTGTGATTTTCTCATTTTCCACCTTTTTCAGGTTTTCTCGCCATAATTGGGGTTCTTCAGTGTCAGTTTGTAATTTTCTACTTTTTTCAGGGTTTCTTGCCATATTTGGGGTCCTTCAGTGTGAGTTTTTAATTTTCTACTCTTTCAGGGTTTCTCGCCATAAACTGTGTCCTATAGTATGTATTTTTCATTTTCCACGTTTTTCAGGTTTTTTCTTCATATTCTGGGTCCTACATTGTGATTTTCTCATTTCCACATTTTCAGGTTTTCTTGCCATATTCCAGGTCCTTCAGTGTGGATTTTTAATTTTCCACGTTTTTCAGTATTTCTCCCCATATTATGGGTAATACAGTGTGAATTTTAATTATCCACTTTTTTTCATGGTTTCTCGCCATATTCTGTGTCCGACAGTGTGAATTTTTAATTTTCACGTTTTTCAGTGTTTCTTGAAATATTCTGGGTCCTGCAGTGTGATTTTCTCATTTTCCACCTTTTTCAGGTTTTCTCCCCATATTTGGGGTCCTTCAGTGTCAGTTTGTATTTTTCTACTTTCTTCAGGGTTTCTCACCATATTCTGGATCCTACAGTGTGATTTTCTCATTTTCCACCTTTTTCAGATTTTCTCGCCATGTTTGGGCTCCTTCACTGTGAGATTTTAATTTTCTACTTTTTTATTACCTTTTTCTCGCCATATTCTGGGTCCGTTAGTGTGAATTTTTAATTTTCACGTTTTTCACATTTTCTAGGCCTATTCTGGGTCCTGAAATGTGATTTTCTCATTTTCCACCTTTTTCAGGGTTTCTCGCCATATTTGGGGTCCTACAGTGTGAGTTTGTAATTTTGAACTTTTTTCAGGGTTTCTCGCCATATTCTAGGTCCTAAAGCATGTATTTATAATTTTCCACGTTTTCAGGGTTTCTGGGCAAAATCTGGGTCCTACAGTGTGATTATTCTCATTTTCCACCTTTTTCAGGTTTTCTCACCATATTCGGGGTCCTTCAGTGTGAATTTTTAATTTTCTACTTTTTTCAGGTTTTCTCGCCGCCATATTCTGGGTCCTCCAGCATGTTTTTTTAATTTTACACGTTTTCAGGGTTTCTGGGCATAATCTGGGTCCTACAGTGTGATTATTCTCATTTTCCACCTTTTTCAGGTTTTCAAACCATATTCGGGGTCTTTCAGTGTGAATTTTTAATTTTCTACTTTTTTCAGGTTTTCTCGCCATATTCTGTGTCCTTCAGTGTGAGTTTTTTTATCTTCCTCCTTTTTCAGGTTTTTCGCCATATTCTGGGTCCTTCCGTGTGATATTTTAATATTTTATCTTTTTCAGGTTTTTTCGTCATATTCTGGGTTATACTGTGTGATTTTCTCATTTCCATGTTTTTTCAGGGTCTCTTGCCGTATTCCAGGTCCTTCATTGTGAATTGTTTCCCACGGTTTTCAGTATTTCTCTCCATATCTGGGTAATGAAGTGTGAAATTTTAATTGTCCAGTCTTTTCATGGTTTCTCACCATATTCTGTGTCCAATAGTGTGAATTTTTAATTTTCAGGTTTTTCATGGTTGTTCGGCATATTCTGGTTTCTGCAGTGTGATTTTCTCATTTTCCACGTTTTTCAAGTTTTTTCGTATTTTGGGTCCTACAAGTGTGATTTTCTCATTTTCGATGTTTTTCATGTTTTTGTAATTCTGGGTAATACAGTGTGATTATTCTCATTTTCTACCTTTTTCATGTTTTCGCGCCATATTCGGGATCCTTCAGAGTGAGTTTTTAATTTTCTACTTTGTTGAGGGTTTCTTGCCATATTCTCAGTGCTACAGAGTGTATTTTTAATTTTCCACGTTTCTCAGGGTTTCTCCCCATATTCTGGGTCCTAAAATGTGATTTTCTCATTTATGACGTTTTTCAAGTATTTTCGGAATTCTGGTTCCTACACTGTGATTATTCTCATTTTCCACATTTTTCAGGTTTTCTTGCCATATTTGGGTTCCTTCAGTGTGAGTTTTTAATTTTCTACTTTTATGAGGGTTTCTTGCCATATTCTGGGTACTACAGAGTGTATTATTAATTTTCCACCTTTCTCAGGGTTTCTTGCCATATTCTGGGTCCTACAGTGTCTGTCTGTCTCTCTGTGTGTCTGATCCCCTGGAACTGTAGATGGCCCAGCATATAGTTGCTGGTAGTTGATCCCAGGTTCTCTGGAAGAGGAGACAATGCTGTTAATTGTTGAGCCCTTTCAGTGGCTCCACCTATCTTTAAATTTTTAGAAGTATATGTTAGGCTGTGTTTATGTACATATTATGAAGACCATAAGAGGGATTTAGATTCTCCAGAATCTGACACCCTCTTCTGGAGTGTCTGAAGACAACTACAGTGTACTTATATCTAATAAATACATAAATAAATAAATAAATAAATAAATAAACATTATTTTAAAAGGATAAGAAAGAAAGAAAGACCAGGCAGGCCTGCCCTCCTTATCTCTGTCTGTCTGTCTGTCTGTCTGATCCCCTGGAACTGGAGATGGGCCACCATACAGTTGCTGGTAGTTGATACCAGGTTCTCTGGAAGAAGAGACAATGCTGTTAATTGTTGAGCCCTTTCAGTGGCCCCACCCATCTTTAAATTTTAGAAGTGTATGTGAATCTGTGTTTATGTCCATCATATGCAGACCATAAGAGGGATTTATATTCTCCAGAATCTGACACCCTCTTCTGGAGTGTCTGAAGACAGCTACAGTGTACTTATATCTAATAAATACATAAATAAATAAATAAACATTTTTTTAAAAGGATAAGAAAGAAAGAAAAACCAGGCAGGCCTGCAATCCTTGTCTGTCTGTCTGTATGTATGTCTGTCTGATCCTCTGGAACTGGAGATGGGCCACAATATAGTTGCTTGTAGTTGATCCCAGGTTCTCTGGAAGAGGAGACAATGCTGTTAGTTGTTGAGCCCTCTCAGTGGCCCCACCCATCTTTAAATTTTTAGAAGTATATGTGAGGCTGTGTTTATGTACATCATATGCAGACCATAAGAGGGATATAGATTCTCCAGAATCTGACACCCTCTTCTGGAGAGTCTGAAGACAGCTACAGTGTACTTATATCTAATAAATACATAAATAAATAAATAAACATTTTTTAAAAAGTATAAGAAAGAAAGAAAAATCAGGCAGGCCTGCCATCCTTATCTCTGTCTGTCTGTCTGTCTGTCTGTCTTATCCCCTGGAACTTGAGATGGGCCACCATATAGTTGCTGGTAGTTGATCCCACGTTCTCTGGAAGAAGAGACAATGCTGTTAATTGTTGAGCCCTTTCAGTGGGTCCACCCATCTTTTAATTTTTAGAAGTATATGTGAGGCTCTGTTTATGTACATCATATGCAGACCATAAGAGGGATTTAGATTCTCCAGAATCTGACACCCTCTTCTGGAGTGTCTGAAGACAGCTACAGTGTACTTATATCTAAGAAATGCATAAATAAATAAATAAATAAATAAATAAATAAATAAATATTTTTTAAAAAGGATAAGAATGAAAGAAAGACCAGGCAGGCCTGCCATCCTTAGCACTGTCTGTATGTCTGTCTGTCTGATCCCCTGGAACTGGAGATGGGCCACCATATAGTTGCTGGTAGTTGATTCCAGGTACACTGGAAGAGGAGAAAATGCTGTTAATTGTTGAGCTTTTAGAGTGGCCCCAACCTTCTTTAAATTTTTAGAAGTATATGTGAGGCTGTGTTTATGTACATCATATGCAGACCATAAGAGGGATTTAGATTCTCCAGAATCTGACATCCTCTTCTGGAGTGTCTGAACAGCTACAGTGTATTTATATCTAATAAACAAATAGATAAATAAATAAATAAATAAATAAATAAATAAATAAATAAACATTTTTTTAAAAAGGATAACAAAGAAAGAAAGACCAGGCAGGCCTGCCATCCATATCTCTGTCTGTCTGTCTGTCTGTCTATCTGATCCCCAGGAACTGGAGATGGGCCACCATATAGTTGCTGGTAGTTGATCCAAGGTTCTCTGAAAGAGGAGGAAATGCTCTTAATTGTTGAGCCCTTTCAGTGGCCCCACACTTCTTTAAATATTTAGAAGTATATGTGAGGCCTGTTTATGAACATCATATTCAGATTATAAGAGGATTTAGATTCTCCAGAATCTGACACCCTCTACTGGAGTGTCTGAAGACAGCTACAGTGTACTTATATATAATACATACATAAATAAATAAATAAATAAATAAATAAACATTTTTAAAAAGGATAAGAAAGAAAGTAAGACCAGGCAGGCCTGCCATCCTTATCTCTGTCTGTCTGTCTGTCTGTCTATCTGATCCCCGGGAACTGGAGATGGGCCACCATATAGTTGCTGGTAGTTGATCCCAGGTTCTCTGGAAGAGGAGACAATGCTGTTAATTGTTGAACCCTATCAGTGGCCCTACCCATCTTTAAATTTTTAGAAGTGTATGTGAGGCTGTGTTTATGTACATCATATGCAGACCAGAAGAGGGATTTAGATTCATCAGAATCTGACACCTTCTTCTGGAGTGTCTGAAGACAACTACAGTGTACTTATATCTAATAAATACATAAATAAATAAGTAAATAAAGAAATAAACATTATTTAAACCAGATAAGAAAGAAAGAAAGACCAGGCAGGCCTGCCATCCTTATCTCTGTCTGTCTGTCTGTCTGTCTGTCGTTCTGATCCCCTGGAACTGGAGATGGGCCACCATATAGGTGCTGGTGGTTGATCCCAGGTTCTCTGGAAGAGGACACAATGCTGTTAATTGTTGAGCGCTTTCAGTGGCCCCACCCATCGTAAATTTTTATTAGTATATGTGAGGCTGTGTTTATGTACATCATATGCAGACCTTAAGAGGGATTTAGATTCTCCAGAATCTGACACCCTCTTCTGGAGTGTCTGAAGACAGCTACAGTGTACTTATATCTAATAAATAAATAAATAAATAAATAAATAAATAAATAAATAAATAAATAAACATTTTTTAAAAGGATAAGAAAGAAAGAAGGACCAGGCAGGCCTGCCCTCCTTATCTCTGTCTGTCTGTCTGTCTGTCTGTCTGATCCCCTGGAACTGGAGATGGGCCACCATATAGTTGCTGCTAGTTGATCCCAGGTTCTGGTAGAGGAGACAATGCTGTTAATTGTTGAGCCGTTTCAGTGGCCCCACACATCTTTAAATTTTTAGAAGTATATGTGAGGCTGTGTTTATGTACATCATATGCAGACAATAAGAGGGATTTAGATTTCCAGAATATGACACCCTCTTCTTAAGTGTCTGAAGACAGCTACAGTGTACTTATATCTAATAAATACATAAATAAATAAGTAATTAAATAAATAAACATTTTTAAAATGTATAAGAAAGAAAGAAAAACCAGGCAGGCCTGCAATCCTTGTCTGTCTGTCTGTATGTATGTCTGTCTGATCCCCTGGAACTGGAGGTGGGCCACAATATAGTTGCTGGTAGTTGATCCCAGGTACTCTGGAAGAGGAGACAATGCTGTTAATTGTTGAGCCCTTTCAGTGGCTCCACCTATCTTTAAATTTTTAGATGTATATGTGAGGCTGTGTTTATGTACATCATATGCAGACCATAAGAGGGATTTAGATTCTCCAGAATCTGACACCCTCTTCTGTAGTGTCTGAAAACAACTACAGTGTACTTATATCTAATAAATAAATAAATAAATAAATAAATAAATAAATAAACATTTTTAAAAGGATAAGAAAGAAAGAAAAACCAGGCAGGCCTGCCCTCCTTATCTCTGTCTGTCTGTCTGTCTGTCTGATCCCCTGGAACTGGAGATGGGCCACTATATAGTTGCTGGTAGTTGATCCCAGGTTCTCTGGAAGAAGAGACAATGCTGTTAATTCTTGAGCCCTTTCAGTGGCCCCACCGTTCTTTAAATTTTTAGATGTATATGTTAGGCTGTGTTTATGTCCATCATATGCAGACCATAATAGGGATTTATATTCTCCAGAATCTGACACGCTCTTCTGGAGTGTCTGAAGACAACTACAGTGTACTTATATCTAATAAATTCATAAATAAATAAATAAACATTATTTTAAAAGGATAAGAAAGAAAGAAAAACCAGGCAAGCATGCAATCCTTGTCTGTCTGTCTGTATGTCTGTCTGTCTGATCCCCTGGAACTGGAGATGGGCCACAATATAGTTGCTGGTATTTGATCCCACGTTCTCTGGAAGAAGAGACAATGCTGTTAATTGTTGAGCCCTTTCAGTGGGCCCACCGATCTTTAAATTTTTAGAAGTATATGTGAGGCTGTGTTTATGTACATCATATGCAGACCATAAGAGGGATTTAGATTCTCCAGAAGATGACACCCTCTTCTAGTGTGTCTGAAGACAGCTACAGTGTACTTATATCTAATAAATAAATAAATAAATAAATAAATAAATAAATAAATAAATAAATAAATAAACATTTTTTAAAAGGATAAGAAAGAAAGAAGGACCAGGCAGGCCTGCCCTCCTTATCTCTGTCTGTCTGTCTGTCTGTCTGTCTGATCCCCTGGAACTGGAGATGGGCCACCATATAGTTGCTGCTAGTTGATCCCAGGTTCTGGTAGAGGAGACAATGCTGTTAATTGTTGAGCCGTTTCAGTGGCCCCACACATCTTTAAATTTTTAGAAGTATATGTGAGGCTGTGTTTATGTACATCATATGCAGACAATAAGAGGGATTTAGATTTCCAGAATATGACACCCTCTTCTTAAGTGTCTGAAGACAGCTACAGTGTACTTATATCTAATAAATACATAAATAAATAAATAAATAAATAAATAAATAAACATTTTTAAAATGTATAAGAAAGAAAGAAAAACCAGGCAGGCCTGCAATCCTTGTCTGTCTGTCTGTATGTATGTCTGTCTGATCCCCTGGAACTGGAGGTGGGCCACAATATAGTTGCTGGTAGTTGATCCCAGGTACTCTGGAAGAGGAGACAATGCTGTTAATTGTTGAGCCCTTTCAGTGGCTCCACCTATCTTTAAATTTTTAGATGTATATGTGAGGCTGTGTTTATGTACATCATATGCAGACCATAAGAGGGATTTAGATTCTCCAGAATCTGACACCCTCTTCTGTAGTGTCTGAAAACAACTACAGTGTACTTATATCTAATAAATAAATAAATAAATAAATAAATAAATAAATAAATAAACATTTTTAAAAGGATAAGAAAGAAAGAAAAACCAGGCAGGCCTGCCCTCCTTATCTCTGTCTGTCTGTCTGTCTGTCTGATCCCCTGGAACTGGAGATGGGCCACTATATAGTTGCTGGTAGTTGATCCCAGGTTCTCTGGAAGAAGAGACAATGCTGTTAATTCTTGAGCCCTTTCAGTGGCCCCACCGTTCTTTAAATTTTTAGATGTATATGTTAGGCTGTGTTTATGTCCATCATATGCAGACCATAATAGGGATTTATATTCTCCAGAATCTGACACGCTCTTCTGGAGTGTCTGAAGACAACTACAGTGTACTTATATCTAATAAATTCATAAATAAATAAATAAACATTATTTTAAAAGGATAAGAAAGAAAGAAAAACCAGGCAAGCATGCAATCCTTGTCTGTCTGTCTGTATGTCTGTCTGTCTGATCCCCTGGAACTGGAGATGGGCCACAATATAGTTGCTGGTATTTGATCCCACGTTCTCTGGAAGAAGAGACAATGCTGTTAATTGTTGAGCCCTTTCAGTGGGCCCACCGATCTTTAAATTTTTAGAAGTATATGTGAGGCTGTGTTTATGTACATCATATGCAGACCATAAGAGGGATTTAGATTCTCCAGAAGATGACACCCTCTTCTAGTGTGTCTGAAGACAGCTACAGTGTACTTATATCTAATAAATAAATAAATAAATAAATAAATAAATAAATAAATAAATAAACATTTTTTTTAAAGTATAAGAAAGAAAGAAAGACCAGGCAGGCCTCCATCCTTATCTCTGTCAGTCTGTCTGTCTGTCTGTCTGATCGCTTGGAACTGGAGATGGGCCACCATATAGTTGCTGTTATTTCATCCCAGGTTCTCTGGAAGAGGAGACAAAGCTGTTAATTGTTGAGCCCTTTCAGTGGCTCCACCTATCTTTAAATTTTTAGAAGTATATTTTAGGCTGTGTTTATGTACATCATATGCAGACCATAAGAGGGATTTAGATTCTCCAGAATCTGACACCCTCTTCTGGAGTGTCTGAAGACAACTACAGTGTACTTATATCTAATAAATAATAAATAAATAAATAAATAAATAAATAAATAAATAAATAAACAATATTTTAAAAGGATAAGAAAGAAAGAAAAACCAGGCAGGCCTGCCCTCCTTATCTCTGTCTGTCTGTCTGTCTTTCTGTCTGATCCCCTGGAACTGGAGATGGGCCACCATATAGTTGCTGGTAGTTGATCCCAGGTTCTCAGGAAGAAGAGACAATGCTGTTAATTGTTGAGCCCTTTCAGTGGCCCCACCCATCTTAAATTTTTAGAAGTGTATGTGAATCTATGTTTATGTCCATCATATGCAGACCATAAGAGGGATTTATATTCTCCAGAATCTGACACCCTCTTCTGGAGTGTCTGAAGACAGCTAAAGTGTACTTATATCTAATAAATACATAAATAAATAAATACACATTTTTTAAAAAGGATAAGAAAGAAAGAAAAACCAGGGAGGCCTGCCACCCTTGTCTGTCTGTCTCTTTGTCTGCCTGATCCCCTGGAACTGGAGATGGGACACCATATAGTTGCTGGTAGTTGATCCCAGGTTCTCTGGTAGAGGAGACAATGCTGTTAATTGTTGAGCCCTCTCAGAGGCCCCACCCATCTTTAAATTTTTAGAAGTATATGTGAGGCTGTGTTTATGTACATCATATGCAGACCATAGGAGGGATTTAGATTCTCCAGAATCTGACACCCTCTTCTGGAGTGTCTGAAGACAGCTACAGTGTACTTATATATAATAAATACATAAATAAATAAATAAATAAATAAATAAATAAATAAATAAACATTTTTAAAATGATAAGAAAGAAAATAAAACCAGGCACGCCTGCAATCCTTGTCTGTCTGTCTGTCTGTCTGTCTGATCCCCTGGAACTGGAGATGGGCCACCATATAGTTGCTGCTAGTTGATCCCAGGTACTCTGGTAGAGGAGACAATGCTGTTAATTGTTGAGCCGTTTCAGTGGCCCCACCCATCTTTAAATTTTTAGAAGTATATGTGAGGCTGTGTTTATGTACATCATATGCAGACCATAAGAGGCATTTAGATTCTCCAGAATATGACACCCTCTTCTGAAGTGCCTGAAGACAGCTACAGTGTACTTATATCTAATAAATACATATATAAAAAAATAAACATTTTTAAAATGTATAAGAAAGAAAGAAAACCAGGCAGGCCTGCAATCCTTGTCTGTCTGTCTGTATGTATGTCTGTCTGATCCCCTGGAACTGGAGATGGGCCACAATACAGTTGCTGGTAGTTGATCCCAGGTCCTCTGGAAGATGAGACAATGCTGTTAATTGTTGAGCCCTTTCAGTGGCCCCACCCATCTTTAAATTTTTAGAAGTATATGTGAGGCTGTGTTTATGTACATCATATGCAGACCATAAGAGGGATATAGATTTTCCAGAATCTGACACCCTCTTCTGGAGAGTCTGAAGACAGCTAAAGTGTACTTATATCTAATAAATAAATAAATAAATAAATAAATAAATAAATAAATAAATAAATAAATAAATGAATGAATAAATGAATAAATAAATATATAAACATTTTTAAAAAGGATATGAAAGAAAGAAAAATCAGGCAGGCCTGCCATCCTTATCTCTGTCTGTCTGTCTGTCTGTCTGTCTTATCCCCTGGAACTTGAAATGGGCCACCATATAGTTGCTGGTAGTTGATCCCACGTTCTCTGGAAGAAGAGAAAATGCTGTTAATTGTTGAGCCCTTTCAGTGGGCCCACCCATCATTTAATTTTTAGAAGTATATGTGAGGCTGTGTTTATGTACATCATATGCAGACCATAAGAGGGATTTAGATTCTCCAGAATCTGACACTCTCTTCTGGAGTGTCTGAAGACAGCTACAGTGTACTTATATCTAATAAATACATAAATAAATAAATAAAGATTATTTTAAAAGGATAAGAAAGAAAGAAAGACCAGGCAGTCCTGCCCTCCTTATCTCTGTCTGTCTGTCTGTCTGTCTGTCTGATCCCCTGGAACTGGAGATGGGCCACCATATAGTTGCTGGTAGTTGATCCTAGGTTCTCTGGAAGAAGAGACAATGCTGTTAATTGTTCAGCCTTTTCAGTGGCCCCACCCATCTTAAATTTTTAGAAGTTTATGTGAATCTGTGTTTATGTCCATCATATGCAGACCATAAGAGGGATTTATATTCTCCAGAATCTGACACCCTCTTCTAGAGTGTCTGAAGACAGCTACAGTGTACTTATATCTCGTAAATACATAAATAAATAAATAAATATTTTTTAAAAAGGATAAGAAAGAAAGAAAAAACAGGGAGGCCTGCCACCCTTGTCTGTCTGTCTCTTTGTCTGCCTGATCCCCTGGAACTGGAGATGGGCCACCATATAGTTGCTGGTAGTTGATCCCAGGTTCTCTGGTAGAGGAGACAATCCTGTTAATTGTTGAGCACTCTCAGTGGCCCCAAACATCTTTAAATTTTTAGAAGTATATGTGAGGCTGTGTTTATGTACATCATAAGCAGACCATAAGAGAGATTTAGATTCTCCAGAATCCGACACCCTCTTCTGGAGTGTCTGAAGACAGCTACAGTGTACTTATATCTAATAAATACATAAATAAATATATAAATAAACTTTTTTTTAAAAAGGATAAGAAAGAATGAAAGACCAGGCAGGCCTGCCATCCTTATCACTGTCTGTATGTCTGTCTGTCTGATCCCCTGGAACTAGAGATGGGCCACCATATAGTTGCTGGTAGTTGATCCCAGGTACTCTGGAAGAGGAGACAATGCTGTTAATTGTTGAGCTTTTAGAGTGGCCCCACCCTTCTTTAAATTTTTAGAAGTATATGTGAGGCTGTGTTTATGTACATCATATGCAGACCATAAGAGGGATTTAGATTCTCCAGAATCCGACACCCTCTTCTGGAGTGTCTGAACAGCTACAGTGTACTTATATCTAATAAATAAATAAATAAATAAATAAATAAATAAATAAACATTTTTTAAATAGGATAAGACAAAAAGAAAGACCGGGCAGGCCTGCCATCCATATCTCTGTCTGTCTGTCTGTCTGTCAATTTGATACCTGGGAACTGGAGATGGGCCATGAATAGTTGCTGGTAGTTGATCCCAGGTTCTCTGGAAGAGGAGACAATGCTGTTAATTGTTGACCCCTTTCAGTGGCGCCACCCATCCTTAAATATTTAGAAGTATATGTGAGGCTGTGTTTATGTACATCATATGCAGACCATAAGAGGGATTTAGATTCTCCAGAATCTGACACCCTCTTCTGGAGTGTCTGAAGACAGCTAGAGTGTACTTATATCTAATAAATAAATAGATAAATAAATAAATAAATAAACATTTTTTAAAAAGGATAAGAAAGAAAGAAAGACCAGGCAGGCCTGCCATCCATATCTCTGTCTGTCTGTCTGTCTGTGTATCTGATCCCCGTGAACTGGAGATGTGCCACCATATAGTTGCTGGTAGTTGATCCAAGGTTCTCTGGAATAGGAGACAATGCTGTTAATAGTTGAGCCCTTTCAGTGGCCCCACACTTCTCTAAATATTTAGAAGTATATGTGAGGCTGTGTTTATGTACATCATATTCAAATTATAAGAGGATTTAGATTCTACAGAATCTGACACCCTCTACTGGAGTGTCTGAAGACAGTTACAGAGTACTTATATATAAAAAATTCATAAATAAAAAAATAAATGAATAAATAAATATATAAATAAACATTTTTTAAAAAGGATAAGAAAGAAAGTAAGACCAGGCAGGCCTGCCATCCTTATCTCTGTCTGTCTGTCTGTCTGTCTGATCCCCTGGAACTGGAGATGGGCCACCATATAGTTGCTGGTAGTTGATACAAAGTTCTCTGGAAGAGGAGACAATGCTGTTAATTGTTGAGCGCTTTCAGTGGCCCCACACTTCTTAAAATATTTACAAGTATACGTGAGGCTGTGTTTATTTACATCATATTCAGATTATAAGAGGATTTAGATTCTCCAGAATCTGACACCCTCTACTGGAGTGTCTGAAGACAGCTACAGTGTACTTATATATAATAAATACATAAATAAATAAATAAATAAACATTTTTTAAAAAGGATAAGAAAGAAAGTAAGACCAGGCAGGCCTGCCATCCTTATCTCTGTCTGTCTGTCTGTCTGTCTGTCTGATCACCTGGAACTGGAGATGGGCTACCATATAGTTGCTGGTAGTTGATACCATGTTCTCTGGAAGAGGAGACAATGCTGTTAATTGTTGACCCCTATTTGTGGCCCTACCCATCTTTAAATTTTTAGGAGTGTATGTGAGGCTGTGTTTATGTACATCATATGCAGACCAGAAGAGGGATTTAGATTCATCAGTATCTGACACCCTCTTCTGGAGTGTCTGAAGACAGCTACAGTGTACTTATATCTAATAAATACATAAATAAATACATAAATAAATAAATAAACATTATTTAAACCGGATAGGAAAGAAAGAAAGACCAGGCAGGCCTGCCATCCTTATCTCTGTCTGTCTGTCTGTCTGTCTGTCTGTCTGTCTGTCGTTCTGATCCCCTCGAACTGGAGATCGGCCACCATATAGGTGCTGGTAGTTGATCCCAGGTTCTCTGGAATTGGAGACAATGCTGTTAATTTTTGAGCCCTTTCAGTGGCCACACCCATCGTTAAATTTTTAGTAGTATATATGAGGCTGTGTTTATGTACATCATATGCAGACCATAAGAGGGATTTAGATTCTCCAGAATCTGACACCCTCTTCTGGATTGTCTGAAGACAGCTACAGTGTACTTATATCTAATAAATAAATAAATAAATAAATAAATAAATAAACATTATTTAAACCGGATAAGAAATAAAGAAACACCAGGCAGGCCTACCATCCTTATCTCTGTCTGTCTGTCTGTCTGTCTGTCTGTCGTTCTGATCCCCTGGATCTGGAGATGGGCCACCATATAGTTGCTGTTAGTTGATCCCAGGTTCTCTGGAAGAGGAGACAATGGTGTTAATTGTTGAGCACTTTCAGTGGCCCCACCCATCGTTAAATTTTTAGTAGTATATGTAAGGCTGTGTTTATGTACATCATATGCAGACCATAAGAGGGATTTAGATTCTCCAGAATCTGACACCCTCTTCTGGAGTGTCTGAAGACAGCTACAGTGTACTTATATCTAATAAACATATAAATAAATAAATAAACATTTTTTAAAAAGGATAAGTAAGAAAGAAAGACCAGGCAGGCCTGCCATCCTTATCTCTGTCTGTCTGTCTGTCTGTCAATCTGATACCTGGGAACTGGAGATGGGCCACGTATAGTTGCTGGTAGTTGATCCCAAGTTCTCTGGAAGAGGAAACAATGCTGTTAATTGTTGAGCCCTTTCAGTGGCGCCACCCATCTTTAAATATTTAGAAGTATATGTTAGGCTGTGTTTATGTCCATCATATGCAGATCATAAGAAGGATTTAGATTCTCCAGAATCTGACACCCTCTTCTGGAGTGTCTGAAGACAGCTACAGTGTACTTATATCTAATAAATACATAGATAAATAAATAAATAAATAAATAAATAAACATTTTTTAAAAAGGATAAGAAAGAAAGAAAGAACAGTCAGGCCTGCCATCCATTTCTCTGTCTGTCTGTCTGTCAATCAGATCCCCGGGAACTGGAGATGGGCCACCATATAGTTGCTGGTAGTTGATCCAAGGTTCTCTGGAAGAGGAGACAATGCTGTTAATTGTTGAGCTCTTTCAGTGGCCCCACACTTCTTTAAATATTTAGAAGTATATGTGAGGCCTTTTTATGTACATCATATTCAGATTATAAGAGGATTTAGATTCTCCAGTATCTGATACCCTCTACTGGAGTGTCTGAAGACAGCTACAGTGTACTTATAATAAATAAATAAATAAATAAATAAATAAATAAATAAATAAATAAACATTTTTTAAAAAGGATAAGAAAGAAAGTAAGACCAGGCAGGCCTGCCATCCTTATCTCTGTCTGTCTGTCTGTCTGTCTGTCTGATCCCCTGGAACTGGAGGTGGGCCACCATATAGTTGCTGGTAGTTGATCCAGGTCCTCTGGAAGAGGAGACAATGCTGTTAATTGTTGAGCTTTTAGAGTGGCCCCACCCTTCTTTAAATTTTTAGAAGTATATGTGAGGCTGTGTTTATGTACATCATATGCAGACCATAAGAGGGATTTAGATTCTCCAGAATCTGACACCCTCTTCTGGAGTGTCTGAACAGCTACAGTGTACTTATATCTAATAATAAATAAATAAATAAATAAATAAATAAATAAATAAATAAATAAATAAATAAACAAACATTTTTTTTTAAAAAAGGATAAGAAAGAAAGAAAGACCAGGCAGGCCTGAAATCCTTATCACTGTCTGTCTGTCTGTCTGTCTGATCCCCTGGAACTGGAGATGGGCCACCTTTTAGGTGCTGGTAGTTGATCCCAGTTTCTCTGGAAGAGGAGACAATGCTGTTAATTGTTGAGTCCTTTCAGTGGCCCCACGTATTTATAATTTTTAGAAGTATATGTGAGGCTGTGTTTATGTACATCATATTCAGACCATAAGAGGGATTTAGATTCTCTAGAATCTGACACCCTCTTCTGGAGTGTCTGAAGACGGCTACAGTGTACTTATATCTAATAAATACATAAATAAATAAATAAATAAATAAATAAATAAATAAATAAATGAATTAACATTTTTTAAAAAGTATAAGAAATAAAGAAAGACCAGGCAGGCCTGCCATCCTTATCTCTGTCTCTCTGTCTGTCTGTCTGTCTGTTGATCCACTGGAACTGGAGATGGGCCACCATAAGGTGCTGGTAGTTTATCCCAGGTTCTCTGAAAGAGGACACAATGCTGTTAATTCTTGAGCCCTCTCAGTGAACCTAAACATCTTTAAATTTTTAGAAGTATATGCGAGGCTGTGTTTATGTACATCATATGCAGACCATAAGAGGGATTTAGATTCTCCAGAATCTGACACCCTCTTCTGGAGTGTCTGAACAGCTACAGTGTACTTATATCTAATAATAAATAAATAAATAAATAAATAAATAAATAAATAAATAAATAAATAAATAAACGAACATTTTTTTAAAAAAAGGATAAGAAAGAAAGACCAGGCAGGCCTGCCATCCTTATCACTGTCTGTCTGTCTTTCTGTCTGATCCCCTGGAACTGGAGATGGGCCACCTTTTGGGTGCTGGTAGTTGATCCCAGGTTCTCTGGAAGAGGAGACAATGCTGTTAATTGTTGAGTACTTTCAGTGGCCCCACCTATTTATAATTTTTAGAAGTATATGTGAGGCTGTGTTTATGTACATCATATTCAGACCATAAGAGGGATTTAGATTCTCTAGAATCTGACACCCTCTTCTGGAGTGTCTGAAGACGGCTACAGTGTACTTATATCTAATAAATACATAAATAAATAAATAAATAAATAAATATATAAATAAAATATAAACATTTTTTAAAATATAAGAAATAAAGAAAGACCAGGCCGGCCTGCCATTCATATCTCTGTCTCTCTGTCTGTCTGTCTGTCTGATCCCCTGGAACTGGAGATGGGCCACCATAAGGTGCTGGTAGTTTATCCCAGGATCTCTGAAAGGGAGACAATGCTGTTAATTGTTGAGCCCTCTCAGTGGCCCCACACAACTTTAAATTTTTAGAAGTATATGCAAGGCTGTGTTTATGTACCGAATATGCAGACCATAAGAGGGATTTAGATTCTCCAGAATCTGACACCCTCTTCTGGAGTGTCTGAAGACAGCTACAGTGTACATATATCTAATAATTACATAAATAAATATATAAATAAACATTTTTTTTAAAAGGATAAGAAAGAAAGAAAGACCAGGCAGGCCTGCCATTCTTATCACTGTCTGTATGTCTGTCTGTCTGATCCCCTGGAACTGGAGATGGGCCACCATATAGTTGCTGGTAGTTGATCCCAGGTACTATGGAAGAGGAGACAATGCTGTTAATTGTTGAGCTTTTAGAGTGGCCCCACCCTTCTTTAAATTTTTAGAAGTATATGTGAGGCTGTGTTTATGTACATCATATGCAGACCATAAGAGGGATTTAGATTCTCCAGAATCTGACACCCTCTTCTGGAGTGTCTGAACAGCTACAGTGTACTTATATCTAATAATAAATAAATAAATAAATAAATAAATAAATAAATAAATAAATAAATAAACGAACATTTTTTTAAAAAAAGGATAAGAAAGAAAGAAAGACCAGGCAGGCCTGCCATCCTTATCACTGTCTGTCTGTCTGTCTGTCTGATCCCCTGGAACTGTAGATGGGCCACCTTTTAGGTGCTGGTAGTTGATCCCAGGTTCTCTGGAAGAGGAGACAATGCTGTTAATTGTTGAGTCCTTTCAGTGGCCCCACCTATTTATAATTTTTAGACGTATATGTGAGGCTGTGTTTATGTACATCATATTCAGACCATAAGAGGGATTTAGATTCTCTAGAATCTGACACCCTCTTCTGGAGTGTCTGAAGACGGCTACAGTGTACTTATATCTAATAAATACATAAATAAATAAATAAATAAATAAACAATTTTTAAAAAGTATAAGAAATAAAGAAAGACCAGTCAGGCCTGCCTTCCTTATCTCTGTTTCTCTGTCTGTCTGTCTGTCTGTCTGATCCACTGGAACTGGAGATGGGCCACCATAAGGTGCTGGTAGTTTATCCCAGGTTCTCTGAAAGAGGAGACAATGCTGTTAATTGTTGAGCCCTCTCAGTGGCCCCACACATCTTTAAATTTTTAGAACTATATGCGAGGCTGTGTTTATGTACATCATATGCAGACCATAAGAGGGATTTAGATTCTCCAGAATCTGACACCCTCTTCTGGAGTGTCTGTAAGCAGCTACAGTGTACATATATCTAATAAATATATAAATAAATATATAAATAAACATTTTTTTAAAAAGGATAAGAAAGAAAGAAAGACCAGGCAGGCCTGCCATCCTTATCACTGTCTGTATGTCTCTCTGTCTGATCCCCTGGAACTGGAGATGGGCCACCATATAGTTGCTGGTAGTTGATCCCAGGTACTCTGGAAGAGGAGACAATGCTGTTAATTGTTGAGCTTTTAGAGTGGCCCCACCCTTCTTTAAATTTTTAGAAGTATATGTGAGGCTGTGTTTATTTACATCATATGCAGACCATAAGAGGGATTTAGATTCTCCAGAATCTGACACCCTATTCTGGAGTGTCTGAACAGCTACAGTGTACTTATATCTAATAATAAATAAATAAATAAATAAATAAATAAATAAATAAATAAATAAATAAATAAACATTTTTTTAAAAAAAGGATAAGAAAGAAAGACCAGGCAGGCCTGCCATCCTTATCACTGTCTGTCTCTCTGTCTGTCTGATCCCCTGGAACTGGAGATGGGCCACCTTTTAGGTGCTGGTAGTTGATCCCAGGTTCTCTGGAAGAGGAGACAATGCTGTTAATTGTTGAGTACTTTCAGTGGCCCCACCTATTTATAATTTTTACAAGTATATGTGAGGCTGTGTTTATGTACATCATATTCAGACCATAAGAGGGATTTAGATTCTCTAGAATCTGACACCCTCTTCTGGAGTGTCTGAAGACGGCTACAGTGTACTTATATCTAATAAATACACAAATAAATAAATAAATAAATAAATAAATAAATAAACATTTTTTAAAAAGTATAAGTAATAAAGAAAGACCAGGCAGGCCTGCCATCCTTATCTCTGTCTCTCTGTCTGTCTGTCTGTCTGATACACTGGAACTGGAGATGGGCCACCATAAGGTGCTGGTAGTTTATCCCAGGTTCTCTGAAAGAGGAGACAATGCTGTTACTTGTTGAGCCCTCTCAGTGGCCCCACACTTCTTTAAATTTTTAGAAGTATATTTGAGGCTGTGTTTATGTACATCATATGCAGACCATAAGAGGGATTTAGGTTCTCCAGAATCTGACACCCTCTTTTGGAGTGTCTGTACAGCTAGAGTGTACTTATTTCTACTAAATACATAAATAAATAAATAAATAAATAAATAAATAAATAAATAAATAAACATTTTTTAAAAAGGATAAGACAGAAAGAAAGACCTGGCACGCCTGCCATCCATATCTCTGTCTGTCTGTCTGTCTGTCTGTCTGTCTATCTGATCTCTGGGAACTGGAGATGGGCCACGAATAGTTGCTGGTAGTTGATCCCAGGTTCTCTGGAAGAGGAGTCAGTGCTGTTAATTGTTGAGCCCTTTCAGTGGCCCCACCCATCTTTAAATTTTTCGAAGTATATGTGAGGCTGTGTTTATGTACATCATATGCAGACCATAAGAGGGATTTAGATTCTCCAGAATCTGACACCCTCTTCTGGAGTGTCTGAAGACAACTACAGTGTACTTATATCTAATAAATACATAAATAAATATATAAATAAACATTTTTTGTTAAAAGGATAAGAAAGAAAGAAAGACCAGGCAGGCCTGCCATCCTTATCTCTGTCTGTCTGATCCCCTGGAACTGGAGATGGGCCACTTTGTAGGTGCTGGAGGTTGATCCCAGGTTCTATGGAAGAGGAGACAATGCTGTTCATTGTTGAGGCCTTTCAGTGGCCTTTTAATTTTTTAAGTATATGTGAGGCTGTGTTTATGTACATCATATTCAGACCATAAGAGGGATTTAGATTCTCTAGAATCTGACACCCTCTTCTGGAGTGTCTGAAGACGGCTACAGTGTAGTTATATCTAATAAATAAATAAATAAATAAATAAATAAATAAATAAACATTTTTTTAAAAGTATAAGAAATAAAGAAAGACCAGGCAGGCCTGACATCTTTATCTCTGTCTCTCTGTCTGTCTGTCTGTCTGTCTGATCCACTGGAACTGGAGATGGGCCACCATAAGGTGCTGGTAGTTTATCCCAGGTTCTCTGAGAGAGGAGACAATGCTGTTAATTCTTGAGCCCTCTCAGTCGCCCCACACATCTTTAAATTTTTAGAAGTATATGTGAGGCTGTGATTATGTACATCATATGCAGACCATAAGAGGGATTTAGATTCTCCAGAATCTGACACCCTCTTCTGGAGTGTCTGAAGACAGCTACAGTGTACTTATATCTAATAAATACATAAATAAATATATAAATAAACATTTTTTTAAAGGATAAGAAAGAAAGAAAGACCAGGCAGGCCTGCCATCCATATCTCTGTCTGTCTGTCTGTCTGTCTATCTGATCCCTGGGAACTGGAGATGGGCCACGAATAGTTGCTGGTAGTTGATCCCAGGTTCTCTGGAAGAGGAGTCAGTGCTGTTAATTGTTGAGCCCTTTCAGTGGCCCCACCCATCTTTAAATTTTTAGAAGTATATGTGAGGCTGTGTTTATGTACATCATATGCAGACCATAAGAGGGATTTAGATTCTCCAGAATCTGACACCATCTTCTGGAGTGTCTGAAGACAGCTACAGTGTACTTATATCTAATAAATACATAAATAAATATATAAATAAACATTTTTTGTTAAAAGGATAAGAAAGAAAGAAAGACCAGGCAGGCCTGCCATCCTTATCTCTGTCTGTCTGTCTGTCTGATCCCCTGGAACTGGAGATGGGCCACTTGGTAGGTGCTGGAGGTTGATCCCAGGTTCTCTGGAAGAGGAGACAATGCTGTTCATTGTTGAGGCCTTTCAGTGGCCTTTTAATTTTTTAAGTATATGTGAGGCTGTGTTTATGTACATCATATTCAGACCATAAGAGGGATTTAGATTCTCTAGAATCTGACACCCTCTTCTGGAGTGTCTGAAGACGGCTACAGTGTAGTTATATCTAATAAATAAATAAATAAATAAATAAATAAATAAATAAATAAATAAATAAACATTTTTTTAAAAGTATAAGAAATAAAGAAAGACCAGGCAGGCCTGACATCTTTATCTCTGTCTCTCTGTCTGTCTGTCTGTCTGTCTGATCCACTGGAACTGGAGATGGGCCACCATAAGGTGCTGGTAGTTTATCCCAGGTTCTCTGAGAGAGGAGACAATGCTGTTAATTCTTGAGCCCTCTCAGTCGCCCCACACATCTTTAAATTTTTAGAAGTATATGTGAGGCTGTGATTATGTACATCATATGCAGACCATAAGAGGGATTTAGATTCTCCAGAATTTGACACCCTCTTCTGGAGTGTCTGAAGACAGCTACAGTGTACTTATATCTAATAAATACATAAATAAATATATAAATAAACATTTTTTTAAAGGATAAGAAAGAAAGAAAGACCAGGCAGGCCTGCCATCCATATCTCTGTCTGTCTGTCTGTCTGTCTATCTTATCCCTGGGAACTGGAGATGGGCCACGAATAGTTGCTGGTAGTTGATCCCAGGTTCTCTGGAAGAGGAGACAATGCTGTTAATTGTTGAGCCCTTTCAGTGGCGCCACCCATCTTTAAATATTTAGAAGTATATGTGAGGCTGTGTTTATGTACATCATATTCAGACCATAGGAGGGATTTAGATTCTCCAGAATCTGACACCCTCTTCTGGAGTGTCTGAAGACAGCTACAGTGTAGTTATATCTAATAAATAAATAGATAAATAAATAAATAAATAAATAAATAAACATTTTTTAAAAAGGATAAGAAAGAAAGAAAGACCAGGCAGGCCTGCCATCCATATATCTGTCTGTCTGTCTGTCTGTCTATCTGATCCCCGGGAACTGGAGATGGGCCACCATATAGTTGCTGGTAGTTGATCCAAGGTTTTCTGGAAGAGTAGACAATGCTGTTAATTGTTGAGCCCTTTCAGTGGCCCCACACTTCTTTAAATATTTAGAAGTATATGTGAGGCTGTGTTTATGTACATCATATTCAGATTATAAGAGGATTTAGATTCTCCAGAATCTGACACCATATACTGGAGTGTCTGAAGACGGGTACAGTGTACTTATATCTAATAAATACATAAATAAATAAATAAATAAACATTTTTTAAAAAGTATAAGAAATAAAGAAAGACCAGGCAGTCCTGACATCTTTATCTCTGTCTCTCTGTCTGTCTGTCTGTCTGATCCACTGAAACTGGAGATGGGCCACCATAAGGTGCTGGTAGTTTATCCCAGGTTCTCTGAAAGAGGAGACAATGCTGTTAATTGTTGAGCCCTCTCAGTGGCCCCACACATCTTTTAATTTTTAGAAGTATATGTGAGGCTGTGTTTATGTACATCATATGCAGACCATAAGAGGGATTTAGATTCTCCAGAATCTGACACCCTCTTCTGGAGTGTCTGATACAGCTACAGTGTACTTATATCTAATAAATACATAAATAAATATATAAATAAACATTTTTTTAAAAAGGATAAGAAAGAAAGAAAGACCAGGCAGGCCTGCCATCCTTATCACTGTCTGTCTGTCTGTCTGTCTTATCCCCTGGAACTGGAGATGGGCCACCATATAGTTGCTGGTAGTTGATCCCAGGTACTCTGGAAGAGGAGACAATGCTGTTAATTGTTGAGCTTTTAGAGTGGCCCCACTCTTCTTTAAATTTTTAGAAATATATGTGAGGCTCTGTTTATGTACATCATATGCAGACCATAAGAGGGATTTAGATTCTCCAGAATCTGACACCCTCTTCTGGAGTGTCTGAACAGCTACAGTGTACTTATATCTAATAAATAAATAAATAAATAAATAAATAAATAAATAAATAAATAAATAAATAAACAAACATTAAAAAAAAAGGATAAGAAAGAAAGAAAGGCCAGGAAGACTGCCATCCTTATCACTGTCTGTCTGTCTGTCTTCTGATCCCCTGGAACTGGAGATGGACCACCATATAGTTGCTGGTAATTGATTCCAGGTTCTCTATAAGAGGAGACAATGCTGTTAATTGTTGAGCCCTTTCAGTGGCCCCATACATCTTTTAATTTTTAGAAGTATATGTTAGGCTGTGTTTATGTACATCATATGCAGACCATAAGAGGGATTTAGATTCTCCAGAATCTGACACCCTTTTCTGGAGTGTCTGAACAGCTACACTGTACTTATATCTAATAAATTCATAAATAAATAAATAAATAAACATTTTTTAAAAAGTATAAGAAATAAAGAAAGACCAGGCAGGCCTGCCATCCTTATCTCTGTCTCTCTGTCTGTCTGTCTGTCTGATCCACTGGAACTGGAGATGGCCCACCATAAGGTGCTGGTAGTTTATCCCAGGTTCTCTGAAAAAGGAGACAATGCTGTTAATTGTTGAGCCCTCTCAGTGGCCCCACACATCTTTAAATTTTTAGAAGTATATGTGAGGCTGTGTTTATGTACATCATATGCAGACCATAAGAGGGATTTAGATTCTCCAGAATCTGACACCCTCTTCTGGAGTGTCTGAAGACAGCTACAGTGTACTTATATCTAAGAAATACATAAATAAATATATAAATAAACATTTTTTTAAAAAGGATAAGAATGAAAGAAAGACCATACAGGCCTGCCATCCTTAGCACTGTCTGTATGTCTGTCTGTCTGATCCCCTGGAACTGGAGATGGGCCACCATATAGTTGCTGGTAGTCGATCCCTGGTATTCTCGAAGAGGAGACAATGCTGTTAATTGTTGAAATTTTAGAGTGGCCCCACCCTTCTTTAAATTTTTAGAAGTATATGTGAGGCTGTGTTTATGTACATCATATGCAGACCATAAGAGGGATTTAGATTCTCAAGAATATGACACCCTCTTCTGGAGTGTCTAAACAGCTACAGTGTACTTATATCTAATAAATACATAAATAAATAAATAAATAAATAAATAAATAAATAAATAAATAAATAAACATTTTTTTAAAAGGATAAGACAGAAAGAAAGACCAGGCAGGCCTGCCATCCATATCTCTGTCTGTCTGTCTGTCTGTCTGTCTGTCTATCTGATCCCTGGGAACTGGAGATGGGCCACCAATAGTTGCTGGTAGTTGATCCCAGGTTCTCTGGAAGAGGAGACAATGCTGTTAATTGTTGAGCCCTTTCAGTGGCGCCACCCATCTTTAAATATTTAGAAGTATATGTAAGGCTGTGTTTATGTACATCATATGCAGACCATAAGAGGCATTTAGATTCTCCAGAATCTGACACCCTTTTCTGGAGTGTCTGAACAGCTACACTGTACTTATATCTAATAAATTCATAAATAAATAAATAAATAAACATTTTTTAAAAAGTATAAGAAATAAAGAAAGACCAGGCAGGCCTGCCATCCTTATCTCTGTCTCTCTGTCTGTCTGTCTGTCTGATTCACTGGAACTGGAGATGGCCCACCATAAGGTGCTGGTAGTTTATCCCAGGTTCTCTGAAAAAGGAGACAATGCTGTTAATTGTTGAGCCCTCTCAGTGGCCCCACACATCTTTAAATTTTTAGAAGTATATGTGAGGCTGTGTTTATGTACATCATATGCAGACCATAAGAGGGATTTAGATTCTCCAGAATCTGACACCCTCTTCTGGAGTGTCTGAAGACAGCTACAGTGTACTTATATCTAAGAAATACATAAATAAATATATAAATAAACATTTTTTTAAAAAGGATAAGAATGAAAGAAAGACCATACAGGCCTGCCATCCTTAGCACTGTCTGTATGTCTGTCTGTCTGATCCCCTGGAACTGGAGATGGGCCACCATATAGTTGCTGGTAGTCGATCCCTGGTATTCTCGAAGAGGAGACAATGCTGTTAATTGTTGAAATTTTAGAGTGGCCCCACCCTTCTTTAAATTTTTAGAAGTATATGTGAGGCTGTGTTTATGTACATCATATGCAGACCATAAGAGGGATTTAGATTCTCAAGAATATGACACCCTCTTCTGGAGTGTCTAAACAGCTACAGTGTACTTATATCTAATAAATACATAAATAAATAAATAAATAAATAAATAAATAAATAAATAAATAAATAAATAAACATTTTTTAAAAGGATAAGACAGAAAGAAAGACCAGGCAGGCCTGCCATCCATATCTCTGTCTGTCTGTCTGTCTGTCTGTCTGTCTATCTGATCCCTGGGAACTGGAGATGGGCCACCAATAGTTGCTGGTAGTTGATCCCAGGTTCTCTGGAAGAGGAGACAATGCTGTTAATTGTTGAGCCCTTTCAGTGGCGCCACCCATCTTTAAATATTTAGAAGTATATGTAAGGCTGTGTTTATGTACATCATATGCAGACCATAAGAGGCATTTAGATTCTCCAGAATCTGACACCCTCTTCTGGAGTGTCTGAAGACAGCTACAGTGTACTTATATCTAATAAATAAATAGATAAATAAATAAATAAATAAATAAACATTTTTTAAAAAGTATAAGAAAGAAACAAAGACCAGGCAGGCCTACCATCCATATCTCTGTCTGTCTGTCTGTCTGTCTATCTGATTCCCGAGAACTGGAGATGGGCCACCATATAGTTGCTGGTAGTTGATCCAAGTTTATCTGGAAGAGGAGACAATGCTGTTAATTGTTGAGCCCTTTCAGTGGCCCCACACTTCTTTAAATATTTAAAAGTATATGTGAAGCTGTGTTTATGTACATCATATTCAGATTATAAGAGGATTTAGATTCTCCAGAATCTGACACCCTATACTGGAGTGTCTGAAGACAGCTACAGTGTACTTATATATAATAAATAAATAAATAAATAAATAAAATAAATAAATAAATAAATAAACATTTTTGAAAAAGGAAAAGAAAGAAAGTAAGACCAGGCAGTCCTGCCATCCTTATCTCTGTCTGTCTGTCTGTCTGTCTGATCCCCTGGAACTGGAGATGTGCCACCATATAGTAGCTGGTAGTTGATCCAAGGTTCTCTGGAAGAGGAGACAATGCTGTTAATTGTTGAGCCCTTTCAGTGGCCCCACACTTTTTAAATATTTAGAAGTATATGTGAGGCTGTGTTTATGTACATCATATTCAGATTATAAGAGGATTTAGATTCTCCAGAGTCTGACACCCTCTTCTGGAGTGTCTGAAGACAGCTACAGTGTACTTATATCGAATAAATACATAAATAAATATATAAATAAACATTTTTTTAAAAAGGATAAGAAAGAAAGAAAGACCAGGCAGGCCTGCCATCCTTATCACTGTCTGTATGTCTGTCTGTCTGATCCCCTGGAACTGGAGATGGGCCACCATATAGTTGCTGGTAGATGATCCCAGGTACTCTGGAAGAGGAGACAATGCTGTTAATTGTTGAGCTTTTAGAGTAGCCCCACACTTCTTTAAATTTTTAGAAGTATATGTGAGGCTGTGTTTATGTACATCATATGCAGACCATAAGAGGGATTTAGATTCTCCAGAATCTGACACCCTCTTCTGGAGTGTCTGAACAGCTGCAGTGTATTTATATCTACTAAATACATAAATAAATAAAGAAATAAATAAATAAATAATTAAACATTTTTTAAAAAGGATAAGACAGAAAGAAAGACCAGGCAGGCCTGCCATCCATATCTCTGTCTGTCTGTCTGTCTGTCTATCTGATCCCTGGAAACTGGAGATGGGCCACGAATAGTTGCTGGTAGCTGATCCCAGGTTCTCTGGAAGAGGAGACAATGCTGTTAATTGTTGAGCCCTTTCAGTGGCGCCACCCATCTTTAAATATTTAGAAGTATATGTGAGGCTGTGTTTATGTACATCATATGCAGACCATAAGAGGGATTTAGATTCTCCAGAATCTGACACCCTCTTCTGGAGTGTCTGAAGACAGCTACAGTGTACTTATATCTAATAAATAAATAGATAAATAAATAAATAAACATTTTTTAAAAAGGATAAGAAAGAAAGAAAGACCAGGCAGGCCTGCCATCCATATCTCTGTCTGTCTGTCTGTCTGTCTATCTGATCCCCGGGAACTGGAGATGGGCCACCATATAGTTGCTGGTAGTTGATCCAAGGTTCTCTGGAAGAGGAGACAATGCTGTTAAATGTTGAGCCCTTTCAGTGGCCCCACATTTCTTTAAATATTTAGAAGTATATGTGAGGCTGTGTTTATGTATATCATATTCAGATTATAAGAGGATTTAGATTCTCCAGAATCTGACACGCTATACTGGAGTGTCTGAAGACAACTACAGTGTACTTATATATAATAAATACATAAATATAAAAATAAATAAATAAATAAATAAATAAATAAATAAATAAATAAATAAACATTTTTTAAAAAGGATAAGAAAGAAAGTAAGACCAGGCAGGCCTGCCATCCTTATCTCTGTCTTTCTGTCTGTCTCATCCCCTGGAACTGGAGATGGGCTACCATAAAGTTGCTGGTAGTTGATCCCAGGGTTCTGGAAGAGGAGACAATGCTGTTAATTGTTGAGCCCTATCAGTGGCCCTGCCCATCTTTAAATATTTAGAAGTATATGTGAGGCTGTGTTTATGTACATCATATGCAGACCATAAGAGGGATTTAGATTCTCCAGAATCTGACACCCTCTTCTGGAGTGTCTGAAGACAGCTACAGTGTACTTAATTCTAATAAATACATAAATAAATAAATAAATAAATAAATAAATAAACATTTTTTAAAAAGGATAAGAAAGAAAATAAGACCAGGCAGGCCTGCCATCCTTATCTCTGTCTGTCTGTCTGTCTGTCTGCCTGATCCCCTGGAACTGGAGATGGGCCACCATATAGTTGCTGGTAGTTGATCCCAGGTTCTCTGGAAGAGGAGACAATGCTGTTAATTGTTGAGCCCTTTCAGTGGCTCCACCCATTTTTAATTTTTAGAAGTATATGTGATGCTATGTTTATGTACATCATATTCAGACCATAAGAGGGATTTAGATTCTCTATAATCTGTCACCCTCTTCTGGAGTGTCTGAAGACGGCTACAGTGTACTTATATCTAATAAATACATATATGAATAAATAAATAAATAAACATTTTTTAAAACGAATAAGAAATAAAGAAAGACCAGGCAGGCCTGCCATCCTTATCTCTGTCTCTCTGTCTGTCTGTCGGTCTGATCCACTGGAACTGGAGATGGGCCACCATAAAGTGCTGGTAGTTTATCCCAGGTTCTCTGAAAGAGGAGACAATGCTGTTAATTGTTGAGCCCTCCCAGTGGCCCCACACAACTTTAAATTTTTAGAAGTATATGTGAGGCTGTGTTTATGTACATCATATGCAGACCATAAGAGGGATTTAGATTCTCCAGAATCTGACACCCTCTTCTGGAGTGTCTGAAGACAGCTACAGTGTACTTATATCTAATAAATACATAAATAAATATATAAATAAACATTCTTTTAAAAAGGATAAGAAAGAAAGAAAGACCAGGCAGGCCTGCCATCCTTATCACTGTCTGTATGTCTGTCTGTATGATCCCCTGGAACTGGAGATGGGCCACCATATAGTTGCTGGTAGTTGATCCCAGGTACTCTGGAAGAGGAGACAATGCTCTTAATTGTTGAGCTTTTAGAGTGGCCCCACCCTTCTTTAAATTTTTAGAAGTATATGTGAGGCTGTGTTTATGTACATCATATGCAGACCATAAGAGGGATTTAGATTCTCCAGAATCTGACACCCTCTTCTGCAGTGTGTGAACAGCTACAGTGTACTTATATCTAATAAATAATTAAATAAATAAATAAATAAATAAATAAACATTTTTTAAAAAGGATAAGAAAGAAAGAAAGACCAGGCAGGGCTGCCATCCTTATCTTTGTCTGTCTGTCTGTCTCTCTGTTTGTCTGTCTGTCTGATCTCCTGGAACTGGAGATGGGCCACCATTTTGTTGCTGGTAGTGAAAGACTCCAGGACTCCCAAAGGGAGGCACTTACTCAAGCCTCGGGTCAGCCGCGCACCCAAGAAGACACTGAGACCGAACTTAAGATGTATAGAGAGTAAGATTTAATACAGCAACGACAAGAAAGCACACAAAAAGCACATATACCAGATATCTGGGGTCGAAACTCATGCAGCCAGCAAGGTGCAGAGGAGATTCGGCATTAGGCCCAGACTTGTCACAGGCTTTTATAGGAGAAGGGTAAGGAGAAAAGTACAAGTTTTACGTCACCAAGGTGTTCTGCCAAGGAGCTTTACATAACCAAGGGGTCGTGTCCTATATTTTGGCAATGTACTCGATCTATTGGAACATTCTGGGGTAGTACCAGGAGGCCCCTATCTCAAAAATGTTCTTGGAACAGTCTTCAGTTAGGAGGGGTTGGACTGAGTTCGCTCCAGGAGACCCTTATCTCAGAAATGCTCCTGGAACCGTTCTCACTTGGGAGGGGTCGGACTCTGGGGTGAAGAGTTCAAGAATGTACTCTGAGGTAAAAAGTTCAGGTGTGTTCCGGGAACAACCTCTAGATGGGAGGGGTAAGAGAACTCTGAGTTGGAGAGTTCATGGAGAGTTCAGCTTTTCTTCTTTCATTCCCCCCTTCTTTTAGTGAATAGCTCTAATCTTAGAGCGAGTCCTGCATTTATCCCCCTCCACAGAGTCCAATCTCTTTCTGTTTTGTAACATCACTTTGGACAGGGAAGTCAAAAATAGACCGTTTTATAGTTCTAAGATCAACATCCATAGCTGTACATAACCAACAGGATTGAGTCATATTAGGATTAGTTCTAAAACTTAAGAAAGCTCTTAGTCTATGTGGCCATTGGGGAGGTCGTGTCCAGCAGGGGATGAGATGGCCACATTATTTTTGTGGTAGTTCTGATTTTTTAGATGGCGCTGTAGATGGCCTTCCTTAGCGTAGGCCTTGTGGCACAGGTGGCATTCATAGAGCCGGCCCCCTGTGTGCAGATGCATATGGTTTTTGAGGTCGTAGTTATGCAGGAAGTGGGCTGGACAGTGGGGGCATGAGTAGGGTCACTCTCCTGTGTGCTCTCGCATGTGGATCTTCAGCTTATCATTCCTGGTGAAGCGGATACCGCAGACCTCACAGGCAAAAGGCTTTTCACCATTGTGGGTCCTTATGTGCCGAGGCAGTTTGCCTGCCCCGTGGATTATCTTGTGACAGACTGGGCACTCTTGGGGCATCTGTGAAAGGCGTTTAGGCACTAGCTTGTTTTGGTCATTTAGGCCTGGTGTCAGGGCATCCTGGTGCAGCGAACTTAGGTAAGCCCTCAGGTCAGGGTCAATGAGATCTTCATCTGAGCCCAGCTCTTCTGATGATAGTGGAGGTTCGTTACTCTGGGCCAGCCCGTAGCCTGGTGGGTTGAGCATTTTTGAGGTTGAGGCTGTGGGGGTGGCAGTGGCAAAAGCCTCCAGGTACTATCGGGCTCGCTCACAGTCATCTTTATCTGGGCTGGGGGCTTCCAGTCCACTGCCTTGCAAAATCTCCAAGCAAGTAGTGACGACACATGGGATTTCCAGTAGCCGAGCAGCTTGGAGTACAGCCGGCACATTGGCGTTGCTGGTGGTCAGTGTGGCTGTGTAAGCAAACTCGAGCAGGGCACTTAGGGCCTCCGGCCCTACAAAGTTCAGCTCACACACACTGGCTTTTGCTCCCCCAGAAGCCGTTTCAACACTCTCTGTTTTTATTACTGTTCTCTCTCTCTCTTCTGTAAAGAGCCTCTTGAAGTAGTGGCTACAGGCAGCCAGCACAGCCCTGTGGGTTTGGTACTCAAAACCCTGTGTCCTGATGGTGAGGTCGCACAGATGACCCAGCTGGCGCTGCTCGTTTAGGCAGCTCAGGAGCTCGCTGCTGTGATCTGGGAATGGGATTCCAATTAGGTCATCCTCGGGGCTCCCCATCTTTTTCTTTTTAGTCGTTGGGTCTGTTTGCTGGAGCTGGGCAACAGAGCAGGGTGTAGAAAGAGTCAACACAGGGATCCAATATCCTGCTAGACTTAGTCAAGGGGGGGCGGTCCCCCATGTAGAATTTCATAAGAAGTAAGACCGAAACGTCCAGGTGTGTTTCGGACTCTGAGAAGCACAAAGGGAAGGAGGGTCACCCAGTCTTTACCGTCAGTCTCAATAGCTAGTTTAACAACATAGGTTAAGACAGTGATGGGCATAGGAGTCTCATAAAGGATCTTAAACAGAGTAAAACTGAATCAAGAAATAGGGCATAGGGAAGGAACACCAAGTCCATGCCAGTCTCCACGATTAATTTTATCAAGGTCTGTCTTAGAGTTTTAGACTAATTTTTATCTATCCTGAGCTCTGAGGTCTATACACACAATGTAATTTTTATTTGACCTCTAAATGCTTGGCCACACCCTGACTTACCTGGGCAACAAAGCAGGGCCATTATCTGACACTATTGCCTTTGGCACTCTGAACCTTGGAAAAATTTTCTTTAATAATCTTCTTGATGACTATGTGAGCAGTCTCATTTATCCATATTGAGAACGTCTTCTGCAAATGTCAACAGCTTTCTTTGTTTGTATTGTTCCATACAGTGGCAAAAGCATACCTGCTGTCAGTGTCATTTATAAAGCTTGTATCAAAACCACAAGTTCAGCTTTCTGGGCTGAAGTCCCTTTAGGGAGGCTGCTGGCCTAGATCACCTGCTTTTTGTCCACTGCTGCACTGCTGTCCCCGCCTTCCGCTTACCTTTAACCATGAGGCCACTGCCATCCGTGTACCAGTTTAAACTTTCAGGCCAAGGCTGATTTGATCTTTACCTGCTGAGGTAAGTAGCCCCCTCTGTTGGTAGGTGGCCCCATGGATATGAGCTGCTTTCCATCTGCTACTGCTGCTCCTGTGACAAAGCTGCTGCCATCCGTGTACCAGGCAGGCACACCAAGGCTGATCAGTCAGATCTCTCCTTGTTCCAGTTTCATCAGCACATTGATGTACAGGAGTGGAGTCATCCGCCAAGGGGAGGTGGCAGGATTGAGGATGGCAGGTGGAGCAAAAGTTACTCAATCATTCAGCAACAAATTCTGGTAGTGGGTATAGTCACATGCTGACCCATGGTAAGCTTGTCAGGGTCTTTAACAAGCAGGGCCATTGCAGCTCATCAACATATAAGGTAAAAGGCTTAGTCAAATCTGGCAAAGCCAGAGCGGGGGCTGCAAGCAGGGCTGCCTTTATGCTGTCAAAGGCTTTTTGGTGTTTCTCAGTCCAGGTGAATGGGACTTTTTCTTTAGTCCAGAGTCTGCAAAAGCCCACCGTCCCCAGAAACTCACGTACTTGGCGCGGGGTGGTGGGGGTTGGGATCAGCATCACAGTCTTTTTTCTTGGCTTCGGTGAGCCACCGCTTTCCGTCGTTTTGGCACCTCGGTAACTGAGCTTTCTTAGCCGATACCCGATACCCCAACTCACCCAGTTCATTCAGGAGCTTCTAGGAGGGCCAGAATTTCTTCTTTGTCTTTGATGTCTCTGCCTTCAGCCAACCGCAGGGCTTGGGTTAGCGCCAGGAGTTCAGCCTTCTGAGCCAAAGTTCCTTCTGCTAGAATGTCAGAGCAGTGATGAGTAGGTGAAGACTCAGCAGGTTAGCAGGGGAAGTGAAGGTCACTTGTTCTGTCAACAAAAAGCTCTAATAATGTGTCCATCAGTCAGGGAAACAATTGGATCATGTGTCCCTGACCAAAAGCCATTATGTGCAGACAAGCAGGCCATCCCTCAGTCACCAGGTCTAATTTTTCCAAGTGCCACTGGTCTTTTAGGGTCCCAATTTCTGAGTAAGAACCTCTTTGGCAATACTTTTGTTCTCAGTCACATTTAGGAGTCCCAAAGTTGGGGACAACATTAGGGCAGTCTCAATAGCATCTAAGGCCATCCAAGGTTGTTCTTTATTTCTTATACGAAGGGCTGTTTATCTTTTTAATGCAGCAAAACCTGGAATCCACAGTTTGCAAAGACCTGTAGTGTCCAGGGACCTTTTAAACTTGCTTTGCATTGGTCAGTGGAGGAATATGAAAACACATTCTCTTTTTAGCTGCATCAACAGGTAGGCCACCAGTCTCTTTACTTATAGCCACGAACAGGTGAAGGGTTTTGTCTTGAGGGGGGGGGGGCTCCTCTTCTTTTTGTTAGGACAGTCTCTCACCCAGTGCTCTTCTTTTTCAACAGCAAACACTCTGATCTTTAGCCAAAAGCTTTCTTTTTTCTTGTTGCCAGGTACTAAGTTTTCTAGTTTCCCTGACGTTTGTGACCAGCATTTCATTTCTCTTATCTTTTTTAGAAAATTTTCTGGCTCCTTATTTCTTACAGATCATCTCTAAGTGCTAGTATTATTAGCAAGTGTCACTTTGCTAGGTTCTAGTCTTTGTCATTTATCTCTCTTTGCTCCTATTTCTTAACTGCAATGGAGATCTCATATAATGTCTCTCTTTCTATCTATATATATCTCTTTCTTGTCTTTGCTTACTTTGAATGTTATCTAATTATTACATCTATATTCTGTCACTTAACTTTTTTCATAGTTTACCTCTTTTTACTGTTAACCTATTTCTTTTGAGTCTGCTGAAGCTTTGCTCTCAGTTCTTCTTTGCAGACCTCTATCCTTCATCAGAGCCTGGCAGTTAGACTCGTAGGTGCTCCTTACCTTGTATATCTCCCTCACCGGAGCTTAAAACAGATTCACTGCTAGCAGCTCAGGGCGATGCCTGAGAAGAGAAAACACACGGGGCAGAGAAGGGGGTGCAGCTCTTACATCTGGCTGCACACTGATATCTCAAAATGAACACAATTTTTTCTGTTAACAGTTAACAAGAGACAGGATACAGGGGACAGGGAAATGAGAAGCAACCAGGGAACCTTGTGGCGTCCTCAGATCAGACGCGGCAACCCGCTGAACTCAAGCATACTAGTCAGCGGAGGGAAAGAAACTAACCAGGATTTTCTCAGTAACGGCGAATGGACAGGGAGGAGCCAAGCGTCGAGTCTCCGCCGCGCCACGGCGAAATGTGGGAGTGGCAAACAAACACTGGCAGGGAGGGGGAATTTAACCACTTGTTTTCCGGCATGGCTTGAGCCCCCGGAGGCGGCGGCGTCCGCCACCCCACACACAGGCATCCACGGAGCTCTCTTGGCCAGAGGCAACGGCGGCCTCCCGAGCTTTGGAAACGCAAGGCGCCTGCGCGGCAGGGCGGGGGAACTTCTCTGTGTGCCCCACGGCGGGCGCGCAGACACAAGGGAGTGCGGGCAGACTCCAGGGGGAAGCCAAAGGAGGGACGGCGGCCACAGTTGGCCCCTCCCCAGCTGTGGCAGGCTTCACGGCTATTCCGGGGCGCCAGGCGGGTCTGACAGGCCGCCGCACTTACTATCAGCATTTTACAACTCACTCGCAGGGCACAGACAGCCTCCGTTGCTGCTGTGTCTGCAGAACTCAGAACCTCAGCACCACTGCTGCAGCTCTGGGTTTCAGAGCTCTTTTGAGCAGCCTGGGGAGGACCGGCCTGGTGGTTTCTTTTTCTCTTTTTTTCCTTTTTTTAAAACCATTGCTGACAAATTCTGTCCTGACGTCAGTCCAAGTCTACAGTCGGCAAAGGGTTAACACACACACACACACACACACACAGTCTGTCACGTGACCAAAACACAACCAGCCAAACGCCACTTTCTGACGGGGTCGGATTCCACATTGACTCTTTTTCCTGATAGGGGTGGGATTCCACATCCACTCCCGCTCTGGCAGAGAGAACACTCTCTCTCTCTCCTTCACTCTGCCAGGCAACAGCCAGGTCTTTTTGACTGTTCTGTACCCTGGGCACTCCTTCCAGGGTCTCCCTTGAAACATCTTTTTGGGGTGCAGACTGTGAGGCCATAGACAGCCGTCCTCTCACAGCCACTGCCAGAATAAACCCACAATCTCAGAATACACAAATGCAGCAGTTCCACACTTACACACCCAGCAGATTGTCCCATTTCTAGAATAATAGCAAACACAACAAGAGCAGACACAAGACTTGAGACAAAAAGAAAAAACCAAAAACGGCGGCGACCTCGCGTCGCCCACAGGCAACTTACAGAATCAGATGGCCTTTCCAAGGCCGGCCGGCTTAGACCTTCCACCAAAGTGATGGTCTCTCGGCCTTCAGAGGGGTCCGCCAAGCGTCCTTGGCCCTCCCCTTGTCTTCCTGGGGCGTCCCCCAGGGCGATCGGACGGTGGGCACCAGACACGTCTATCTCTACCCACCCCGCGCTCTCTATTGAGACCTGCCTGGTCTCCAGCTCCCGGAGCACGGTCTCTGGTGCTCTTACTGAGCACAGAGCGTCACGCAAAACCAGAACTGTGATCGCACCAGATACAGATTCAGATGGCCTCTCCAAGGCCCACAGATTGAGACTCTCCTGGTCTCCAGAAACAGAACACAGACACCAGACCAAACAGAACAGTAAATCTTACTTCTGAGTGGGTCCAGGACTTCTGGGTGGTCGCGCTGATTCCCGGCCAAAGCACCAAATGAAAGACTCCAGGACTCCCAAAGGGAGGCACTTACTCAAGCCTCGGGTCAGCCGCGCACCCAAGAAGACACTGAGACCGAACTTAAGATGTATAGAGAGTAAGATTTAATACAGCAACGACAAGAAAGCACACAAAAAGCACATATACCAGATATCTGGGGTCGAAACTCATGCAGCCAGCAAGGTGCAGAGGAGATTCGGCAATTGGCCCAGACTTGTCACAGGCTTTTATAGGAGAAGGGTAAGGAGAAAAGTACAAGTTTTACGTCACCAAGGTGTTCTGCCAAGGAGCTTTACATAACCAAGGGGTCGTGTCCTATATTTTGGCAATGTACTCGATCTATTGGAACATTCTGGGGTAGTACCAGGAGGCCCCTATCTCAAAAATGTTCTTGGAACAGTCTTCAGTTAGGAGGGGTTGGACTGAGTTCGCTCCAGGAGACCCTTATCTCAGAAATGCTCCTGGAACCGTTCTCACTTGGGAGGGGTCGGACTCTGGGGTGAAGAGTTCAAGAATGTACTCTGAGGTAAAAAGTTCAGGTGTGTTCCGGGAACAACCTCTAGATGGGAGGGGTAAGAGAACTCTGAGTTGGAGAGTTCATGGAGAGTTCAGCTTTTCTTCTTTCAATCCCAGGTTGTCTGGAAGATGAGTCAGTGCTGTTAATTGTTGAGCCCTTTCAGTGGCCCCACCCATCTTTAAATTTTTAGAAGTATATGTGAGGCTGTGTTCATGTACATCATATGCAGACCATAAGAGGGATATAGATTCTCCAGAATCTGACACCCTCTTCGGGAGTGTTTGAAGACAGATACAATGTACTTAAATCTAATAAATACATACTTAAATTAATAAACATTTTTTAAAAAGGATAAGAAAGAATGAAAGACCAGGTAGGCCTGTCATTCTTAACTCTATCTGTCTGTATGTCTGTCTGTCTGTCTGATCCCCTGGAACTGGAGATGGGCCACCATATAGTTGCTGGTAGTTGATCCCAGGTTCTCTATAAGAGGAGACAATGTTGTTAATTGTTGATCCCTTTCATTGGCCCCACACATCTTTAAATTTTTAGAAGTAAATGTGAGGCTGTGTTTATGTACATCATATGCAGACCATAAGAGGGATATAGATTCTCCAGAATCTGACACCCTCTTCTGGAGTGTCTGAAGACAGCTACAGTGTACTTATATATAATAAATACATAAATAAATAAATAAATAAATAAATATTTTTTAAAAGGGATAAGAAAGAAAGAAAAACCAGGCAGGCCTGCCATCCTTGTCTGTCTTTCTCTCTGTCTGTCTGTCTTGCCTAGCCCCTTGAGTAGCCTAGCCTACTCCCTTGCCTTGACTAGCCCAGCCCCTTGCTTGGCCTAGCCTAGCCCAGCCCTGCCTTGCCTAGCCCTGCCTATCCCTGTCTTTAACCAGGCTGGCCTCGAACTCAGAAACTGACTGCCTCTGCCTCCAGAGTGCTCTCATTAAGAGCTCGAGCCACCACTGACTGTTGGGTTTTCTAAGTCTTACATAGGTATGGTCTGTTTCTCAGCTGTGAAACCCTAATTAACACATGTAGTCTGTCCTAGGTCAGCCATAGCTACAGACTGAGGCCTTTTCTAAAACAAAACTAAAGAAAACAAAAAATAGAAATAATAAAATAAATAAATTAAGCAACCACATGATATCTTTTCTTTCTTTCAATGATACTCAGAGCTTGAAGCAGTTCACCCATGAGACCTCATCTCCGGACATTGAGTCTCTTTCCCTAACAAGTATTATGGCTGAACCTGAGGGGTTCTACTGCTGATTTGGGTCCCCCACTTTAAAAAAATAGTTGTTTTCAAAGGCTGCAGGTTCTTAGCCCTGTTCCTTGTTACAGTTGAGTCACAGCCCTGAAAGTTCAGTGGTAGTTAAAGGCACTGAGAAGGGCTTCCTATAGACATCAAAGACCAAGTCTTTGTTTTTAAAAAGTTAATCTGGATTCCCCCACCCCCTGGCATCCTTAGAATGCCTAGAAAGGAAGGCAGGGACCTGGGCAGAAGGGTGCAAGGCTACTGGTGTTTGTAAGTGGTAACAGAAAGCTTTCTCTTGTTGGTACCCTACCCCAAGTTAAACTGTCACTTCTTTTTCCTAGTTGTTGTTTTGTCGGTTTGTATTCTCAACATAGACCCTTTTCCTTCCTAACCTTGGCTGTCCTGAACCTTACTGTCCTTGAACTCAGTGATTTGCCTGTCTTGCTGGGAAGAAACTGTGAGCTACCATCCAGAAGGAAGCACCCTGCTGAGGTTAGATTGGGGTCTCTTCCATTTTCCTCTATGAACATGCATATGGCAGGCCTGTTCTTTCTTTTTTACTTTTCCTTTTCTTTTTAAAGATTTATTTATTTATTATATTTAAGTATGCTGTAGCTATCTTCAGACAGTCCAGAAGAGGGTGTCAGATTCTGAAGAATCTAAATCATTCTTATTGTCTGCATATGATGTATATAAACACAGCCTCACATAAACTCAAAAAAAAAAAAGAAAGAAAGAAAGATGTGGCTACAGAGAGGGCTCAACAATTAAGAGCATTGTCTCCTCTTCCAGAGAACCTGGGCTCAATTACCAGTATTATATATGGTGGCCCATCTCCAGTTCCAGGGGATCTAATACTCTGTTCTGGAGTCTGTGGGCACAGCATACACATGCAAAACATTCTTACACAATCATTGAGAGAGGAGAGAGAGGGGTTGAGAGAGAGGGGAGGTAATCATACCTCCTGACGAGTTTGAAGACCTGAGCTTCATCACTCACACAAATAAATAAATGCAAAATATTTTTTTATAAATAAACTCTGCCATTGCCCTTTAAAAATTCCTAGAAAACAAGTTTTATAAGCAACAGTTATATTTACTATATCTAAAGGACAGTCATGAGCATATTCAATAAATAGAAAAAGGCCTGTTAGTCTTAGAAATGGAAAAGACAAACCAAGGAAGGTTTGCAATTACATAATGAGGCAGCTCAGCCCAGCTCTAAGGTTGGAAATAAGACTCGAGAATAGGATACACCTGAAGACAGCCAGCCATTGTTTTTTGTTTTGGAGGCTGAAAGGATACACCTGAAGACAGCCAATGCTGTGTGATGGTGATCTGGTATTTTTTTTTTTAATTTTTAAAAACTTTAACACTTTTTATAAAACTTTTATAAAAACTTTTTCTTTCTTTCTTCCTTTCTTCTTTCCTTTCTTCCTTTCCTCACCCTAGCCCTGTCTTTCACCAGGGTGGCCTCGAACTCAGAAACTGACTGCCTCTATCTACAGAGTGCTCTCATTAAGAGCTTGAGCCACCACTGAATGTAGGGTTTTCTAAGCCTTACCTTGCTCTTGGTGTCTATTCTCAGCTGTGAAACCCTAATTAACACAAGTAGGCAGTCCTGGGTCAGCCAGAGCTACAGACTGAGGACTTCTCTAAAAACAAATAAAACAAAACAAAACAACAAATAGAAATAATAAAATACAAAAATTAAGCAAACACAGCATAGCTTTTCTCTCTCTAGGTGGTACTCAGAAATTCCAGCAGTTGGCCTGTGACACCTCAGCTCAGTATATGTGAGGCTGTGTTTATGTACATCCTATGCAGACCATAAGAGGGATTTACATTCTCCAGAATCTGACACCCTCCTCTGGAGTGTCTAAAGAAAGCTACAGTGTACTTATATCTAAGAAATACATAAAAAATAAATAAATAAATAAATAAATATTTTTTAACAAGGATAAGAAAGAAAGAAAGACCAGGCAGGCCTGCCATCCTTATCTCTGTCTGTCTGTCTGTCTGTCTGTCTGATCCCCTGGAACTGGAGATGGGCCACCTTGTAGGTGCTGGTAGTTGATCCCAGCTTCTCTGGAAGAGGAGACAATGCTGTTAATTGTTGAACCATTTCAGTGGCCCCACCAATTTTTAATTTTTAGAAGTATATGTGAGTCTGTGTTTATGTACATCATATGCAGACCATAAGAGGGATTTAGATTCTCCAGAATCTGACACCCTCTTCTGGAGTGTCTGAAGACGGCTACAGTGTACTTATATCTAATAAATACATGAATAAATAAATAAATAAATAAAGATTTTTTAAAAAGTATAAGAAATAAAGAAAGACGAGGCAGGCCTCTCTGTCTGTCTGTCTGTCTGATCCACTGGAACTGGAGATGGGCCACCATAAGGTGCTGGTAGTTTATCCCAGGTTCTCTGAAAGAGGAGACAATGCTGTTAATTGTTGAGCCCTCTCAGTGGCCCCACACATCTTTAAATTTTTAGAAGTATATGTGAGGCTGTGTTTATGTACATCATATGCAGACCATAAGAGGGATTTTGATTCTCCAGAATCTGACACCCTCTTCTGGAGTGTCTGAAGACAGCTACAGTGTACTTATATCTAATAAATACATAAATAAATATATAAATAAACATTTTTTAAAAAGGATAAGAAAGAAAGAAAGACAAGGCAGGCCTGCCATCCTTAGCACTGTCTGTATGTCTGTCTGTCTGATCCCCTGGAACTGGAGATGGGCCACCATATAGTTGCTGGTAGTTGATCCCATGTACTCTGGAAGAGGAGACAATGCTGTTAATTGTTGAGCTTTTAGAATGGCCCTACCCTTCTTTAAATTTTTAGAAGTATATGTGAGGCTGTGTTTATGTACATCATATGCAGACCATAAGAGGGATTTAGATTCTCCAGAATCTGACACCCTCTTCTGTAGTGTCTGAACAGCTACAGTGTACTTATATTTACTAAATACATAAATAAATAAATAAACATTTTTTAAAAAGGATAAGAAAGAAAGAAAGACCAGGCAGTCCTGCCATCCATATCTCTGCCTGTCTGTCTGTCTGTCTATCTGATCCCCGGGAACTGGAGATGGGCCACCATATAGTTGCTGGTAGTTGATCCAAGGTTCTCTGGAAGAGGAGACAATGCTCTTAATTGTTGAGCCCTTTCAGTGGCCCCACACTTCTTTAAATATTTAGAAGTATAGGTGAGGCTGTGTTTATGTACATCATATTCAGATTATAAGAGGATTTAGATTCTCCAGAATCTGACACCCTCTACTGGAGTGTCTGAAGACAGCTACAGTGTACTTATATGTAATAAATAAATAAATAAATAAACATTTTTTAAAAAGTATAAGAAACAAAGTAAGACCAGGCAGGCCTGCCATCCTTATCTCTGTCTGTCTGTCTGTCTGATCCCCTGGAACTGGAGATGGGCCACCATATAGTTGCTGGTAGTTGATCCAAGGTTCTCTGGAAGAGGAGACAATGCTCTTAATTGTCGAGCCCTTTCAGTGGCCCCACACTTCTTTAAATATTTAGAAGTATATGTGAGCTGTGTTTAAGTACATCATATTCAGATTATAAGAGGATTTAGATTCTCCAGAATCTGACACCCTATACTGGAGTGTGTGAAGACAGCTACAGTGTACTTATATATAATAAATAAATAAATAAATAAATAAATAAATAAATAAATAAATAAACATTTTTTAAAAAGGATAAGAAAGAAAGTAAGACCAGGCAGGCCTGCCATCCTTATCTCTGTCTGTCTGTCTGTCTGTCTGATGCCCTGGAACTGGAGATGGGCTACCATATAGTTGCTGGTAGTTGATCCCAGGTTCTCTGGAAGAGGAGACAATGCGGTTAATTGTTGAGCCCTATCAGTGGCCCTACCCATCTTTAATTTTTAGAAGTGTATGTGAGGCTGTGTTTATGTACATCATATGCAGACCAGAAGAGGGATTTAGATTCATCAGAATCTGACACCCTCTTCTGGAGTGTTTGAAGACAGCTACAGTGTACTTATATCTAATAAATACATAAATAAATACAATTTTTTTAAAAAGGATAAGAAAGAAAGAAAGACCATGCAGGCCTGCCATACTTATCCTTGTCTGTCTGTCTGTCTGTCTGATCCCCTGGGAGTGGAGATGGGCCACCATATAGTTGCAGGTAGTTGATACCAGGTTCTGTGTAAGAGGAGACAATGCGGTTAATTGCTGAGCCCTTTCAGTGGCCCCCCTCCCATCTTTAAATTTTAAGAAGTAAACGTGAGGCTGTGTTTATGTACATCATATGCAGACCATAAGAGGGATTTAGATTCTCCAGAATCTGACAACTTCTTCTGGAGTGTCTGAAGACGGCTACAGTGTACTTATATCTAATAAACATATAAATAAATAAATAAACATTTTTTAAAAAGGATAAGAAAGAAAGAACGACCAGGCAGGCCTGCCATCCTTATCTCTGTCAGTCTGTCTGTCTGTCAGTCTGTCTGATCCCTTGGAACTGGAGATGGGCCACCATATATTTGCTGTTAGTTGATCCCAGGTTCTCTGGAAGAGGAGACAATGCTGTTAATTGTTGATCCCTTTCAGTGGCTCCACCTATCTTTAAATTTTTAGAAGTATATGTTAGGCTGTGTTTATGTACATCATATGCAGACCATAAGAGGGATTTAGATTCTCCAGAATCTGACACCCTCTTCTGGAGTGTCTGAAGACAACTATAGTGTACTTATGTCTAATAAATACATATATAAATAAATATAAATAAATACATAAACAATATTTTAAAAGGATAATAAAGAAAGAAAGACCAGGCAGGCCTGCCATCCTAATATCTGTCTGTCTGTCTGTCTGTCTGATCCCCTGGAATTGGAGATGGGCCACCTTGTAGTTGCTGGTAGTTGATCCCAGGTTCTCTGGAAGAGGAGACAATGCTGTTAATTGTTGAGCCCTTTCAGTGGCCCCACCCATTTTTAATTTTTAGAAGTATATGTGATGCTGTGTTTATGTACATCATATTCAGACCATAAGAAGGATTTAGATGCTCTAGAATCTGTCACCCTCTTATGGAGTGTCTGAAGACGGCTACAGTGTACTTATATCTAATAAATACATAAATAAATAAATAAATAAATAAATAAATAAACATTTTTTAAAAAGTATAAGAAAGAAAGTAAGACCAGGCAGGCCTGCCATCCTTATCTCTGTCTCTCTGTCTGTCTGTCTGTCTGATCCACTGGAACTGGAGATGGGCCACGATAAGGTGCTGGTAGTTTATCCCAGGTTCTCTGAAAGAGGAGACAATGCTCTTAATTGTTGAGCCCTCTCAGTGGCCCCACACATCTTTAAATTTTTAGAAGTATATGTGAGGCTGTGTTTATGTACATCATATGCAGACCATAAGAAGGATTTAGATTCTCCAGAATCTGACACCACCTTCTGGAGTGTCAGAAGACAGCTACAGTGTACTTATATCTAATAAATACATAAATAAATATATAAATAAACATTTTTTTAAAAAGGATAAGAAAGAAAGAAAGACCAGGCAGGCCTGCCATCCTTATCACTGTCTGTATGTCTGTCTGTCTGATCCCCTGGAACTGGAGCTGGGCCACCATATAGTTGCTGGTAGTTGATCCCAGGTACTCTGGAAGAGGAGACAATGCTGTTAATTGTTGAGCTTTTAGAGTGGCCCCACCCTTCTTTAAATTTTTAGAAGTATATGTGAGGCTGTGTTTATGTACATCATATGCAGACCATAAGAGGGATTTAGATTCTCCAGAATCTGACACCCTCTTCTGGAGTGTCTGAACAGCTACAGTGTACTTGTATCTAATAAATACATAAATAAATAAATAAATAAATATTTTTTTAAAAAGGATAAGAAAGAAAGAAAGACCAGGCTGGCCTGCCATCCTTATCCTTGTCTGTCTGTCTGTCTGTCAGATCCCCTGGGAGTGGAGATGGGCCACCATATAGTTGCAGGTAGTTGATCCCAGGTTCTCTGTAAGAGGAGACAATGCTGTTAATTGCTGAGCCCTTTCAGTGGCCCCCCCACCTTTATATTTTAAGAAGTAAATGTGAGGCTGTGTTTATGTACATCATATGCAGACCATAAGAGGGATTTAGATTCTCCAGAATCTGACACCTTCTTCTGGAGTGTCTGAAGACGGCTACAGTGTACTTATATTTAATAAACAAATAAATAAATAAATAAACATTTTTTAAAAAGGATAAGAAAGAAAGAAAGACCAGGCAGGCCTGCCATCCTTATCTCTGTCAGTCTGTCTGTCTGTCTGATCCCCTGGAACTGGAGATGGGCCACCATATAGTTGCTGGTAGTTGATCCCAGGTACTCTGGAAGAGGAGACAATGCTGTTAATTGTTGAGCTTTTAGAGTGGCCCCACCCTTCTTTAAATTTTTAGAAGTATTTGTGAGGCTGTGTTTATGTACATCATATGCAGACCATAAGAGGGATTTAGATTCTCCAGAATCTGACACCCTCTTCTGTAGTGTCTGAACAGCTACAGTGTACATATATCTACTAAATACATAAATAAATAAATAAATAAATAAATAAATAAATAAATAAATAAATAAATAAACATTTTTTAAAAAGGATAAGAAAGAAAGAAAGACCAGGCAGTCCTGCCATCCATATCTCTGCCTGTCTGTCTGTCTGTCTATCTGATCCCCGGGAACTGGAGATGGGCCACCATATAGTTGCTGGTAGTTGATCCAAGGTTCTCTGGAAGAGGAGACAATGCTCTTAATTGTTGAGCCCTTTCAGTGGCCCCACACTTCTTTAAATATTTAGAAGTATATGTGAGGCTGTGTTTATGTACATCATATTCAGATTATAAGAGGATTTAGATTCTCCAGAATCTGACACCCTCTACTGGAGTGTCTGAAGACAGCTACAGTGTACTTATATATAATAAATACATAAATAAATAAATAAATAAATAAATAAATAAACATTTTTTAAAAGGGATAAGAAAGAAAGTAAGACCAGGCAGGCCTGCCATCCTTACCTCTGTCTGTCTGTCTGTCTGCCTGATCCCCTGGAACTGGAGATGGGCTACCATATAGTTGCTGGTAGTTGATCCCAGGATCTCTGGAAGAGGAGACAATGCTGTTAATTGTTGAGCCCTATCAGTGGCCCTACCCATCTTTAAATTTTTAGAAGTGTATGTGAGGCTGTGCTTATGTACATCATATGCAGACCAGAAGAGGGATTTAGATTCATCAGAATCTGACACCCTCTTCTGGAGTGTCTGAAGACAGCTACAGTGTACTTATATCTAATAAATACATAAATAAATAAATAAATAAATAAATAAACATTATTTAAACCGGATAAGAAAAAAAGAAAGACCAGGCAGGCCTACCATCCTTATCTCTGTCTGTCTCTCTGTCTGTCGTTCTGATCCCCTGGAACTAGAGATGGGCCACCATATAGGTGCTGGTAGTTGATCCCAGGACCTCTGGAAGAGGAGACAATGCTGTTAATTGTTGAGCGCTTTCAGTGGCCCCACCCATCGTTACATTTTTAGTAGTATATGTGAGGCTGTGTTTATGTACATCATATGCAGACCTTAATAGGGATTTAGATTCTCCAGAATCTGACACCCTCTTCTGGAGTGTCTGAAGACAGCTACAGTGTACTTATATCTAATAAATACATAAATAAATTAAAATTTTTTAAAAAGGATAAGAAAGAAAGAAAGACCATGCAGGCTTGCCATCCTTATCCTTGTCTGTCTGTCTGATCCCCTGGGAGTGGAGATGGGCCACCATATATTTGCAGGTAGTTGATCCCAGGTTCTCTGTAAGAGGAGACAATGCTGTTAATTGCTGAGCCCTTTCAGTGCCCCCCCCCCACTTTTAAATTTTAAGAAGTAAATGTGAGGCTGTGTTTATGTACATCATATGCAGACCATAAGAGGGATTTAGATTCTCCAGAATCTGACACCTTCTTCTGGAGTGTCTGAAGTCGGCTACAGTGTACTTATATCTAATAAACAAATAAATAAATAAACATTTTTTAAAAAGGATAAGAAAGAAAGAAAGACCAGGCAGGCCTACCATCCTTATTTCTGTCACTCTGTCTGTCTGTCAGTCTGTCTGATCCCTTGGAACTGGAGATGGGCCATCATATAGTTGCTGTTAGTTGATCCCAGGTTCTCTGGAAGAGGAGACAATGCTGTTAATTGTTGAGCCCTTAAAGTGGCTCCACCTATCTTTAAATTTTTAGAAGTATATGTTAGGCTGTGTTTATGTACATCATATGCAGACCATAAGAGGGATTTAGATTCTCCAGAATCTGACACCCTCTTCTGGAGTGTCTGAAGACAACTACAGTGTACTTATATCTAATAAATAAATAAATAAATAAATAAATAAATAAATAAACATTATTTTAAAAGGATAAGAAATAAAGAAAGACCAGGCAGGCCTGCCATCCTTATCTCTGTCTCTCTGTCTGTCTGTCTGTCTGTCTGATCCACTGGAACTGGAGATAGGCCACCATAATGTGCTGGTAGTTTATCCCAGGTTCTCTGAAAGAGGAGACAATGCTGTTAATTGTTGAGCCCTCTCAGTGGCCCCACACATCTTTAAATTTTTAGAAGTATATGTGAGGCTGTGTTTATGTACATCATATGCAGACCATAAGAGGGATTTAGATTCTCCAGAATCTGACACCCTCTTCTGGAGTGTCTGAAGACAGCTACAGTGTACTTATATCTAATAAATACATAAATAAATATATAAATAAACATTTTTTTAAAAAGGATAAGAAAGAAAGAAAGACCAGACAGGCCTGCCATCCTTATCTCTGTCTGTCTGTCTGTCTGTCTGATCCTCTGGAACTGGAGATGGGCCACCATAGAGTTGCTTGTAGTCGATCCCAGGTTCTCTGGAAAAGGAGACAATGCTGTTAATTGTTGAGCCCTTTCACTGGCCCCACCCATTTTTAAATTTTTATAAGTATATGCGAGGCTGTGTTTATGTACCGAATATGCAGACCATAAGAGGGATTTAGATTCTCCAGAATCTGACACCCTCTTCTGGAGTGTCTGAAGACAGCTACCGTGTACTTATATCTAATAAATTCATAAATAAACAAATAAACATTTTTAAAAAAGGATAATAAAGAAAGAGAGACCAGGCAGGCCTGCTATCCTTGTCTGTCTGTCTGTCTGTCTGATCCCCTGCAACTGGAGATGGGCCACCATATAATTGCTGGTAGTTGATCCCAGGTTCTCTGGAAGAGGAGTAAGTGCTGTTAATTGTTGAGCCTTTTCAGTGGCCCCACCCATCTTTAAATTTTTAGAAGTATATGTGAGGCTGTGCTTATGTACATCATATGCAGACCAGAAGAGGGATTTAGATTCATCAGAATCTGACACCCTCTTCTGGAGTGTCTGAAGACAGCTACAGTGTACTTATATCTAATAAATACATAAATAAATAAATAAATAAATAAATAAATAAATAAATAAACATTATTTAAACCGGATAAGAAAAAAAGAAAGACCAGGCAGGCCTACCATCCTTATCTCTGTCTGTCTCTCTGTCTGTCGTTCTGATCCCCTGGAACTAGAGATGGGCCACCATATAGGTGCTGGTAGTTGATCCCAGGACCTCTGGAAGAGGAGACAATGCTGTTAATTGTTGAGCGCTTTCAGTGGCCCCACCCATCGTTACATTTTTAGTAGTATATGTGAGGCTGTGTTTATGTACATCATATGCAGACCTTAATAGGGATTTAGATTCTCCAGAATCTGACACCCTCTTCTGGAGTGTCTGAAGACAGCTACAGTGTACTTATATCTAATAAATACATAAATAAATTAAAATTTTTTAAAAAGGATAAGAAAGAAAGAAAGACCATGCAGGCTTGCCATCCTTATCCTTGTCTGTCTGTCTGATCCCCTGGGAGTGGAGATGGGCCACCATATATTTGCAGGTAGTTGATCCCAGGTTCTCTGTAAGAGGAGACAATGCTGTTAATTGCTGAGCCCTTTCAGTGCCCCCCCCCACCTTTAAATTTTAAGAAGTAAATGTGAGGCTGTGTTTATGTACATCATATGCAGACCATAAGAGGGATTTAGATTCTCCAGAATCTGACACCTTCTTCTGGAGTGTCTGAAGTCGGCTACAGTGTACTTATATCTAATAAACAAATAAATAAATAAACATTTTTTAAAAAGGATAAGAAAGAAAGAAAGACCAGGCAGGCCTACCATCCTTATTTCTGTCACTCTGTCTGTCTGTCAGTCTGTCTGATCCCTTGGAACTGGAGATGGGCCATCATATAGTTGCTGTTAGTTGATCCCAGGTTCTCTGGAAGAGGAGACAATGCTGTTAATTGTTGAGCCCTTACAGTGGCTCCACCTATCTTTAAATTTTTAGAAGTATATGTTAGGCTGTGTTTATGTACATCATATGCAGACCATAAGAGGGATTTAGATTCTCCAGAATCTGACACCCTCTTCTGGAGTGTCTGAAGACAACTACAGTGTACTTATATCTAATAAATAAATAAATAAATAAATAAATAAATAAATAAATAAATAAATAAATAAACATTATTTTAAAAGGATAAGAAATAAAGAAAGACCAGGCAGGCCTGCCATCCTTATCTCTGTCTCTCTGTCTGTCTGTCTGTCTGTCTGATCCACTGGAACTGGAGATAGGCCACCATAATGTGCTGGTAGTTTATCCCAGGTTCTCTGAAAGAGGAGACAATGCTGTTAATTGTTGAGCCCTCTCAGTGGCCCCACACATCTTTAAATTTTTAGAAGTATATGTGAGGCTGTGTTTATGTACATCATATGCAGACCATAAGAGGGATTTAGATTCTCCAGAATCTGACACCCTCTTCTGGAGTGTCTGAAGACAGCTACAGTGTACTTATATCTAATAAATACATAAATAAATATATAAATAAACATTTTTTTAAAAAGGATAAGAAAGAAAGAAAGACCAGACAGGCCTGCCATCCTTATCTCTGTCTGTCTGTCTGTCTGTCTGATCCTCTGGAACTGGAGATGGGCCACCATAGAGTTGCTTGTAGTCGATCCCAGGTTCTCTGGAAAAGGAGACAATGCTGTTAATTGTTGAGCCCTTTCACTGGCCCCACCCATTTTTAAATTTTTATAAGTATATGCGAGGCTGTGTTTATGTACCGAATATGCAGACCATAAGAGGGATTTAGATTCTCCAGAATCTGACACCCTCTTCTGGAGTGTCTGAAGACAGCTACCGTGTACTTATATCTAATAAATTCATAAATAAACAAATAAACATTTTTAAAAAAGGATAATAAAGAAAGAGAGACCAGGCAGGCCTGCTATCCTTGTCTGTCTGTCTGTCTGTCTGATCCCCTGCAACTGGAGATGGGCCACCATATAATTGCTGGTAGTTGATCCCAGGTTCTCTGGAAGAGGAGTAAGTGCTGTTAATTGTTGAGCCTTTTCAGTGGCCCCACCCATCTTTAAATTTTTAGAAGTATATGTGAGGCTGTGTTAATGTACATCATATGCAGACCATAAGAGGGATATAGATTCTCCAGAATCTGACACCCTCTTCGGGAGAGTTTGAAGACAGCTACAGTGTACTTATATCTAATAAATACATACTTAAATTAATAAACATTTTTTAAAAAGGATAAGAAAGAATGAAAGACCAGGTAGGCCTGAAATCCTTAACTCTATCTGTCTGTATGTCTGTCTGTCTGTCTGATCCCCTGGAACTGGAGATGAGCCACCATATAGTTGCTCGTAGTTGATCCCAGGTTCTCCATAAGAGGAGACAATGCTGTTAATTGTTGATCCCTTTCATTGGCCCCACACATCTTTAAATTTTAAGATGTAAATGTGAGGCTGTGTTTATGTACATCATATGCAGACCATAAGAGGGATATAGATTCTCCAGAATCTGACACCCTCTTCTGGAGTGTCTGAAGACAGCTACAGTGTACTTATATCTAATAAATACATAAATAAATAAATAAATAAATAAATAAATAAACATTTTTAAAGGGATAAGAAAGAAAGAAAAACCAGGCAGGCCTGCCATCCTTGTCTGTCTTTCCCTCTGTCTGTCTGTCTTGCCTAGCCCCTTGAGTAGCCTAGCCTAGTCCCTTGCCTTGACTAGCCCAGCCCCTTGCCTAGCCTAGCCTAGCCCAGCCCTGCCTTGCCTAGCCCTGCCTATCCCTGTCTTCAACCAGGCTGGCCTCGAACTCAGAAACTGACTGCCTCTGCCTCCAGAGTGCTTTCATTAAGAGCTCGAGCCACCACTGACTGTTTGGTTTTCTAAGTCTTACATAGGTATGGTCTGTTTCTCAGCTTGAAACCCTAATTAACACATGCAGTCTGTCCTAGGTCAGCCATAGCTACAGACTGAGGCCTTTTCTAAAACTAAACAAAAGAAAACAAAAAATAGAAATAATAAAATAAATAAATTAAGCAACCACATGATATCTTTTCTTTCTTTCAATGATACTCAGAGCTTGAAGCAGTTCACCCATGAGACCTCAGCTCCGGACATTGAGGCTCTTTCCCTAACAAGTATTATGGCTGAACCTGAGGGGTTCTACTGCTGATTTGTGTCCCCCACTTTAAAAAAATAGTTGTTTTCAAAGGCTGCAGGTTCTTAGCTCTGTTCCTTGTTACAGTTGAGTCACAGCCCTGAAAGTTCAGTGGTAGTTAAAGGCACTGAGAAGGGCTTCCTATAGACATCAAAGACCAAGTCTTTGTTTTTAAAAAGTTAATCTGGATTCCCCCACCCCCTGGCATTCTTAGAATTCCTAGAAAGGAAGGCAGGGACCTGGGCAGAAGGGTGCAAGGCTACTGGTGTTTGTAAGTGGTAACAGAAAGCTTTCTCTTGTTGGTACCCTACCCCAAGTTACACTGTCACTTCTTTTTCCTAGTTGTTGTTTTGTCGGTTTGTATTCTCAACATAGACCCTTTTCCTTCCTAACCTTGGCTGTCCTGAACCTTACTGTCCTTGAACTCAGTGATTTGCCTGTCTTGCTGGGATGAAACTGTGAGCTACCATCCAGAAGGAAGCACCCTGCTGAGGTTAGATTGGGGTCTCTTCATTTTCCTCTATGAACATGCATATGGCAGGCCTGTTCTTTCTTTTTTACTTTTCCTTTTCTTTTTAAAGATTTATTTATTTATTATATTTAAGTATGCTGTAGCTATGTTCAGACAGTCCAGAAGAGGGTGTCAGATTCTGAAGAATCTAAATCATTCTTATTGTCTGCATATGATGTATATAAACACAGCCTCACCTATACTCAAAAAAAAAAAAAAGAAAGAAAGGTGTGGCTACAGAGAGGGCTCAACAATTAAGAGCATTGTCTCCTCTTCCAGAGAACCTGGGCTCAATTACCAGTATTATATATGGTGGCCCATCTCCAGTTCCAGGGGATCTAATACTCTGTTCTGGAGTCTGTGGGCACAGCATACACATGCAAAACATTCTTACACAATCATTGAGAGAGGAGAGAGAGGGGTTGAGAGAGAGGGGAGGTAATCATACCTCCTGACGAGTTTGAAGACCTGAGCTTCATCACTCACACAAATAAATAAATGCAAAATATTTTTAAAAAATGAACTCTGCCATTGCCCTTTAAAAATTCCTAGAAAACAAGTTTTATAAGCAACAGTTATATTTACTATATCTAAAGTACAGTCATGAGCATATTCTCTAAATAGAAAAAGGCCTGTTAGTCTTAGAAATGGAAAAGACAAACCAAGGAAGGTTTGCAATTACATAATGAGGCAGCTCAGCCCAGCTCTTAGGTTGGAAATAAGACTGGAGAATAGGATACACCTGAAGACAGCCAGCCATTGCTTTTTGTTTTGGAGGCTGAAAGGATACACCTGAAGACAGCCAATGCTGTGTGATGGTGATCTGGTATTTTTTTTTTTTAATTTTTAAAAACTTTAACACTTTTTATAAAACATTTATAAAAACTTTTTATTCTTCTTTCTTTGTTTCTTTTCTTTCTTTCTTTCCTCACCCTAGCCCCTACCCTAGCCCTGTCTTTCATCAGGGTGGCCTAGAACTCAGAAACTGACTGCCTCTGTCTACAGAGTGCTCTCATTAAGAGCTTGAGCCACCACTGAATGTAGGGTTTTCTAAGCCTTACCTTGCTCTTGGTGTCTGTTCTCAGCTGTGAAACCCTAATTAACACAAGTAGGCAGTCCTGGGTCAGCCAGAGCTACAGACTGAGGACTTCTCTAAAAACAAATAAAACAAAACAAAACAACAAATAGAAATAATAAAATACATAAATTAAGCAACCACAGCATAGCTTTTCTCAATCTAGGTGGTACTCAGAAATTCCAGCAGTTGGCCTGTGACACCTCAGCTCAGTATATGTGAGGCTGTGTTTATGTAAATCCTATGAAGACCATAAGAGGGATTTTCATTCTCCAGAATCTGACACCCTCCTCTGGGTGTCTAAAAAAGCTACAGTGTACTTATATCTAAGAAATACATAAAAAATAAATAAATAAATAAATATATATTTTTTAAAAAGGATAAGAAAGAAAGAAAGACCAGGCAGGCCTGCCATCCTTATCACTGTCTGTATGTCTGTCTGTCTGATCCCCTGGAACTGGAGATGGGCCACCATATAGTTGCTGGTAGTTGATCCCAGGTACTCTGGAAGAGGAGACAATGCTGTTAATTTTTGAGCCCTTTCAGTGGCCCCACCCATTTTTAATTTTTAGAAGTATATGTGAGGCTGTGTTTATGTACATCATATTCAGACCATAAGAGGGATTTAGATTCTCCAGAATCTGACACCATCTTCTGGCGTGTCTGAAGACGGCTACAGTGTACTTATATCTAATAAATAAATAAATAAATAAATAAATAAATAAATAAATAAATAAATAAATAAACATTTTTTAAAAAGTATAAGAAATAAAGAAAGACCAGGCAGGCCTGCCATCCTTATCTCTGTCTCTCTGTCTGTCTGTCTGTCTATCTGATCCCCGGGAACTTGAGATGGGGCACCATATTGTGCTGGTAGTTGATCCAAGGTTCTCTGGAAGAGGAGACAATTCGGTTAATTGTTGAGCCCTTTCAGTGGCCCCACACTTCTTTAAATATTTAGAAGTTTATGTGAGGCTGTGTTTATGTACATCATATTCAGATTATAAGAGGATTTAGATTCTCCAGAATCTGACACCCTCTACTGGAATTACTGAAGACAGCTACAGTGTACTTATATATAATAAATAAATAAATAAATAAATAAATAAATAAATAAATAAACATTTTTTAAAAAGGATAAGAAAGAAAGTAAGACCAAGCAGGCCTGCCATCCTTATCTCTGTCTGTCTGTCTGTCTGTCTGATCCCCTGGAACTGGAGTTGGGCTACCATAAAGTTGCTGGTAGTTGATCCCAGGTTCTCTGGAAGAGGAGACAATGCTGTTAATTGTTGAGCCCTATCAGTGGCCCTACCCATCTTTAAATATTTAGAAGTATATGTGAGGCTGTGTTTATGTACATCATATGCAGACCATAAGAGGGATTTAGATTCTCCAGAATCTGACACCCTCTTCTGGAGTATCTGAAGACAGCTACAGTGTACTTATATCTAATAAATAAATAGATAAATAAATAAATAAATAAATAACCATTTTTTAAAAAGGATAAGAAAGAAAGAAAGACCAGGTAGGCCTGCCATCCATATCTCTGCCTGTCTCTCTGTCTGTCTATCTGATCCCCGGGAACTGGAGATGGGCCACCATATAGTTGCTGGTAGTTGATCCAAGGTTCTCTGGAAGAGGAGACAATGCTCTTAATTGTTGAGCCCTATCAGTGGCCCTACCCATCTTTAAATTTTTAGAAGTATATGTGAGGCTGTGTTTATGTACATCATATGCAGACCATAAGAGGGATTTAGATTCTCCAGAATCTGACACCCTCTTCTGGAGTGTCTGAAGACAGCTACAGTGTACTTATATCTAATAAATAAATAAATAAATAAATAAATAAATAAAAAATAAATAAACATTATTTAATCCGGATAAGAAAAAAAGAAAGACCAGGCAGGCCAACCATCCTTATCTCTGTCTGTCTGTCTGTCAGTCGTTCTGATCCCCTGGAACTGGAGATGGGCCACCATATAGGTGCTGGTAGTTGATCCCAGGTTCTCTGGAAGAGGAGACAATGCTGTTAATTGTTGTGCGCTTTCAGTGGCCCCACCCATCGTTAAATTTTTAGTAGTATATGTGAGGCTGTGTTTATGTACATCATATGCACACCATAAGAGGGATTTAGATTCTCCAGAATCTGACACCCTCTTCTGGAGTGTCTGAAGACAGCTACAGTGTACTTATATCTAATAAATACATAAATAAATAAACATTTTTTAAAAAGGATAAGAAAGAAAGAAAGACCAGGCAGGCCTGCCATCCTAATCTCTGTCAGTCTGTCTGTCTGTCAGACTGTCTGATCCCTTGGAACTGTAGATGGGCCACCATATAGTTGCTGTTAGTTGATCCCAGGTTCTCTGGAAGAGGAGACAATGCTATTAATTGTTGAGCCCTTTCAGTGGCTCCACCTATCTTTAAATTTTTAGAAGTATATGTTAGGCTGTGTTTATGTACATCATATGCAGACCATAAGAGGGATTTAGATTCTCCAGTATCTGACACCCTCTTATGGATTGTCTGAAGACCACTACAGTGTACTTATATCTAATGAATACATACATATATAAATAAATAAATAAATAAATAAATAAATAAATAAACATTATTTTAAAAGGATAAGAAAGAAAGAAAGACAAGGCAGGCCTGCCATACTTATCTCTGTCTGTCTGTCTGTCTGTCTGATCCCCTGGAACTGGAGATGGGCCACCTTGTAGGTGCTGGTAGTTGATCCCAGTTTCTCTGGAAGAGGAGACAATGCTGTTAATTGTTTTGCCCTTTCAGTGGCCCCACCCATTTTTAATTTTTACAAGTATATGTGAGGCTGTGTTTATGTACATCATATTCAGACCATAAGAGGGATTTTGATTCTCCAGAATCTGACACCATCTTCTGGAGTGTCTGAAGCCGGCTACAGTGTACTTATATCTAATAAATACATAAATAAATAAATAAATGAATAAATAAACATTTTTTAAAAAGTATAAGAAATAAAGAAAGACCAGTCAGGCCTGCCATCCATATCTCTGTCTCTCTGTCTGTCTGTCTGATCCACTGGAACTGGAGATGGGCCACCATAAGGTGCTGGTAGTTTATCCCAGGTTCTCTGAAAGAGGAGACAATGCTGTTAATTGTTGAGCCCTTTCAGTGGCCCCACACAGCTTTAAATTTTTAGAAGTATATGTGAGGATGTGTTTATGTACATCATATGCAGACCATAAAAGGGATTTAGATTCTCCAGAATCTGACACCCTTTTCTGGAGTGTCTGAAGACAGCTACGGTGTACTTATATCTAATAAATACATAAATAAATATATAAATAAACATTTTTTAAAAAGTATAAGAAATAAAGAAAGACCAGGCAGACCTGCCATCCTTATCTCTGTCTCTCTGTCTGTCTGTCTGTCTGTCTGATCCACTGGAACTGGAGATGGGCCACCATAAGGTGCTGGTAGTTTATCCCAGGTTCTCTGAAAGAGGAGACAATGCTGTTAATTGTTGAGCCCTCTCAGTGGCCCCACACATCTTTAAATTTTTAGAAGTATATGTGAGGCTCTGTTTATGTACATCATATGCAGACCATAAGAGGGATTTAGATTCTCCAGAATCTGACACCCTCTTCTGGAGTGTCTGAAGACAGCTACAGTGTACTTATATCTAATAAATACATAAATAAATAAATAAACATTTTTTAAAAAAGGATAAAAAAGAAAGAAAGACTAGGCAGGCCTGCCATCCTTATCACTGTCTGTATGTCTGTCTGTCTGATCCCCTGGAACTGGAGATGGGCCACCATATAGTTGATGGTAGTTGATCCCAGGTACTCTGGAAGAGGAGACAATGCTGTTAATTGTTGAGCTTTTAGAGTGGCCCAACCCTTCTTTAAATTTTTAGAAGTATATGTGAGGCTGTGTTTATGTACATCATATGCAGACCATAAGAGGGATTTAGATTCTCCAGAATCTGACACCCTCTTCTGGAGTGTCTGAACAGCTACAGTGTACTTATATCTAATAATAAATAAATAAATAAATAAATAAATAAATAAATAAATAAAAGAACATTTTTTTAAAAAAAGGATAAGAAAGAAAGAAATACCAGGCAGGCCTGCCATCCTTATCACTGTCTGTCTGTCTTTCTGTCTGATCCTCTGGAACTGGAGATGGGCCACCTTTTAGGTGCTGGTAGTTGATCCCAGGTTCTCTGGAAGAGGAGGCAATGCTGTAAATTGTTGAGTCCTTTCAGTGGCCCCACGTATTTATAATTTTTAGAAGTATATGTGAGGCTGTGTTTATGTACATCATATTCAGACCATAAGAGGGATTTAGATTCTCTAGAATCTGACACCCTCTTCTGGAGTGTCTGAAGACGGCTACAGTGTACTTATATCTAATAAATACATAAATAAATAAATAAATAAATAAATAAATAAATAAATAAATAAATAAAATATAAACATTTTTTTAAAATATAAGAAATAAAGAAAGACCAGGCAGGCCTGCCATCCATATCTCTGTCTCTCTGTCTGCCTGTCTGTCTGATACCCTGGAACTGGAGATGGGCCACCATAAGGTGCTGGTAGTTTATCCCAGGTTCTCTGAAAGAGGAAACAATGCTGTTAATTGTTGAGCCCTCTCAGTGGCCCCACACATCTTTAAATTTTTAGAAGTACATGCAAGGCTGTGTTTATGTACCGAATATGCAGACCATAAGAGGGATTTAGATTCTCCAGAATCTGACACCCTCTTCTGGAGTGTCTGAAGACAGCTACAGTGTACATATATCTAATAAATACATACATAAATATATAAATAAACATTTTTTAAAAGGATAAGAAAGAAAGAAAGACCAGGCAGGCCTGCCATCCTTATCACTGTCTGTATGTCTGTCTGTCTGATCCCCTGGAACTGGAGATGGGCCACCATATAGTTGCTGGTAGTTGATCCCAGGTACTCTGGAAGAGGAGACAATGCTGTTAATTGTTGAGCTTTTAGAGTGGCCCCACCCTTCTTTAAATTTTTAGAAGTATATGTGAGGCTGTGTTTATGTACATCATATGCAGACCATAAGAGGGATTTAGATTCTCCAGAATCTGACACCCTCTTCTGGAGTGTCTGAACAGCTACAGTGTACTTATATCTAATAATAAATAAATAAATAAATAAATAAATAAATAAATAAATAAATAAACGAACATTTTTTTAAAAAAAGGATAAGAAAGAAAGAAAGACCAGGCAGGCCTGCCATCCTTATCACTGTCTGTCTGTCTGTCTGTCTGATCCCCTGGAACTGTAGATGTGCCACCTTTTAGGTGCTGGTAGTTGATCCCAGGTTCTCTGGAAGAGGAGACAATGCTGTTAATTGTTGAGTCCTTTCAGTGGCCCCACCTATTTATAATTTTTATACGTATATGTGAGGCTGTGTTTATGTACATCATATTCAGACCATAAGAGGGATTTAGATTCTCTAGAATCTGACACCCTCTTCTGGAGTGTCTGAAGACGGCTACAGTGTACTTATATCTAATAAATAAATAAATAAATAAATAAATAAATAAATAAATAAACAATTTTTAAAAAGTATAAGAAATAAAGAAAGACCAGGCAGGCCTGCCATCCTTATCTCTGTCTCTCTGTCTGTCTGTCTGTCTGTCTGATCCACTGGAACTGGAGATGGGCCACCATAAGGTGCTGGTAGTTTATCCCAGGTTTCTGAAAGAGGAGATAATGCTGTAACTTGTTGAGCCCTCTCATTTGCCCCACACATCTTTAAATTTTTAGAAGTATATGTGAGGCTGTGTTTATGTACATCATATGCAGACCATAAGAGGGATTTAGATTCTCCAGAATCGACACCCTCTTCTGGGGTGTCTGAAGACAGCTAAAGTGTACTTATATCTAATAAATACATAAATAAATATATAAATAAACATTTTTTTAAAAAGGATAAGAAAGAAAGAAAGACCAGGCAGGCCTGCCATCCTTATCACTGTCTGTATGTCTGTCTGTCTGATCCCCTGGTACTGGAGATGGGCCACCATATAGTTGCTGGTAACTGATCCCAAGTACTCTGGAAGAGGAGACAATGCTGTTAATTGTTGAGCTTTTAGAGTGCTCCAACCCTTCTTTAAATTTTTAGAATTATATGTGAGGCTGTGTTTATGTACATCATATGCAGACCATAAGAGAGATTTAGATTCTCCAGAATCTGACACCCTCTTCTGGAGTGTCTGAACAGCTACAGTGTACTTATATCTAATAATAAATAAATAAATAAATAAATAAATAAATAAATAAATAAATAAATAAATAAACATTTTTTAAAAAAAAGGATAAGAAAGAAAGAAAGACCAGGCAGGCCTGCCATCCTTATCACTGTCTGTCTGTCTGTCTGTCTGATCCCCTGGAACTGGAGATGGGCCACCTTTTAGGTGCTGGTAGTTGATCCCAGGTTCTCTGGAAGAGGAGACAATGATGTTAATTGTTGAGTCCTTTAAGTGGCCCCACCTATTTATAATTTTTAGACGTATATGTGAGGCTGTGTTTATGTACATCATATTCAGACCATAAGAGGGATTTAGATTCTCTAGAATCTTACACCCTCTTCTGGAGTGTCTGAAGACGGCTACAATGTACTTATATCTAATAAATACATAAATAAATAAATATATAAATAAACATTTTTTAAAAAGTATAAGAAATAAAGAAAGACCAGGCAGACCTGCCATCCTTATCTCTGTCTCTCTGTCTTTCTGTCTGTCTGTCTGTCTGATCCACTGGAACTGGAGATGGGCCACCATAAGGTGCTGGTAGTTTATCCCAGGTTCTCTGAAAGAGGAGACAATGCTGTTAATTGTTGAGCCCTCTCAGTGGCCCCACACATCTTTAAATTTTTAGAAGTATATGTGAGGCTCTGTTTATGTACATCATATGCAGACCATAACAGGGATTTAGATTCTCCAGAATCTGACACCCTCTTCTGGAGTGTCTGAAGACAGCTACAGTGTACTTATATCTAATAAATACATAAATAAATAAATAAATAAATAAATAAACATTTTTTAAAAAAGGATAAAAAAGAAAGAAAGACTAGGCAGGCCTGCCATCCTTATCACTGTCTGTATGTCTGTATGTCTGATCCCTTGGAACTGGAGATGGACCACCATATAGTTGCTGGTAGTTGATCCCAGGTACTCTGGAAGAGGAGACAATGCTGTTAATTGTTGAGCTTTTAGAGTGGCCCCACCCTTCTTTAAATTTTTAGAAGTATATGTGAGGCTGTGTTTATGTACATCATATGCAGACCATAAGAGGGATTTAGATTCTCCAGAATATGACACCCTCTTCTGAAGTGTCTGAAGACAGCTACAGTGTACTTATATCTAATAAATATATATATAAATAAATAAACATTTTTAACATGTATAAGAAGAAAGAAAAACCAGGCAGGCCTGCAATCCTTGTCTGTCTGTCTGTATGTATGTCTGTCTGATCCCCTGGAACTGGAGATGGGCCACAATATAGGTGCTGGTAGTTGATCCCAGGTCCTCTGGAAGAGTAGACAATGCTGTTAATTGTTGAGCCCTTTCAGTGGCCCAAACCATCTTTAAATTTTTAGAAGTATATGTGAGGCTGTGTTTATGTACATCATATGCAGACCATAAGAGGGATATAGATTATCCAGAATCTGACACCCTCTTCTGGAGAGTCTGAAGACAGCTACAGTGTACTTATATCTAATAAATACATAAATAAATAAATTAATTAATTAATGAATAAATAAATAAATAAACAATTTTAAAAAGGATAAGAAAGAAAGAAAAATCAGGCAGGACTGCCATCCTTATCTCTGTCTGTCTGTCTGTCTGTCTGATCCCCTGCAACTTGAGATGGGCCACCACATAGTTGCTGGTAGTTGATCCCACGTTCTCTGGAAGAGGAGACAATGGTGTTAATTGTTGAGCCCTTTCAGTGGGCCCACCCATCTTTAAATTTTTAGAAGTATATGTGAGGCTGTGTTTATGTACATCATATGCAGACCATAAGAGGGATTTAGATTCTCCAGAATCTGACACCCTCTTCTGGAGTGTCTGAACAGCTACAGTGTACTTATATCTAATAATAAATAAATAAATAAATAAATAAATAAATAAATAAATAAATAAAAATTTTTTTAAAAAAAGGATAAGAAAGAAAGAAAGACCAGGCAGGCCTGCCATCCTTATCACTGTCTGTCTGTCTGTCTGTCTGATCCCCTGGAACTGGAGATGGGCCACCTTTTAGGTGCTGGTAGTTGATCCCAGGTTCTCTGGAAGAGGAGACAATGCTGTTAATTGTTGAGTCCTTTCAGTGGCCCCACCTATTTATAATTTTTAGACGTATATGTGAGGCTGTGTTTATGTACATCATATTCAGACCATAAGAGGGATTTAGATTCTCTAGAAACTGATACCCTCTTCTGGAGTGTCTGAAGACGGCTACAGTGTACTTATATCTAATAAATACATAAATAAATAAATAAATAAATAAATAAATAAATAAATAAATAAATAAATAAACAAACAATTTTTAAAAAGTATAAGAAATAAAGAAAGACCAGGCAGGCCTGCCATCCTTATTTCTGTCTCTCTGTCTGTCTGTCTGTCTGTCTGATCCACTGGAACTGGAGATGGGCCACCATAAGGTGCTGGTAGTTTATCCCAGGTTCTCTGAAAGAGGAGACAAGGCTGTTAATTGTTGAGCCCTTTCAGTGGCCCCACACATCTTTAAATTTTTAGAAGTATATGCGAGGCTGTGTTTATGTACATCATATGCAGACCATAACAGGGATTTAGATTCTCCTGAATCTGACACCCTCTTCTGGAGTGTCTGAAAGCAGCTAAAGTGTACATATATCTAATAAATACATAAATAAATATATAAATAAACATTTTTTTAAAAAGGATACGAAAGAAAGAAAGACCAGGCAGGCCTGCCATCCTTATCACTGTCTGTATGTCTCTCTGTCTGATCCCCTGGAACTGGAGATGGGCCACCATATAGTTGCTGGTAGTTGATCCCAGGTACTCTGGAAGAGGAGACAATGCTGTTAATTGTTGAGCTTTTAGAGTGGCCCCACCCTTCTTTAAATTTTTAGAAGTATATGTGAGGCTGTGTTTATGTACATCATATGCATACCATAAGTGGGATTTAGATTCTCCAGAATATGACACCCTCTTCTGGAGTGTCTGAACAGCTACAGTGTACTTATATTTAATAATAAATAAATAAATAAATAAATAAATAAATAAATAAATAAATAAATAAACATTTTTTTTAAAAAAGGATAAGAAAGAAAGACCAGGCAGGCCTGCCATCCTTATCACTGTCTGTCTCTCTGTCTGTCTGATCCCCTGGAACTGGAGATGGGCCACCTTTTAGGTGCTGGTAGTTGATCCCAGGTTCTCTGGAAGAGGAGACAATGCTGTTAATTGTTGAGTGCTTTCAGTGGCCCCACATATTTATAATTTTTAGAAGTATATGTGAGGCTGTGTTTATGTACATCATATTCAGACCATAAGAGGGATTTAGATTCTCTAGAATCTGACACCCTCTTCTGGAGTGTCTGAAGACGGCTACAGTGTACTTATATCTAATAAATAAATAAATAAATAAATAAATAAATAAATAAATAAATAAATAAATATTTTTTAAAAAGTATAAGAAATAAAGAAAGACCAGGCAGGCCTGCCATCCTTATCTCTGTCTCTCTGTCTGTCTGTCTGTCTGTCTGATCCACTGGAACTGGAGATGGGCCACCATAAGGTGCTGGTAGTTTATCCCAGGTTTCTGAAAGAGGAGACAATGCTGTTACTTGTTGAGCCCTCTCATTTGCCCCACACATCTTTAAATTTTTAGAAGTATATGTGAGGCTGTGTTTATGTACATCATATGCAGACCATAAGAGGGATTTAGATTCTCCAGAATCGACACCCTCTTCTGGGGTGTCTGAAGACAGCTACAGTGTACTTATATCTAATAAATACATAAATAAATATATAAATAAACATTTTTTTAAAAAGGATAAGAAAGAAAGAAAGATCAGGCAGGCCTGCCATCCTTATCACTGTCTGTATGTCTGTCTGTCTGATCCCCTGGAACTGGAGATGGGCCACCATATAGTTGCTGGTAACTGATCCCAAGTACTCTGGAAGAGGAGACAATGCTGTTAATTGTTGAGCTTTTAGAGTGCTCCAACCCTTCTTTAAATTTTTAGAATTATATGTGAGGCTGTGTTTATGTACATCATATGCAGACCATAAGAGAGATTTAGATTCTCCAGAATCTGACACCCTCTTCTGGAGTGTCTGAACAGCTACAGTGTACTTATATCTAATAATAAATAAATAAATAAATAAATAAATAAATAAATAAATAAATAAACATTTTTTAAAAAAAAGGATAAGAAAGAAAGAAAGACCAGGCAGGCCTGCCATCCTTATCACTGTCTGTCTGTCTGTCTGTCTGATCCCCTGGAACTGGAGATGGGCCACCTTTTAGGTGCTGGTAGTTGATCCCAGGTTCTCTGGAAGAGGAGACAATGCTGTTAATTGTTGAGTCCTTTCAGTGGCCCCACCTATTTATAATTTTTAGACGTATATGTGAGGCTGTGTTTATGTACATCATATTCAGACCATAAGAGGGATTTAGATTCTCTAGAATCTGACACCCTCTTCTGGAGTGTCTGAAGACGGCTACAATGTACTTATATCTAATAAATACATAAATAAATAAATATATAAATAAACATTTTTTAAAAAGTATAAGAAATAAAGAAAGACCAGGCAGACCTGCCATCCTTATCTCTGTCTCTCTGTCTGTCTGTCTGTCTGTCTGTCTGATCCACTGGAACTGGAGATGGGCCACAATAAGGTGCTGGTAGTTTAATCCCAGGTTCTCTGAAAGAGGAGACAATGCTCTTAATTGTTGAGCCCTCTCAGTGGCCCCACACATCTTTAAATTTTTAGAAGTATATGTGAGGCTCTGTTTATGTACATCATATGCAGACCATAAGAGGGATTTAGATTCTCCAGAATCTGACACCCTCTTCTGGAGTGTCTGAAGACAGCTACAGTGTACTTATATCTAATAAATACATAAATAAATAAATAAATAAACATTTTTTTAAAAAGGATAAAAAAGAAAGAAAGACTAGGCAGGCCTGCCATCCTTATCACTGTCTGTATGTCTGTCTGTCTGTCTGATCCCTTGGAACTGGAGATGGACCACCATATAGTTGCTGGTAGTTGATCCCAGGTACTCTGGAAGAGGAGACAATGCTGTTAATTGTTGAGCTTTTAGAGTGGCCCCACCCTTCTTTAAATTTTTAGAAGTATATGTGAGGCTGTGTTTATGTACATCATATGCAGACCATAAGAGGGATTTAGATTCTCCAGAATATGACACCCTCTTCTGAAGTGTCTGAAGACAGCTACAGTGTACTTATATCTAATAAATATATATATAAATAAATAAACATTTTTAAAATGTATAAGAAGAAAGAAAAACCAGGCAGGCCTGCAATCCTTGTCTGTCTGTCTGTATGTATGTCTGTCTGATCCCCTGGAACTGGAGATGGGCCACAATATAGGTGCTGGTAGTTGATCCCAGGTCCTCTGGAAGAGGAGACAATGCTGTTAATTGTTGAGCCCTTTCAGTGGCCCCAACCATCTTTAAATTTTTAGAAGTATATGTGAGGCTGTGTTTATGTACATCATATGCAGACCATAAGAGGGATATAAATTATCCAGAATCTGACACCCTCTTCTGGAGAGTCTGAAGACAGCTACAGTGTACTTATATCTAATAAATACATAAATAAATAAATTAATTAATTAATGAATAAATAAATAAATAAACAATTTTAAAAAGGATAAGAAAGAAAGAAAAATCAGGCAGGACTGCCATCCTTATCTCTGTCTGTCTGTCTGTCTGTCTGATCCCCTGCAACTTGAGATGGGCCACCACATAGTTGCTGGTAGTTGATCCCACGTTCTCTGGAAGAGGAGACAATGGTGTTAATTGTTGAGCCCTTTCAGTGGGCCCACCCATCTTTAAATTTTTAGAAGTATATGTGAGGCTGTGTTTATGTACATCATATGCAGACCATAAGAGGGATTTAGATTCTCCAGAATCTGACACCCTCTTCTGGAGTGTCTGAACAGCTACAGTGTACTTATATCTAATAATAAATAAATAAATAAATAAATAAATAAATAAATAAATAAATAAATAAATAAACATTTTTTTAAAAAAGGATAAGAAAGAAAGAAAGACCAGGCAGGCCTGCCATCCTTATCACTGTCTGTCTGTCTGTCTGTCTGATCCCCTGGAACTGGAGATGGGCCACCTTTTAGGTGCTGGTAGTTGATCCCAGGTTCTCTGGAAGAGGAGACAATGCTGTTAATTGTTGAGTCCTTTCAGTGGCCCCACCTATTTATAATTTTAGACGTATATGTGAGGCTGTGTTTATGTACATCATATTCAGACCATAAGAGGGATTTAGATTCTCTAGAATCTGACACCCTCTTCTGGAGTGTCTGAAGACGGCTACAGTGTACTTATATCTAATAAATACATAAATAAATAAATAAATAAATAAATAAATAAATAAATAAACAATTTTTAAAAAGTATAAGAAATAAAGAAAGACCAGGCAGGCCTGCCATCCTTATCTCTGTCTGTATGTCACTCTGTCTGATCCCCTGGAACTGGAGATGGGCCACCATATAGTTGCTGGTAGTTGATCCTAGGTACTCTGGAAGAGGAGACAATGCTGTTAATTGTTGAGCTTTTAGAGTGGCCCCACCCTTCTTTAAATTTTTAGAAGTATATGTGAGGCTGTGTTTATGTACATCATATGCATACCATAAGTGGGATTTAGATTCTCCAGAATATGATACCCTCTTCTGGAGTGTCTGAACAGCTACAGTGTACTTATATCTAATAATAAATAAATAAATAAATAAATAAATAAATAAATAAATAAATAAATAAACATTTTTTTAAAAAAGGATAAGAAAGAAAGACCAGGCAGGCCTGCCATCCTTATCACTGTCTGTCTCTCTGTCTGTCTGATCCCCTGGAACTGGAGATGGGCCAACTTTTAGGTGCTGGTAGTTGACCCCAGGTTCTCTGGAAGAGGAGACAATGCTGTTAATTGTTGAGTCCTTTCAGTGGCCCCACCTATTTATAATTTTTAGAAGTATATGTGAGGCTGTGTTTATGTACATCATATTCAGACCATAAGAGGGATTTAGATTCTCTAGAATCTGACACCCTCTTCTGGAGTGTCTGAAGACGGCTACCATGTACTTATATCTAATAAATACATAAATAAATAAATAAATAAATGAATAAACATTTTTTAAAAAGTATAAGAAATAAAGAAAGACCAGGCAGACCTGCCATCCTTATCTCTGTCTCTCTGTCTGTCTGTCTGTCTGTCTGATCCACTGGAACTGGAGATGGGCCACAATAAGGTGCTGGTAGTTTATCCCAGTTTCTCTGAAAGAGGAGACAATGCTGTTAATTGTTGAGCCCTCTCAGTGGCCCCACACATCTTTAAATTTTTAGAAGTATATGTGAGGCTCTGTTTATGTACATCATATGCAGACCATAAGAGGGATTTAGATTCTCCAGAATCTGACACCCTCTTCTGGAGTGTCTGAAGACAGCTACAGTGTACTTATATCTAATAAATACATAAATAAATAAATAAATAAACATTTTTTTAAAAAGGATAAGAAAGAAAGAAAGACCAGGCAGGCCTGCCATCCTTATCACTGTCTGTATGTCTGTCTGTCTGATCCCTTGGAACTGGAGATGGACCACCATATAGTTGCTGGTAGTTGATCCCAGGTACTCTGGAAGAGGAGACAATGCTGTTAATTGTTGAGCTTTTAGAGTGGCCCCACCCTTCTTTAAATTTTTAGAAGTATATGTGAGGCTGTGTTTATGTACATCATATGCAGTCCATAAGAGGGATTTAGATTCTCCAGAATATGACACCCTCTTCAGAAGTGTCTGAAGACAGAAACAGTGTTCTTATATCTAATAAATATATATATAAATAAATAAACATTTTTAAAATGTATAAGAAGAAAGAAAAACCAGGCAGGCCTGCAATCCTTGTCTGTCTGTATGTATGTATGTCTGTCTGATCCCCTGGAACTGGAGATGGGCCACAATATAGGTGCTGGTAGTTGATCCCAGGTCCTCTGGAAGAGGAGACAATGCTGTTAATTGTTGAGCATTTTCAGTGGCCCCAACCATCTTTAAATTTTTAGAAGTATATGTGAGGCTGTGTTTATGTACATCATATGCAGACCATAAGAGGGATATAGATTATCCAGAATCTGACACCCTCTTCTGGAGAGTCTGAAGATAGCTACAGTGTACTTATATCTAATAAATAAATAAATAAATAAATTAATTAATTAATTAATAAATAAATAAATAAATAAATAAATAAACAATTTTAAAAAGGATAAGAAAGAAAGAAAAATCAGGCAGGACTGCCATCCTTATCTCTGTCTGTCTGTCTGTCTGTCTGATCCCCTGCAACTTGAGATGGGCCACCACATAGTTGCTGGTAGTTGATCCCATGTTCTCTGGAAGAGGAGACAATGGTGTTAATTGTTGAGCCCTTTCAGTGGGCCCACCCATCTTTAAATTTTTAGAAGTATATGTGAGGCTGTGTTTATGTACATCATATACAGACCATAAGAGGGATTTAGATTCTCCAGAATCTGACACCCTCTTCTGGAGTGTCTGAAAGCAGCTACAGTGTACATATATCTAATAAATACATAAATAAATATATAAATAAACATTTTTTTAAAAAGGATAAGAAAGAAAGAAAGACCAGGCAGGCCTGCCATCCTTATCACTGTCTGTATGTCTCTCTGTCTGATCCCCTGGAACTGGAGATGGGCCACCATATAGTTGCTGGTAGTTGATCCCAAGTACTTTGGAAGAGGAGACAATGCTGTTAATTGTTGAGCTTTTAGAGTGGCCAAACCCTTCTTTAAATTTTTAGAATTATATGTGAGGCTGTGTTTATGTACATCATATGCAGACCATAAGAGGGATTTAGATTCTCCAGAATCTGACACCCTCTTCTGGAGTGTCTGAACAGCTACAGTGTACTTATATCTAATAATAAATAAATAAATAAATAAATAAATAAATAAATAAATAAACATTTTTTTAAAAAAAGGATAAGAAAGAAAGAAAGACCAGGCAGGCCTGCCATCCTTATCAGTGTCTGTCTGTCTGTATGTCTGATCCCCTGGAACTGGAGATGGGCCACCTTTTAGGTGCTGGTAGTTGATCCCAGGTTCTCTGGAAGAGGAGACAATGCTGTTAATTGTTGAGTCCTTTCAGTGGCCCCACCTATTTATAATTTTTAGAAGTATATGTGAGGCTGTGTTTATGTACATCATATTCAGACCATAAGAAGGATTTAGATTCTCTAGAATCTGACACCCTCTTCTGGAGTGTCTGAAGACGGCTACAATGTACTTATATCTAATAAATACATAAATAAATAAATAAATAAATAAATAAATAAATAAATAAATAAACATTTTTTAAAAAGTATAAGAAATAAAGAAAGACCAGGCAGACCTGCCATACTTATCTCTGTCTCTCTGTCTGTCTGTCTGTCTGTCTGTCTGATCCACTGGAACTGGAGATGGGCCACCATAAGGTGCTGGTAGTTTATCCCAGGTTCTCTGAAAGAGGAGACAATGCTGTTAATTGTTGAGCCCTCTCAGTGGCCCCACACATCTTTAAATTTTTAGAAGTATATGTGAGGCTCTGTTTATGTACATCATATGCAGACCATAAGAGGGATTTAGATTCTCCAGAATCTGACACCCTCTTCTGGAGTGTCTGAAGACAGCTACAGTGTACTTATATCTAATAAATACATAAATAAATAAATAAATAAATAAACATTTTTTTAAAAAGGATAAGAAAGAAAGAAAGACCAGGCAGGCCTGCCATCCTTATCACTGTCTGTATGTCTGTATGTCTGATCCCCTGGAACTGGAGATGGGCCACCTTTTAGGTGCTGATAGTTGATCCCAGGTTCTCTGGAAGAGGAGACAATGCTGTTAATTGTTGAGTCCTTTCAGTGGCCCCACCTATTTATAATTTTTAGAAGTATATGTGAGGCTGTGTTTATGTACATCATATGCAGACCATAAGAGGGATTTAGATTCTCCAGAATCTGACACCCTCTTCTGGAGTGTCTAAACAGCTACAGTGTACTTATATCGAATAATAAATAAATAAATAAATAAATAAATAAATAAATAAACATTTTTTTAAAAAAGGATAAGAAATAAAGATAGACCAGGCAGGCCTGCCATCCTTATCACTGTCTGTCTGTCTGTCTGTCTGATCCCCTGGAACTGGAGAATGGCCACCTTTTAGGTGCTGGTAGTTGATCCCAGGTTCTCTGGAAGAGGAGACAATGCTGTTAATTGTTGAGTCCTTTCAGTGGCCCCACCTATTTATAATTTTTAGAAGTATATGTGAGGCTGTGTTTATGTACATCATATTCAGACCATAAGAGGGATTTAGATTCTCTAGAATCTGACACCCTCTTCTGGAGTGTCTGAAGACGGCTACAGTGTACTTATATCTAATAAATACATAAGTAAATAAATAAATAAATAAATAAATAAATAAATAAACATTTTTTAAAAATTATAAGAAATAAAGAAAGACCAGGCAGACCTGCCATCCTTATCTCTGTCTCTCTGTCTCTCTGTCTGTCTGTCTGATCCACTGGAACTGGAGATGGGCCACCATAAGGTGCTGGTAGTTTATCCCAGGTTCTCTGAAAGAGGAGACAATGCTGTTAATTGTTGAGCCCTCTCAGTGGCCCCACACATCTTTAAATTTTTAGAAGTATATGTGAGGCTTTGTTTATGTACATCATATACAGACCATAAGAGGGATTTAGATTCTCCAGAATCTGACACCCTCTTCTGGAGTGTCTGAAGACAGCTACAGTGTACTTATATCTAATAAATACATAAATAAATATATAAATAAACATTTTTTTAAAAAGGATAAGAAAGAAAGAAAGACCAGGCAGGCCTGCCATCCTTATCACTGTCTGTATGTCTGTCTGTCTGATCCTCTGGAACTGGAGATGAACCACCATATAGTTGCTGGTAGTTGATCCCAGGTACTCTGGAAGAGGAGACAATGCTGTTAATTGTTGAGCTTTTAGAGTGGCCCCACCCTTCTTTAAATTTTTAGAAGTATATGTGAGGCTGTGTTTATGTACATCATATGCAGTCCATAAGAGGGATTTAGATTCTCCAGAATATGACACCCTCTTCTGAAGTGTCTGAAGACAGCTACAGTGTACTTATATCTAATAAATATATATATATATAAATAAACATTTTTAAAATGTATAAGAAGAAAGAAAAACCAGGCAGGCCTGCAATCCTTGTCTGTCTGTCTGTATGTCTGTCTGTCTGATCGCCTGGAACTGGAGATGGGCCACAATATAGTTGCTGGTAGTTGATCCCAGGTCCTCTGGAAGAAGGGACAATGCTGTTAATTGTTGAGCCCTTTCAGTGGCTCCACCTATCTTTAAATTTTTAGAAGTATATGTTAGGCTGTGTTTACGTACATCATATGCAGACCATAAGAGGGATTTAGATTCTCCAGAATCTGACACCCACTTCTGGAGTGTCTGAAGACAACTACAGTGTACTTATATCTAATAAATACATAAATAAATAAATAAATAAATAAATAAATAAATAAATAAATAAACATTATTTTAAAAGGATAAGAAAGAAAGACTAACCAGGCAGGTCTGCCCTCCTTATCTCTGTCTGTCTGTCTGTCTGTCTGATCCCCTGGAACTGGTGATGGGCCACCTTTTAGGTGCTGGTAGTTGATCCCAGGTTCTCTGGAAGAGGAGACAATGCTGTTAATTGTTGAGTCCTTTCAGTGGCCCCACCTATTTTTAAATATTTAGCGGTATATGTGAGGCTGTGTTTATGTACATCATATTCAGACCATAAGAGGGATTTAGATTCTCTAGAATCTGACACCCTCTTCTGGAGTATCTGAAGACGGCTACAATGTACTTATATCTAATAAATACATAAATAAATAAATAAATAAATAAATAAATAAATAAATAAATAAACATTTTTTAAAAAGTATAAGAAATAAAGAAAGACCAGGCAGGCCTGCCATCCATATCTCTGTCTCTCTGTCTTTCTGTCTGTCTGATCCTCTGGAACTGGAGATGGGCCACTATAAGGTGCTGGTAGTTTATCCCAGGTTCTCTGAAAGAGGAGACAATGCTGTTAATTGTTGAGCCCTCTCAGTGGCCCCACCCATCTTTAAATTTTTAGAAGTATATGTGAGGCTGCGTTTATGTACATCATATGCAGACCATAAAAGGGATTTAGATTCTCCAGAATCTGACACCCTCTTCTGGAGTGTCTGAAAACAGCTACAGTGTACTTATATCTAATAAATACATAAATAAATATATAAATAAACATTTTTTTAAAAAGGATAAGAAAGAAAGAAAGAAAGAAAGACAAGGCAGGCCTGCCATCCTTATCACTGTCTGTATGTCTGTCTGTCTGATCCCGTGGAACTGGAGATGGGCCACCATATAGTTGCTGGTAGTTGATCCCACCTTCTCTGGAAGAGGAGACAATGGTGTTAATTGTTGAGCCCTTTCAGTGGGCCCACCCATCTTTAAATTTTTAGAAGTATATGTGAGGCTGTGTTTGTGTACATCATATGCAGACCATAAGAGGGATTTAGATTCTCCAGAATATGACACCCTCTTCTAGAGTGTCTGAAGATAGCTACAGTGTACTTATATCTAATAAATACATAAATAAATAAATAAATAAACATTTTTTTAAAAAGGATAAGAAAGAAAGAAAGACCAGGCAGGCCTGCCATCCTTATCACTGTCTGTATATCTGTCTGTCTGATCCCCTGGAACTGGAGATGGGACACCATATAGTTGCTGGTAGTTGATCCCAGGTACTCTGGAAGAGGAGACAATGCTGTTAATTGTTGAGCTTTTAGAGTGGCCCCACCTTTCTTTAATTTTTAGAAGTATATGTGAGGCTGTGTTTATGTACATCATATGCAGACCATAAGAGGGATTTAGATTCTCCAAAATCTGACACCCTCTTCTGGAGTGTCTGAAGACAGCTACAGTGTACTTATATCTAATAAATACATAAATAAATATATAAATAAACATTTTTTTAAAAAGGATAAGAAAGAAAGAAAGACCAGGCAGGCCTGCCATCCTTATCACTGTCTGTATGTCTGTCTGTCTGATCCTCTGGAACTGGAGATGAACCACCATATAGTTGCTGGTAGTTGATCCCAGGTACTCTGGAAGAGGAGACAATGCTGTTAATTGTTGAGCTTTTAGAGTGGCCCCACCCTTCTTTAAATTTTTAGAAGTATATGTGAGGCTGTGTTTATGTACATCATATGCAGTCCATAAGAGGGATTTAGATTCTCCAGAATATGACACCCTCTTCTGGAGTGTCTGAAGACAGCTACAGTGTACTTATATCTAATAAATACATAAATAAATATATAAATAAACATTTTTTTAAAAAGGATAAGAAAGAAAGAAAGACCAGGCAGGCCTGCCATCCTTATCACTGTCTGTATGTCTGTCTGTCTGATCCTCTGGAACTGGAGATGAACCACCATATAGTTGTTGGTAGTTGATCCCAGGTACTCTGGAAGAGGAGACAATGCTGTTAATTGTTGAGCTTTTAGAGTGGCCCCACCTTTCTTTAATTTTTAGAAGTATATGTGAGGCTGTGTTTATGTACATCATATGCAGACCATAAGAGGGATTTAGATTCTCCAGAATCTGACACCCTCTTCTGGAGTGTCTGAAGACAGCTACAGTGTACTTATATCTAATAAATACATAAATAAATAAATAAATAAACATTTTTTAAAAAAGGATAAGAAAGAAAGAAAGACCAGGCAGGCCTGCCATCCTTATCACTGTCTGTATATCTGACTGTCTGATCCCCTGGAACTGGAGATGGGACACCATATAGTTGCTGGTAGTTGATCCCAGGTACTCTGGAAGAGGAGACAATGCTGTTAATTGTTGAGCTTTTAGAGTGGCCCCACCTTTCTTTAATTTTTAGAAGTATATGTGAGGCTGTGTTTATGTACATCATATGCAGACCATAAGAGGGATTTAGATTCTCCAGAATCTGACACCCTCTTCTGGAGTGTCTGAAGACAGCTACAGTGTACTTATATCTAATAAATACATAAATAAATATATAAATAAACATTTTTTTTAAAAAGGATAAGAAAGAAAGAAAGACCAGGCAGGCCTGCCATCCTTATCACTGTCTGTATGTCTGTCTGTCTGATCCTCTGGAACTGGAGATGAACCACCATATAGTTGCTGGTAGTTGATCCCAGGTACTCTGGAAGAGGAGACAATGCTGTTAATTGTTGAGCTTTTAGAGTGGCCCCACCCTTCTTTAAATTTTTAGAAGTATATGTGAGGCTGTGTTTATGTACATCATATGCAGTCCATAAGAGGGATTTAGATTCTCCAGAATATGACACCCTCTTCTGAAGTGTCTGAAGACAGCTACAGTGTACTTATATCTAATAAATATATATATAAATAAATAAACATTTTTAAAATGTATAAGAAGAAAGAAAAACCAGGCAGGCCTGCAATCCTTGTCTGTCTGTCTGTATGTCTGTCTGTCTGATCGCCTGGAACTGGAGATGGGCCACAATATAGTTGCTGGTAGTTGATCCCAGGTCCTCTGGAAGAAGAGACAATGCTGTTAATTGTTGAGCCCTTTCAGTGGCTCCACCTATCTTTAAATTTTTAGAAGTATATGTTAGGCTGTGTTTACGTACATCATATGGAGACCATAAGAGGGATTTAGATTCTCCAGAATCTGACACCCACTTCTGGAGTGTCTGAAGACAACTACAGTGTACTTATATCTAATAAATACATAAATAAATAAATGAATGAATAAATAAATAAATAAATAAATAAACATTATTTTAAAAGGATAAGAAAGAAAGATAAACCAGGCAGGTCTGCCCTCCTTATCTCTGTCTGTCTGTCTGTCTGTCTGATCCCCTGGAACTGGTGATGGGCCACCTTTTAGGTGCTGGTACTTGATCCCAGGTTCTCTGTAAGAGGAGACAATGCTGTTAATTGTTGAGTCCTTTCAGTGGCCCCACCTATTTTTTAATATTTAGCGGTATATGTGAGGCTGTGTTTATGTACATCATATTCAGACCATAAGAGGGATTTAGATTCTCTAGAATCTGACACCCTCTTCTGGAGTGTCTGAAGACAGCTACAATGTACTTATATCTAATAAATACATAAATAAATAAATAAATAAATAAATAAACATTTTTTAAAAAGTATAAGAAATAAAGAAAGACCAGGCAGGCCTGCCATCCATATCTCTGTCTCTCTGTCTGTCTGTCTGTCTGATCCTCTGGAACTGGAGATGGGCCACCATAAGGTGCTGGTAGTTTATCCCAGGTTCTCTGACAGAGGAGACAATGCTGTTAATTGTTGAGCCCTCTCAGTGGCCCCACCCATCTTTAAATTTTTAGAAGTATATGTGAGGCTGTGTTTATGTACCGAATATGCAGACAATAAGAGGGATTTAGATTCTCCAGAATCTGACACCCTCTTCTGGAGTGTCTGAAGACAGCTACAGTGTACATATATCTAATAAATACATAAATAAATATATAAATAAACATTTTTTTAAAAAGGATAAGAAAGAATGAAAGACCAGGCAGGCCTGCCATCCTTATCACTGTCTGTATGTCTGTCTGTCTGATCCCCTGGAACTGGAGATGGGCCACCATATAGTTGCTGGTAGTTGATCCCAGGTACTCTGGAAGAGGAGACAATGCTGTTAATTGTTGAGCTTTTAGAGTGGCCCCACCCTTCTTTAAATTTTTAGAAATATATGTGAGGCTGTGTTTATGTACATCATATGCAGACCATAAGAGGGATTTAGATTCTCCAGAATATGACACCCTCTTCTGAAGTGTCTGAAGACAGCTACAGTGTACTTATATCTAATAAATATATATATAAATAAATAAACATTTTTAAAATGTATAAGAAGAAAGAAAAACCAGGCAGGCCTGCAATCCTTGTCTGTCTGTCTGTATGTCTGTCTGTCTGATCGCCTGGAACTGGAGATGGGCCACAATATAGTTGCTGGTAGTTGATCCCAGGTCCTCTGGAAGAAGAGACAATGCTGTTAATTGTTGAGCCCTTTCAGTGGCTCCACCTATCTTTAAATTTTTAGAAGTATATGTTAGGCTGTGTTTACGTACATCATATGCAGACCATAAGAGGGATTTAGATTCTCCAGAATCTGATACCCACTTCTGGAGTGTCTGAAGACAACTACAGTGTACTTATATCTAATAAATACATAAATAAATAAATAAATGAATAAATAAATAAATAAATAAATAAATAAATAAACATTATTTTAAAAGGATAAGAAAGAAAGATAAACCAGGCAGGTCTGCCCTCCTTATCTCTGTCTGTCTGTCTGTCTGTCTGATCCCCTGGAACTGGTGATGGGCCACCTTTTAGGTGCTGGTACTTGATCCCAGGTTCTCTGGAAGAGGAGACAATGCTGTTAATTGTTGAGTCCTTTCAGTGGCCCCACCTATTTTTTAATATTTAGCGGTATATGTGAGGCTGTGTTTATGTACATCATATTCAGACCATAAGAGGGATTTAGATTCTCTAGAATCTGACACCCTCTTCTGGAGTGTCTGAAGACGGCTACAATGTACTTATATCTAATAAATACATAAATAAATAAATAAATAAATAAATAAATAAATAAACATTTTTTAAAAAGTATAAGAAATAAAGAAAGACCAGGCAGGCCTGCCATCCATATCTCTGTCTCTCTGTCTGTCTGTCTGTCTGATCCTCTGGAACTGGAGATGGGCCACCATAAGGTGCTGGTAGTTTATCCCAGGTTCTCTGAAAGAGGAGACAATGCTGTTAATTGTTGAGCCCTCTCAGTGGCCCCACCCATCTTTAAATTTTTAGAAGTATATGCGAGGCTGTGTTTATGTACCGAATATGCAGACAATAAGAGGGATTTAGATTCTCCAGAATCTGACACCCTCTTCTGGAGTGTCTGAAGACAGCTACAGTGTACATATATCTAATAAATACATAAATAAATATATAAATAAACATTTTTTAAAAAAGGATAAGAAAGAAAGAAAGACCAGGCAGGCCTGCCATCCTTATCACTGTCTGTATGTCTGTCTGTCTGATCCCCTGGAACTGGAGATGGGCCACCATATAGTTGCTGGTAGTTGATCCCAGGTACTCTGGAAGAGGAGACAATGCTGTTAATTGTTGAGCTTTTAGAGTGGCCCCACCCTTCTTTAAATTTTTAGAAATATATGTGAGGCTGTGTTTATGTACATCATATGCAGACCATAAGAGGGATTTAGATTCTCCAGAATATGACACCCTCTTCTGAAGTGTCTGAAGACAGCTACAGTGTACTTATATCTAATAAATATATATATAAATAAATAAACATTTTTAAAATGTATAAGAAGAAAGAAAAACCAGGCAGGCCTGCAATCCTTGTCTGTCTGTCTGTATGTATGTCTGTCTGATCCCCTGGAACTGGAGATGGGCCACAATATAGGTGCTGGTAGTTGATCCCAGGTCCTCTGGAAGAGGAGACAATGCTGTTAATTGTTGAGCACTTTCAGTGGCCCCAACCATATTTAAATTTTTAGAAGTATATGTGAGGCTGTGTTTATGTACATCATATGCAGACCATAAGAGGGATATAGATTATCCAGAATCTGACACCCTCTTCTGGAGAGTCTGAAGACAGCTACAGTGTACTTATATCTAATAAATAAATAAATAAATAAATTAATAAATTAATTAATTAATTAATGAATAAATAAATAAATAAATAAACAATTTTAAAAAGGATAAGAAAGAAAGAAAAATCAGGCAGGACTGCCATCCTTATCTCTGTCTGTCTGTCTGTCTGTCTGATCTCCTGCAACTTGAGATGGGCCACCACATAGTTGCTGGTAGTTGATCCCATGTTCTCTGGAAGAGGAGACAATGGTGTTAATTGTTGAGCCCTTTCAGTGGGCCCACCCATCTTTAAATTTTTAGAAGTATATGTGAGGCTGTGTTTATGTACATCATATGCAGACCATAAGAGGGATTTAGATTCTCCAGAATCTGACACCCTCTTCTGGAGTGTCTGAAAGCAGCTACAGTGTACATATATCTAATAAATACATAAATAAATATATAAATAAACATTTTTTTTAAAAGGATAAGAAAGAAAGAAAGACCAGGCAGGCCTGCCATCCTTATCACTGTCTGTATGTCTCTCTGTCTGATCCCCTGGAACTGGAGATGGGCCACCATATAGTTGCTGGTAGTTGATCCCAAGTACTCTGGAAGAGGAGACAATGCTGTTAATTGTTGAGCTTTTAGAGTGGCCCAACCCTTCTTTAAATTTTTAGAATTATATGTGAGGCTGTGTTTATGTACATCATATGCAGACCATAAGAGGGATTTAGATTCTCCAGAATCTGACACCCTCTTCTAGAGTGTCTGAACAGCTACAGTGTACTTATATCTAATAATAAATAAATAAATAAATAAATAAATAAATAAATAAATAAACATTTTTTTAAAAAAAGGATAAGAAAGAAAGAAAGACCAGGCAGGCCTGCCATCCTTATCACTGTCTGTCTGTCTGTCTGTCTGATCCCCTGGAACTGGAGATGGGCCACCTTTTAGGTGCTGGTAGTTGATCCCAAGTTCTCTGGAAGAGGAGACAATGCTGTTAATTGTTGAGTCCTTTCAGTGGCCCCACCTATTTATAATTTTTAGAAGTATATGTGAGGCTGTGTTTATGTACATCATATTCAGACCATAAGAGGGATTTAGATTCTCTAGAATCTGACACCCTCTTCTGGAGTGTCTGAAGACGGCTACAATGTACTTATATCTAATAAATACATAAATAAATAAATAAATAAATAAATAAATAAATAAATAAACATTTTTTTAAAAGTATAAGAAATAAAGAAAGACCAGGCAGACCTGCCATCCTTATCTCTGTCTCTCTGTCTGTCTGTCTGTCTGTCTGATCCCCTGGAACAGGAGATGGGCCACCATAAGGTGCTGTTAGTTTATCCCAGGTTCTCTGAAAGAGGAGACAATGCTGTTAATTGTTGAGCCCTCTCAGTGGCCCCACACATCTTTAAATTTTTAGAAGTATATGTGAGGCTCTGTTTATGTACATCATATGCAGACCATAAGAGGGATTTAGATTGTCCAGAATCTGACACCCTCTTCTGGAGTGTCTGAAGACAGCTACAGTGTACTTATATCTAATAAATACATAAATAAATAAATAAATAAACATTTTTTTAAAAAAGGATAAGAAAGAAAGAAAGACCAGGCAGGCCTGCCATCCTTATCACTGTCTGTATATCTGTCTGTCTGATCCCCTGGAACTGGAGATGGGACACCATATAGTTGCTGGTAGTTGATCCCAGGTACTCTGGAAGAGGAGACAATGCTGTTAATTGTTGAGCTTTTAGAGTGGCCCCACCTTTCTTTAATTTTTAGAAGTATATGTGAGGCTTTGATTATGTACATCATATGCAGACCATAAGAGGGATTTAGATTCTCCAGAATCTGACACCCTCTTCTGGAGTGTCTGAACAGCTACAGTGTACTTATATCTAATAATAAATAAATAAATAAATAAATAAATAAATAAACATTTTTTTAAAAAAGGATAAGAAAGAAAGATAGACCAGGCAGGCCTGCCATCCTTATCACTGTCTGTCTGTCTGTCTGTCTGATCCCCTGGAACTGGAGATGGGCCACCTTTTAGGTGCTGGTAGTTGATCCCAGGTTCTCTGGAAGAGGAGACAATGCTGTTAATTGTTGAGTCCTTTCAGTGGCCCCACCTATTTATAATTTTTAGAAGTATATGTGAGGCTGTGTTTATGTACATCATATTCAGACCATAAGAGGGATTTAGATTCTCTAGAATCTGACACCCTCTTCTGGAGTGTCTGAAGACGGCTACAGTGTACTTATATCTAATAAATAAATAAATAAATAAATAAATATTTTTTAAAAAGTATAAGAAATAAAGAAAGACCAGGCAGGCCTGCCATCCTTATCTCTGTCTCTCTGTCTGTCTGTCTGTCTGTCTGATCCACTGGAACTGGAGTTGGGCCACCATAAGGTGCTGGTAGTTTATCCCAGGTTTCTGAAAGAGGAGACAATGCTGTTACTTGTTGAGCCCTCTCATTTGCCCCACACATCTTTAAATTTTTAGAAGTATATGTGAGGCTTTGTTTATGTACATCATATACAGACCATAAGAGGGATTTAGATTCTCCAGAATCTGACACCCTCTTCTGGAGTGTCTGAAGACAGCTACAGTGTACTTATATCTAAAAATACATAAATAAATATATAAATAAACATTTTTTTAAAAAGGACAAGAAAGAAAGAAAGACCAGGCAGGCCTGCCATCCTTATCACTGTCTGTATGTCTGTCTGTCTGATCCTCTGGAACTGGAGATGAACCACCATATAGTTGCTGGTAGTTGATCCCAGGTACTCTGGAAGAGGAGACAATGCTGTTAATTGTTGAGCTTTTAGAGTGGCCCCACCCTTCTTTAAATTTTTAGAAGTATATGTGAGGCTGTGTTTATGTACATCATATGCAGTCCATAAGAGGGATTTAGATTCTCCAGAATATGACACCCTCTTCTGAAGTGTCTGAAGACAGCTACAGTGTACTTATATCTAATAAATATATATATAAATAAATAAACATTTTTAAAATGTATAAGAAGAAAGAAAAACCAGGCAGGCCTGCAATCCTTGTCTGTCTGTCTGTATGTCTGTCTGTCTGATCCACTGGAACTGGAGATGGGCCACCATAAGGTGCTGGTAGTTGATCCCAGGTTCTCTGAAAGAGGAGACAATGCTGTTAATTGTTGAGCCCTTTCAGTTGCCCCACCCATCTTTAAATTTTTAGAAGTATATGCAAGGCTGTGTTTATGTACCGAATATGCAGACCATAAGAGGGATTTAGATTCTCCAGAATCTGACACCCTCTTCTGGAGTGTCTGAAGACAGCTACAGTGTACTTATATCTAATAAATTCATAAATAAACAAATAAACATTTTTAAAAAAGGATAATAAAGAAAGAGAGACCAGGCAGGCCTGTCATCCTTGTCTGTCTGTCTGTCTGTCTGATCCCCTGGAACTGGAGATGGGCCACCATATAATTGCTGGTAGTTGATCCCAGGTTCTCTGGAAGAGGAGTCAGTGCTGTTAATTGTTGAGCCCTTTCAGTGGCCCCACCCATCTTTAAATTTTTAGAAGTATATGTGAGGCTGTGTTCATATACATCATATGCAGACCATAAGAGGGATATAGATTCTCCAGAATCTGACACCCTCTTCGGGAGTGTTTGAAGACAGCTACAGTGTACTTATATCTAATAAATACATACGTAAATTAATAAACATTTTTTTAAAAGGATAAGAAAGAAGGAAAGACAAGGTAGGCCTGCCATCCCTAACTCTATCTGTCTGTATGTCTGTCTGTCTGTCTGATCCCCTGGAACTGTAGATGGGCCACCATATAGTTGCTGGTAGTTGATCCCAGGTTCTCTATAAGAGGAGACAATGCTGTTAATTGTTGATCCCTTTCATTGGACCCACACATCTTTAAATTTTTAGATGTAAATGTGAGGCTGTGTGTATGTACATCATATGCAGACCATAAGAGGGATATAGATTCTCCAGAATCTGACACCTTCTTCGGAGTGTCTGAAGACAGCTACAGTGTAAGTATATGTAATAAATAAATAAATAAATACATAAATAAATAAACAAACATTTTTTAAAAGGTATAAGAAAGAAAGAAAAACCAGGCAGGCCTGCCATCTTTGTCTGTCTTTCTCTCTGTCTGTCTGTCTTGCCTAGCCCCTTGAGTAGCCTAGCCTAGTCCCTTGCCTTGACTAGCCCAGCCCCTTGCCTAGCCTAGCCTAGCCCAGCCCTGCCTTGCCTAGCCCTGCCTATCCCTGTCTTTAACCAGGCTGGCCTCGAACTCAGAAACTGACTGCCTCTGCCTCCAGAGTGCTCTCATCAAGAGCTCGAGCCACCACTGACTGTTGGGTTTTCTAAGTCTTACATAGGTATGGTCTGTTTCTCAGCTGTGAAACCCTAATTAACACATGTAGTCTGTCCTAGGTCAGCCATAGCTTCAGACTGAGGCCTTTTCTAAAACAAAACAAAAGAAAACAAAAAATAGAAATAATAAAATAAATAAATTAAGCAACCACATGATATCTTTTCTTTCTTTCAATGATACTCAGAGCTTGAAGCAGTTCACCCATGAGACCTCAGCTCCGGACATTGAGGCTCTTTCCCTAACAAGTATTATGGCTGAACCTGAGGGGTTCTACTGCTGATTTGTGTCCCCCACTTTAAAAAAATAGTTGTTTTCAAAGGCTGCAGGTTCTTAGCCCTGTTCCTTGTTACAGTTGAGTCACAGCCCTGAAAGTTCAGTGGTAGTTAAAGGCACTGAGAAGGGCTTCCTATAGACATCAAAGACCAAGTCTTTGTTTTTAAAAAGTTAATCTGGATTCCCCCACACCCTGGCATCCTTAGAATTTTTAGAAAGGAAGGCAGGGACCTGGGCAGAAGGGTGCAAGGCTACTGGTGTTTGTAAGTGGTAACAGAAAGCTTTCTCTTGTTGGTACCCTACCCCAAGTTACACTGTCACTCTTTTTCCTAGTAATTGTTTTGTCGGTTTGTATTCTCAACATAGACCCTTTTCCTTCCTAACCTTGGCTGTCCTGAACCTTACTGTCCTTGAACTCAGTGATTTGCCTGTCTTGCTGGGATGAAACTGTGAGCTACCATCCAGAAGGAAGCACCCTGCTGAGGTTAGATTGGGGTCTCTTCCATTTTCCTCTATGAACATGCATATGGCAGGCCTGATCTTTCTTTTTTACTTTTCCTTTTCTTTTTAAAGATTTATTTATTTATTATATTTAAGTATGCTGTAGCTATCTTCAAACAGTCCAGAAGAGGGTGTCAGATTCTGAAGAATCTAAATCATTCTTATTGTCTGCATATGATGTATATAAACACAGCCTCACATATACTCAAAAAAAAAAAAGAAAAAGAAAGATGTGGCTACAGAGAGGGCTCAACAATTAAGAGCATTGTCTCCTCTTCCAGAGAACTTGTGCTCAATTACCAGTATTATATATGGTGGCCCATCTCCAGTTCCAGGGGATCTAATACTCTGTTCTGGAGTCTGTGGGCACAGCATACACATGCAAAACATTCTTACACAATCATTGAGAGAGGAGAGAGAGGGGTTGAGAGAGAGGGGAGGTAATCATACCTCCTGACGAGTTTGAAGACCTGAGCTTCATCACTCACACAAATAAATAAATGCAAAATATTTTTTTATAAATAAACTCTGCCATTGCCCTTTAAAAATTCCTAGAAAACAAGTTTTATAAGCAACAGTTATATTTACTATATCTAAAGGACAGTCATGAGCATATTCAATAAATAGAAAAAGGCCTGTTAGTCTTAGAAATGGAAAAGACAAACCAAGGAAGGTTTGCAATTACATAATGAGGCAGCTCAGCCCAGCTCTAAGGTTGGAAATAAGACTCGAGAATAGGATACACCTGAAGACAGCCAGCCATTGTTTTTTGTTTTGGAGGCTGAAAGGATACACCTGAAGACAGCCAATGCTGTGTGATGGTGATCTGGTATTTTTTTTTTTTAATTTTTAAAAACTTTAACACTTTTTATAAAACTTTTATAAAAACTTTTTATTATAAACTTTCCTTTCTTTTTTCCTCACCCTAGCCCCTACCCTAGCCCTGTCTTTCACCAGGGTGACCTCGAACTCAGAAACTAACTGTCTCTGCCTACAGAGTGCTCTCATTAAGAGCTTGAGCCACCACTGAATGTAGGGTTTTCTAAGCCTTACCTTGCTCTTGGTGTCTGTTCTCAGCTGTGAAACCCTAATTAACACAAGTAGGCAGTCCTGGGTCAGCCAGAGCTACAGACTGAGGACTTCTCTAAAAACAAATAAAACAAAACAAAACAACAAATAGAAATAATAAAATACATAAATTAAGCATCCACAGCATAGCTTTTCTCTATCTAGGTGGTACTCAGAAATTCCAGCAGTTGGCCTGTGACACCTCAGCTCAGTATATGTGAGGCTGTGTTTATGTACATCATATGCAGACCATAAGAGGGATTTACATTCTCCAGAATCTGACACCCTCCTCTGGAGTGTCTAAAGAAAGCTACAGTGTACTTATATCTAAGAAATACATAAATAAATAAATAAATAAATAAATAAATAAATAAATAAATAAATATTTTTTAAAAAGGATAAGAAAGAAAGAAAGACCAGGCAGGCCTGCCATCCTTATCTCTGTCTGTCTGTCTGTCTGATACCCTGGAACTGGAGATGGGCCACCTTGTAGGTGCAGGTAGTTGATCCCAGGTTTTCTGGAAGAGGAGACAATGCTGTTAATTGTTGAGCCCTTTCAGTGGCCCCACCCATTTTTAATTTTTAGAAGTATATGTGAGGCTGTGTTTATGTACATCATATTCAAACCATAAGAGGGATTTAGATTCTCCAGAATCTGACACCCTCTTCTGGAGTGTCTGAAGACGGCTGCAGTGTACTTATATCTAATAAATAAATAAATAAATAAATAAATAAATAAATAAATAAATAAATAAATAAATAAATATTTTTTAAAAAGTATAAGAAATAAAGAAAGACCTGGCAGGCCTGCCATTTTTGTCTGTCTGTCTGTCTGTCTGATCCCCTGGAACTGGAGATGGGCCACTATATAATTGCTGGTAGTTGATCCCAGGTTCTCTGGAAGAGGAGTCAGTGCTGTTAATTGTTGAGCCCTTTCAGTGGCCCCACCCATCTTTAAATTTTTAGAAGTATATGTGAGGCTGTGTTCATGTACATCATATGCAGACCATAAGAGGGATATGATTCTCGAGAATCTGACACCCTCTTCGGGAGTGTTTGAAGACAGCTACAGTTTACTTATATCTAATAAATACATACTTAAATTAATAAACATTTTTTTAAAAGGATAAGAAAGAAGGAAAGACAAGGTAGGCCTGCCATCCTTAACTCTATCTGTCTGTATGTCTGTCTGTCTGTCTGATCCCCTGGAACTGGAGATGGGCCACCATATAGTTGCTGGTAGTTGATCCCAGGTTCTCTATAAGAGGAGACAATGCTGTTAATTGTTGATCCCTTTCATTGGCCCCACACATCTTTAAATTTTTAGATGTAAATGTGAGGCTGTGTGTATGTACATCATATGCAGACCATAAGAGGGATTTAGATTCTCTAGAATCTGACACCCTCTTCTGGAGTGTCTGAAGACGGCTACAGTGTACTTATATCTAATAAATACATAAATAAATAAATAAATAAATAAATAAATAAATAAATAAACAATTTTTAAAAAGTATAAGAAATAAAGAAAGACCAGGCAGGCCTGCCATCCTTATCACTGTCTGTATGTCTGTCTGTCTGATCCCCTGGAACTGGAGATGGGCCACCATATAGTTGCTGGTAATTGATCCCAGGTACTCTGGAAGAGGAGACAATGCTGTTAATTGTTGAGCTTTAAGAGTGGCCCCACCCTTCTTTAAATTTTTAGAAGTATATGTGAGGCTGTGTTTATGTACATCATATGCAGACCATAAGAGGGATTTAGATTATCCAGAATCTGACACCCTCTTCTGGAGTGTCTGAAGACAGCTACAGTGTACGTATATCTAATAAATACATAAATAAATAAATAAATAAATAAATAAATAAATAAACAAACATTTTTTAAAAGGGATAAGAAAGAAAGAAAAACCAGGCAGGCCTGCCATCCTTGTCTGTCTTTCTCTCTGTCTGATCCCCTGGACCTGGAGATGGGCCACCATATAGTTGCTGGTAGTTGATCCCAGGTTCTCTGGAAGAGGAGAGAATGCTGTTAATTGTTGAGTGCTTTCAGTGGCCCCACCCATCGTTAAATTTTTAGTAGTATATGTGAGGCTGTGTTTATGTACATCATATGCAGACCATAAGAGGGATTTAGATTCTCCAGAATCTGACACCCTCTTCTGGAGTGTCTGAACAGCTACAGTGTACTTATATCTACTAAATAAATAAATAAATAAATAAACATTTTTTAAAAAAGGATAAGAAAGAAAGAAAGACCAGACAGGCCTGCCATCCATATCTCTGCCTGTCTGTCTGTCTGTCTATCTGATCCAAGGGAACTGGAGATGGGCAACCATATAGTTGCTGGTAGTTGATCCAAGGTTCTCTGGAAGAGGAGACAATGCTCTTAATTGTTGAGCCCTTTCAGTGGCCCCACACTTCTTTAAATGTTTAGAAGTATATGTGAGGCTGTGTTTATGTACATCATATTCAGATTATAAGAGGATTTAGATTCTCCAGAATCTGACACCCTCTACTGGAGTGTCTGAAGACAGCTACAGTGTACTTATATATAATAAAAACATAAATAAATAAATAAATATATAAATAAACATTTTTTAAAAAGGATAAGAAAGAAAGAAAGTCCAGGCAGGCCTGCCATCCTTATCTGTCTATCTGTCTGTCTGTCTGATCCCCTGGAACTGGAGATGTGCTACCATATAGTTGCTGGTAGTTGATCCCAGGTACTCTGGAAGAGGAGAAAATGCTGTTAATTGTTGAGCTTTTAGAGTGGCCCCACCCTTCTTTAAATTTTTAGAAGTATATGTGAGGCTGTGTTTATGTTCATCATATGCAGACCATAAGAGGGATTTAGATTCTCCAGAATCTGACACCCTCTTCTGGAGTGTCTGAACAGCTACAGTGTACTTATATCTACTAAATACATAAATAAATAAATAAATAAATAAATAAATAAATAAATAAATAAATATTTTTTAAAAAGGATAAGACAGAAAGAAAGACCAGGCAGGCCTGCCATCCATATCTGTCTGTCTGTCTGTCTGTCTATCTGATCCCTGGGAACTGGAGATGGGCCACGAATAGTTGCTGGAAGTTGATCCCAGGTCTTCTGAATAGGAGACAATGCTGTTAATTGTTCAGCCCTTTCAGTGGCCCCACCCATCTTTAAATTTCTAGAAGTAAATGTGATGCTGTGTTTATGTACATCATATTCAGACCATTAAAGAGGGATTTATATTCTCCAGAATCTGACACCGTCTTTTGGAGTGTCTATGACGGATACAGTGTACTTATATCTAATAAATACATAAATAAAGAAATAAACATTTTTAAAAAACGATAAGAAAGAAAGAAAGACCAGGCAGGCCTGCCATCCTTATCTCTGTCTGTCTGTCTGTCTGTGTGATCCTCTGTAACTGGATATGGGCCACCATAGAGTTGCTTGTAGTTGATCCCAGGTTCTCTGGAAGAGGAGACAATGCTGTTAATTGTTGAGCCCTTTCAGTGGCCCCACCCATCTTTAAATTTTTAGAAGTATATGCGAGGCTGTGTTTATGTACCGAATATGCAGACCATAAGAGGGATTTAGATTCTCCAGAATCTGACACCCTCTTCTGGAGTGTCTGAAGACAGCTACAGTGTACTTATATCTAATAAATTCATAAATAAACAAATAAACATTTTTTAAAAATGATAATAAAGAAAGAGAGACCAGGGAGGCCTGCCATCCTTGTCTGTCTGTCTGTCTGTCTGATCCCCTGGAACTGGAGATGGGCCACCATGTAATTGCTGGTAGTTGATCCCAGGTTCTCTGGAAGAGGAGTCAGTGCTGTTAATTGTTGAGCCCTTTCAGTGGCCACACCCATCTTTAAATTTTTAGAAGTATATTTGAGGCTGTGTTCATGTACATCATATGCAGACCATAAGAGTGATATAGATTCTCGAGAATCTGACACCCTCTTCGGGAGTGTTTGAAGACAGCTACAGTGTACTTATATCTAATAAATACATACTTAAATTAATAAACATTTTTTAAAAAGGATAAGAAAGAATGAAAGACCAGGTAGGCCTGCCATCCTTAACTCTATCTGTCTGTATGTCTGTCTGTCTGTCTGATCCACTGGAACTGGAGATGGGCCACCATATAGTTGCTGTTAGTTGATCCCAGGTTCTCTGGAAGAGGAGACAATGCTGTTAATTGTTGAGCCCTTTCAGTGGCTCCACCTATCTTTAAATTTTTAGAAGTATATGTTAGGCTGTGTTTATGTACATCATATGCAGACCATAAGAGGGATATAGATTCTCCAGAATCTGACACCCTCTTCTGGAGTGTCTGAAGACAGCTACAGTGTACTTATATCTAATAAATACATAAATAAATAAATAAATAAATAAACATTTTTTAAAAGGGATAAGAAAGAAAGAAAAACCAGGCAGGCCTGCCATCCTTGTCTGTCTTTCTCTCTGTCTGTCTGTCTTGCCTAGCCCCTTGAGTAGCCTAGCCTAGTCCCTTGCCTTGACTAGCCCAGCCCCTTGCCTAGCCTAGCCTAGCCCAGCCCAGCCCTGCCTTGCCTAGCCCTGCCTATCCCTGTCTTTAACCAGGCTGGCCTCGAACTCAGAAACTGACTGCCTCTGCCTCCAGAGTGCTCTCATTAAGAGCTCGAGCCACCACTGACTGTTGGGTTTTCTAAGTCTTACATAGGTATGGTCTGTTTCTCAGCTGTGAAACCCTAATTAACACATGTAGTCTGTCCTAGGTCAGCCATAGCTACAGACTGAGGCCTTTTCTAAAACAAAACAAAAGAAAACAAAAAATAGAAATAATAAAATAAATAAATTAAGCAACCACATGATATCTTTTCTTTCTTTCAATGATACTCAGAACTTGAAGCAGTTCACCCATGAGACCTCAGCTCCGGACATTGAGTCTCTTTCCCTAACAAGTATTATGGCTGAACCTGAGGGGTTCTACTGCTGATTTGTGTCCCCCACTTTAAAAAAATAGTTGTTTTCAAAGGCTGCAGGTTCTTAGCCCTGTTCCTTGTTACAGTTGAGTCACAGCCCTGAAAGTTCAGTGGTAGTTAAAGGCACTGAGAAGGGCTTCCTATAGACATCAAAGGCCAAGTCTTTGTTTTTAAAAAGTTAATCTGGATTCCCCCACCCCTTGGCATCCTTAGAATTCCTAGAAAGGAAGGCAGGGACCTGGGCAGAAGGGTGCAAGGCTACTGGTGTTTGTAAGTGGTAACAGAAAGCTTTCTCTTGTTGGTACCCTACCCCAAGTTACACTGTAACTTCTTTTTCCTAGTTGTTGTTTTGTCGGTTTGTATTCTCAACATAGACCCTTTTCCTTCCTAACCTTGGCTGTCCTGAACCTTACTGTCCTTGAACTCAGTGATTTGCCTGTCTTGCTGGGATGAAACTGTGAGCTACCATCCAGAAGGAAGCACCCTGCTGAGGTTAGATTGGGGTCTCTTCCATTTTCCTCTATGAACATGCATATGACAGGCCTGTTCTTTCTTTTTTACTTTTCCTTTTCTTTTTAAAGATTTATTTATTTATTATATTTAAGTATGCTGTAGCTATCTTCAGACAGTCCAGAAGAGGGTGTCAGATTCTGAAGAATCTAAATCATTCTTATTGTCTGCATATGATGTATATAAACACAGCCTCACATATACTCAAAAAAAAAAAAGAAAGATGTGGCTACAGAGAGGGCTCAACAATTAAGAGCATTGTCTCCTCTTCCAGAGAACCTGTGCTCAATTACCAGTATTATATATGGTGGCCCATCTCCAGTTCCAGGGGATCTAATACTCTGTTCTGGAGTCTGTGGGCACAGCATACACATGCAAAACATTCTTACACAATCATTGAGAGAGGAGAGAGAGGGGTTGAGAGAGAGGGGAGGTAATCATACCTCCTGACAAGTTTGAAGACCTGAGCTTCATCACTCACACAAATAAATAAATGCAAAATATTTTTTTATAAATAAACTTTGCCATTGCCCTTTAAAAATTCATAGAAAACAAGTTTTATAAGCAACAGTTTTATTTACTATATCTAAAGGACAGTCATGAGCATATTCAATAAATAGAAAAAGGCCTGTTAGTCTTAGAAATGGAATGGACAAACCAAGGAAGGTTTGCAATTACATAATGAGGCATCTCAGCCCAGCTCTAAGGTTGGAAATAAGACTCGAGAATAGGATACACCTGAAGACAGCCAGCCATTGTTTTTTGTTTTGGAGGCTGAAAGGATACACCTGAAGACAGCCAATGCTGTGTGATGGTGATCTGGTATTTTTTTTTTTTAATTTTTAAAAACTTTAACACTTTTTATAAAACTTTTATAAAAACTTTTTCTTTCTTTCTTTTCTTCTTTCCTTTCTTTCTTTCCTTCTTTCCTTTCTTCCTTTCCTCACCCTAGCCCCTACCCTAGCCCTGTCTTTCACCAGGGTGGCCTCGAACTCAGAAACTGACTGCCTCTGCCTACAGAGTGCTCTCATTAAGAGCTTGAGCCACCACTGAATGTAGGGTTTTCTAAGCCTTACCTTGCTCTTGGTGTCTGTTCTCAGCTGTGAAACCCTAATTAACACAAGTAGGCAGTCCTGGGTCAGCCAGAGCTACAGACAGAGGACTTCTCTAAAAACAAATAAAACAAAACAAAACAACAAATAGAAATAATAAAATACATAAATTAAGCAACCACAGCATAGCTTTTCTCTATCTAGGTGGTACTCAGAAATTCCAGCAGTTGGCCTGTGACACCTCAGCTCAGTATATGTGAGGCTGTGTTTATGTACATCATATGCAGACCATAAGAGGGATTTACATTCTCCAGAATCTGACACCCTCCTCTGGAGTGTCTAAAGAAAGCTACAGTGTACTTATATCTAAGAAATACATAAATAAATAAATAAATAAATAAATAAATAAATAAATATTTTGTAAAAGGATAAGAAAGAAAGAAAGACCAGGCAGGCCTGCCATGTTTATCTCTGCCTGTCTGTCTGTCTGTCTGATACCCTGGAACTGGAGATGGGCCACCTTGTAGGTGCTGGTAGTTGATCCGAGGTTCTCTGGAAGAGGAGACAATGCTGTTAATTGTTGAGCCCTTTCAGTGGCCCCACCCATTTTTAATTTTTAGAAGTATATGTGAGGCTGTGTTTATGTACATCATATTCAGACCATAAGAGGGATTTAGATTCTCCAGAATCTGACACCATCTTCTGGAGTGTCTGAAAACGGCTACAGTGTACTTATATCTAATAATTAAATAAATAAATAAATAAATAAATAAACATTTTTTAAAAAGTATAAGAAATAAAGAAAGACCAGTCAGGCCTGCCATCCTTATCTCTGTCTCTCTGTCTGTCTGTCTGTCTGATCCCTTGGAACTGGAGATGGGCCACCATAAGGTGCTGGTAGTTTATCCCAGGTTCCCTGAAAGAGAAGACAATGCTGTTAATTGTTGAGCCCTCTCAGTGGCCCCACACATCTTTAAATTTTTAGAAGTATATGTGAGGCTGTGTTTATGTACATCATATGCAGTCCATAAGAGGGATTTAGATTCTCCAGAATCTGACACCCTCTTCTGGAGTGTCTGAAGACAGCTACAGTGTACTTATATCTAATAAATACATAAATAAATATATAAATAAACATTTTTTTAAAAAGGATAAGAAAGAAAGAAATACCAGGCAGGCCTGCCATCCTTATCACTGTCTGTATGTCTGTCTGTCTGATCCCCTGGAACTGGAGATGGGCCTCCATATAGTTGCTGGTAGTTGATCCCATGTACTCTGGAAGAGGAGACAATGCTGTTAATTGTTGAGCCCTTTCAATGGCCCCACACTTCTTTAAATATTTAGAAGTATAAGTGAGGCTGTGTTTATGTACATCATATTCAGATTATAAGAGGATTTAGATTCTCCAGAATCTGACACCCTCTACTGGAGTGTCTGAAGACAGCTACAGTGTACTTATATATAATAAATACATAAGTAAATGAATAAATAAATAAATAAACATTTTTTAAAAAGGATAAGATAGAAAGTAAGACCAGGCAGGCCTGCCATCCTTATCTCTGTCTGTCTGTCTGTCTGTCTGATCCCCTGGAACTGGAGATGGGCTACCATAAAGTTGCTGGTAGTTGATCCCAGGTTCTCTGAAAGAGGAGACAATGCTGTTAATTGTTGAGCCCTCTCAGTGGCCCCACACATCTTTAAATTTTTAGAAGTATATGTGAGGCTGTGTTTATGTACATCATATGCAGACCATAAGAGGGATTTAGATTCTCCAGAATCTGACACCCTCTTCTGGAGTGTCTGAAGACAGCTACAGTGTACTTACATCTAATAAATACATAAATAAATATATAAATAAACATTTTTTAAAAAGGATAAGAAAGAAAGAAAGACCAGGCAGGCCTGCCATTTTTATCACTTTCTGTATGTCTGTCTGTCTGATCCCCTGGAACTGGAGATGGGCCACCATATAGTTGCTGGTAGTTGATCCCAGGTACTCTGGAAGAGGAGACAATGCTGTTAATTGTTGAGCTTTTAGAGTGGCCACACCCTTCTTTAAATTTTTAGAAGTATATGTGAGGCTGTGTGGGGCCACTGAAAGTCACATAGAGAGACAGAGAGAGACAGAGAGAGACAGAGAGAGACAAAGAAAGACAGAGAGAGACATAGAGAGACAGAGAGATACATTGAGAGAGACAGAGAGAGAGAGAGAGACACAGAGAGAGACACAGAGAGACACAGAGAGAGACACACAGAGAGACAGAGACAGACAGAGAGAGGCAGAGAGAGACAGAGAGAGACAGAGATAGAGACAGAGAGAGACAAAGAGAGACAGAGAGACAGAGAGAGAGACAGAGAGAGACAGAGAAAGACAGAGTGAGACAGAGAGAGACACAGAGAGAGACAGAGATACACAGAGTGAGAAAGAGAGAGAGACAGAGAGAGACAGAGAGAGAGACAGAGAGAGACAGAGAGAGACAGAGAGAGACAGAGTGAGACAGAAAGAGACACAGAGAGAGACAGAGAGAGACAAAGAAAAACACAGAGAGACAGAGAGAGACAGAGAGAGACAGAGAGAGACAGAGAGAGAGACAGAGAGAGACAGAGAGAGACAAAGAAAAACACAGAGAGAGACAGAGAGAGACAGAGAGATACAGAGAGAGTCAGAGAGACAGAGTGACAGAGTTAGAGACAGAGAGAGACAGAGAGAGAAACAGAGAGAGACAGAGACACACAGAGAGAGACACAGAGAGAGACAGAGAGAGAGACACAGAGAGACAGAGACAGACAGAGAGAGACAGAGAGAGACAGAGATAGAGACAGAGAGAGACAGAGAGAGATAGAGAGAGACACAAAGAGACAGAGAGAGACAGAGAGAGACAAAGAAAGACACAGAGAGAGACAGAGAGAGACAGAGAGATACAGAGAGAGAGACAGAGAGAGACAGAAAGATACAGAAGGACAGAGAGAGACAGAGAGAGACAGAGAGACAGAGATAGAGACAGAGAAAGACAGAGAGAGACACAGAGAGAGACTGAGGGAGACAGAGAGAGAGACAGAGAGAGACATAGAAGAGACAAAGAAAGACACAAGAGAGACAGAGAGAGTCAGACATAGAGACAAAGAAAGACAGAGGGAGACACTGAGAGAGAGAGACAGAGAGAGACAGAGAGATACAGACAGAGAGACAAAGAGAGACAGAGAGAGACAGAGAGAAAGAGAGAGACAGAGAGAGTCAGAGAGAGACAGAGATAGAGACAGAGAGAGACAGAGAGAGGGACAGAGAGAGACAGAGACAGAGTGAGAAATACAGAGAGAGACAGAGTTAGAGAGAGAGACATAGAGAGACAGAGAGAGAGACAGAGACAGAGACAGAGAGAGAGACAGAAAGAGACAGAGTGAGACACAGAAAGAGAGAGACAGAGAGAGACAAAGAAAGACACAGAGAGAGACATAGAGAGACAGAGAGATACATTGAGAGAGACAGAGAGAGACAGAGAGAGACAGAGATAGAGACAGAGAGAGACAGAGAGAGACACAGAGAGAGACAGAGAGACACAGAGAGACACAGAGAGAGATACAGAGAGACACAGAGAGAGACAGAGATAGACATAGACAGACAGAGACAGACAGAGAGAGACAGAGAGAGACAGAGATAGAGACAGAGAGAGACAGAGAGTGAGACAGAGAGAGACAGAGAGAGAGACACCGAAAGACAGAGAGAGACAGAGAGAGACAATGAAAGACACAGAGAGAGACTAAGAGAGACAGAGAGAGACAGAGAGAGACAGAGAGAGACAAAAAAAGACACAGAGAGAGACAGAGAGCGATATAGATAGAGAAAAAGAAAGACAGAGAGAGACACAGAGAGAGAGACAGAGAGAGACAGAGAGAGACAGAGAGATACAGAGAGAGAGAGACAAAGAGAGACAGAGAGAGAGACAGAGTGAGACAGAGAGAGAGAGAGAGACTGAGAGAGACAAAGAAAGACACAGAGAGAGACATAGAGAGACAGAGAGATACATTGAGAGAGACAGAGAGAGACAGAGAGAGACAGAGATAGACAGAGAGAGACAGAGAGAGACACAGAGAGAGACAGAGAGACACAGAGAGACACAGAGAGACACAGAGAGAGACAGAGAGAGACACAGAGAGACACAGAGAGAGACACAGAGAGACACAGAGAGACACAGAGAGATACAGAGAGAGAGACAAAGAGAGACAGAGAGAGACAGAGAGAAAGAGAGAGACAGAGAGAGTCAGAGAGAGACAGAGATAGAGACAGAGAGAGACAGAGAGAGGGACAGAGAGAGACAGAGACAGAGTGAGAAATACAGAGAGAGACAGATTTAGAGAGAGAGACAGAGAGAGACAGAGAGAGAGACAGAGACAGAGACAGAGAGTGAGACAGAGAGAGACAGAGTGAGACACAGAGAGAGAGAGAGACAGAGAGAGACAAAGAAAGACACAAAGAGAGACATAGAGAGACAGAGAGATACATTAAGAGAGACAGAGAGAGACAGAGAGAGACAGAGATAGAGACAGAGAGAGACAGAGAGAGACAGAGAGAGACAGAGAGATAGACAGAGAGAGACAGAGAGAGACAATGAAAGACATAGAGAGAGACAGAGAGACACAGAGAGACACAGAGAGAGAGACAGAGAGAGACAGAAAGAGTCAGAAGGACAGAGAGAGACAGAGAGAGATAGAGATAGAGACAGAGAAAGACAGAGAGAGACACAGAGAGAGACAGAGAAAGACAGAGAGTGAGACAGAGACAGACAGAGAGAGACAAAGGAAGACCCAGAGAAAGACAGAGAGAGACAGAGATAGAGACAGAGAAAGACAGAGAGAGACACAGAGAGAGAGAGACAGAGAGAGACAGAGAGAGACAGAGAGATAAAGAGAGAGAGACAGAGAGAAAGAGAGAGACAGAGAGAGTCAGAGAGAGACAGAGATAGAGACAGAGAGAGACAGAGAGAGGGACAGAGAGAGACAGAGACAGAGTGAGAAAGACAGAGAGAGACAGAGATAGAGAGAGAGAGACAGAGAGAGACACAGAGAGAGACAGAAAGAGACAGAGAGAGACAAAGAAAGACACAGAGACAGACATAGTGAGACAGAGAGATACATTGAGAGAGACAGAGAGAGACAGAGAGAGACAGAGACACAGAGAGAGACAGAGAGACAGAGAGAGAGACAGAGAGATACAGAGATAGAGACAGAAGGGACAGAGAGAGACAGAGAGAGACCGACAGAGTGACAGATGGAGACAGAGAGAGACAGAGACAGATAGAGTTAGACAGAGAGAGAGAGACAGAGAGAGACAGAGAGAGAGAGAGACAGAGAGAGACACAGAGAGAGACAGAGAGGGACAGAGTGACAGAGAGAGACAGAGAGAGACAGAGATAGAGACAGAGAGATACAGAGTGAGGGACAGAGAGAGACAGATAGAGACAGAGAGACAGATAGAGACAGAGAGAAACAGAGAGAGACAGAGTGACAGAGAGAGACAGAGAGAGACATAGACAGAGAAAGAGAGAGAGACAGAGAGAGACAGAGAGAGTCAGATAGACAAAGAGAGACAGTGAGAGACAGTGAGAGACAGAGAGAGACAGAGTGACAGAGAGAGACAGAGAGAGACAGAGATAGAGACAGAGAGAGACAGAGAGAGGGAAAGAGAGAGACAGAGAGAGACAGAGAGAGACAGAGAGAGAGACAGATAGAGACAGAGAGAAACAGAGAGAGACAGAGATAGAGAAAGAGAGAGACAAAGAGAGACATAGAGAGAGAGACAGAGAGAGACAGAGAGAGACAGAGCGAGACAAAGAAAGACACAGAGAAAGACAGAGACAGAGAGATACAGAGATAGAGACAGAGAGTGACAGATAGACAGAGAGAGACAGAGAGAGACAGAGAGAGACAGAGTTACAGAGAGAGACAGAGAGAGACAGAGATAGAGACAGAGAGAGACAGAGAGAGGGAAAGAGAGAGACAGAGAGAGAGAAGGAGAGAGACAGAGAGAGACAGAGAGAGAGACAGAGAGAGACAGAAAGAGTCAGAAGGACAGAGAGAGACAGAGATAGAGACAGAGAGAGACAGAGAGAAAGAGAGAGACAGAGAGAGTCAGAGAGAGACAGAGACAGAGTGAGAAAGACAGAGAGAGACAGAGATAGAGAGAGAGACAGAGAGAGACACACAGAGAGACAGAGAGAGACAGAGAGAGACAAAGAAAGACACAGAGAGAGACATAGAGAGAGAGATACATTGAGAGAGACAGAGAGAGACAGAGAGAGACAGAGAGAGAGATAGAGAGAGACACAGAGAGAGACAGAGAGAGACAGAGAGACAGAGAGAGACAAAGAAAGACACAGAGAGAGACAGAGAGAGACAGAGAGACAGAGAGAGACAGAGAGAGACAGATAGACAGAGAGAGACAGAGAGAGACAGAGTGACAGAGAGAGACATAGAGAGAAAGAGATAGAGACAGAGAGAAGGAAAGAAAGAGACACACAGAGAGATAGAGACAGAGAGAAACAGAGAGAGACAGAGATAGAGAAAGAGAGAGACAGAGAGAGACATAGAGAGAGTTACAGAGAGAGACAAAGAGAGACAGAGAGAGACAAAGAAAGACACAGAGAGAGACAAAGAGAGACAGAGAGATACAGAGAGAGAGAAAGAGAGAGACAGAGAGAGACATAAAGAGAGAGACAGAGAGAGAAAGGGAGAGACAGAGAGAGACAAAGAAAGACACAGAGAGAGACAGAGAGGGACAGAGAGAGACAGAGAGAGACAGAGTGACAGAGAGAGACAGAGAGAGACAGAGATAGAGACAGAGAGAGACAGAGAGAGGGAAAGAGAGAGACAGAGAGAGAGAGACAGAGAGAGACAGAGAGAGAGACAGATAGAGACAGAGAGAAATAGAGAGAGACAGAGATAGAGAAAGAGAGAGACAGAGAGAGACATAGAGAGAGAGACAGAGAGAGACTTTCCACTTTTTCAGGTTTTCTTGCCATATTCCGGTTCCTTCAGTGTGAGTTTTTAATTTTCTAATTCTTTCAGGGTTTTTTGCCATATTCTGGGTCCTAGAGCGTGTATTTTTAATTTTCCAAGTTTTTCAGGGTTACTCAGCATATTTTGGGTCCTACAGTGTGATTTTTTTCATTTTCCACCTTTTTCAGGTTTTCTTGCCAATTTCGGGGTACTTCAGTGTGAGTTTTTGATATTCCACTTTTTACAGGGTTAATCGCCATATTCTGCGTCCTACAGTGTGATTTTTAAATTTTCCACGATTCTCAGGGTTTCTCGCCATATTCAGGTCCTACAGTTTGATTTTTTAATTTTAAACGTTTTTAAGTTTTTTTCGTCATGTTCTGGGTCCTACAGTTTGATATTCTCATTATCCAACTTTTTCAGATTTTCTCAGCATATTCTGGGTCCTACATTGTGAATTTTTAATTTTCCACGTTTTTCAAGGTTTCTTGCCATATTCTGGTCCTATAGTGTGATTTTCTCATTTTCCTCCTTTTTCAGTGTTTCTCGCCATATTCTGGGTCCTACAGTGTGAATATTTAATTTTCCATGTTTTTCATGTTTTCTCGCCATATTCTGGGTCCTTCAGTTTGTGTTTTTAATTTTCCTCGTTTTTCAGGTTTTCTCACCATATTCCCGGACCTTCAGTGTGAATTTTTAATTTTCCATGTTTTTCAGGTTTTTTCGTCATATTCTGGGTCCTAGAGTGTGATTTTCTCATTTCCACGTTTTTTAGGATTTCTCCCCATATTCGGGGTCCTTCAGTGTGAGTTTTTGATTTCCTACTTTTTCAGGGTTTCTCAATATATTCTGGTTCCTACAGCGTGTATTTTATTTTTCCAAGTTTTTCAAGGGTTTCTAGGCATATTCTGGGTCCTACAGTGTGAACATTTAATTTTCCATGATTATCAGGGTTTCTCAGCATATTCTGGGTCCTGCAGTGTGATTTTCTCATTTTTCACCTTTTTCAAGTTTTTTCGCTATTCTGGGTTCTACATGTGATTTTCTCATTTTCCACCTTTTTCAGGTTTTCTCGCTATATTCCGGGTCCTTCAGTGTGAATTTTTAATTTTCCACGTTTTTCAGGGTTTCTCGGCATATTCTGTTTCCTGCAGTGTGATTTTCTCATTTTCCAAGTTTTTCAGGTTTTTTCGTAATTCTGGGTCTTACAGTGTGATTTTTCTCATTTTTCACCTTTTGCAGGGTTTCTTGCCATATTCTGGGTCCAACAGAGTGTATTTTTAATTTACCACGTTTTTCCGGTTTCTCACCATATTCTGGGTCCAACAGCGCGTATTTTCAATTTTCCACGTTTTTCAGGGTTTCTCGGCATATTCTGGGTCCTAAAGTGTGATTTTCTCATTTTCGAAGTTTTTCAAGTTTTTTCGCAATTCTGGGTCCTACAGTCATTTATTCTCATTTTCCACCTTTTTCAGGTTTTCTCGCCATATTCGGGGTCTTTCAGTGTGAATTTTTAGTTTTTTACTTTTTTTCAGGTTTTCTTGCCATATTCTGGGTCATTCAGTGTGAGTTTTTAATTTTACACGTTTTTCAGGTTTTTTCGTCATATTCTGGGTACTACAGTGTGATTTTTCTCATTTTCTCGTTTTTCAGGTTTTCTTGCCATATTCCAGGTCCTTCAGGGTGAATTTTTAATTTTCCATGTTTTTCAGTATTTCTCGCCATATTCTGGGTAATACAGTGTGAATTTTTAATTTTCCACTTTTTTCATGGTTTCTCGCCATATTCTGTGTCCGACAGTGTGAATTTTTAATTTTCATGTTTTTCAGGGTTACTCAGCATATTCTAGGTCCTGCAGTGTGATTTTCTCATTTTCCACGTTTTATAAATTTTTTCGTAATTCTGGGTCCTACAGTGTGATTTTCTCATTTTCTACGTTTTTCATGTTTTTTCGCAATTCTGTGTCCTACAGTGTGATTATTCTCTATTTCCACATTTTTCAGGTATTCTTGCCATATTCAGGGTCCTTCCGTGTAAGTTTTTAATTTTCTACTTTTTTCAGGGTTTCCTGTCATAATCTGGCTCCTTCAAAGCATATTTTTATTTTTCCTCGTTTTTCTGGGTTTCTCAGCATATTCTGGGTCCTACAGTGTATTTTTCTCATTTTTAAACATTTTCAGATTTTCTCACCATATTCGGGGTCCTACAGTGTGAATTTTTAATTTTAATCGTTTTTAAGTTTTTTTCATCATATTCTGGGTCCTACAGTTGATTTTGTCATTAACCACCTTTTTCATGTTTTCTCACCATATTCGTGGTCCTTCAGTGTGAGTTTTTAGTTTTTTAGTTTTTTCATGGTTTGTTGCCATATTCTGGGTCCTACAGCGTGTATGTTTAATTTGGCACATTTTTCAGGGTTTCTCGGCATATTCTGGGTCCTACAGTGTGATTTTCTCATTTTCGACGTTTTTCAATTTTTTTTCGCAATTCTGGGTCCTATAGTGTGATTTTCTCATTTTCCACCTTTTTCAGGTTTTCTCGACATATTCAGGGTCCTTCAGTGTGAGATTTAAATTTTTTACTTTTTTCAGTGTTTCTCGCCATATTCTGCATCCTACAGTGTGAATTTTAAATTTTTCACGTTTTTCAGGTTTTCTTGCCATGTTCTGTGTCCTACAGTATGAATTTTTAATTTTAAACCTTTTTAAGTTTTTTTCGTCATATTCTGGGTCCTACACTGAGATTTTCTCATTTCCACGTTTTTCAGGTTTCCCTGCCATATTCTGGGACCTTCAGTGTGAATTTTTAATTATCCACGTTTTTCAGGGTTTCTTGGCATTATCTGTGTTCTGCAGTGTGATTTTCTCATTTCCACGTTTTTCAGGTTTCCTTGCCATATTCCGGGACCTTCAGTGTGAATTTTTAATTTTCCACGTGTTTCAGTATTTCTCGCCATATTCTGGGTAATACAGTGTGAACTTTTAATTTTCAAATTTTTTCATGGTTTCTCGCCATATCCTGTTTCCGACAGTGTGAATTTTTAATTTTCACGATTTTCAGGGTTTCTTGGAATATTCTGGGTCCTGCAGAGTGATTTTCTCTTTTTCCACGTTTTTCGAGTTTTTTTTTTCGTAATTCTGAGTCCTACAGTGGGATTTTCTCATTTTACAACTTTTTAAGGTTTTCTCGCCATATTTAGGGTCCTTCAGTGTGATTTTTTATCTTTCTAATTTTTCAGTGTTTCTCGCCATATTCTGTGTCCTTCAGTGTGAGTTTTTAATTATCTACTTTTTTCAGGGTTTCTTGCCATATTCTGGGTCCTACAGCGTGTATTTTTAATTTTCGATGTTTTTCAGGGTTTCTGGTCATATTCTGGGTCCTACAGTGTGATTTTCTCATTTTCCCCTTATTTCAAGTTTTTTCACAATTCTGTGTCCTAAGGTGTGATTTTCTCATTTTCCAACTTTTTCAGGTTTTCTCGCCATATTTGGGGTCCTACAGTGTGAATTTTTAATTTTAATCGTTTTTAAGTTTTTTTCGTCATATACTGGGTCCTACAGTGTGATTTTCTCATTTTCAACCTTTTTCAGTTTTTCTCACCATATTCTGGGTCCTTCAGTGTGAGTTTTTAATTTTCTACTTTTTCAGGGTTTGTTGCCATATTCAGGGTCCTACCACGTGTATGTTTAATTTTGCACGTTTTTCAGGGTTTCTCTGCATATGCTGGGTCCTACAGTATGATTTTCTCATTTTCGACGTTTTTCAAGTTTTTTCGCAATTCTGGGTCCTACAGTGTGATTTTCTCATTTTCCACCTTTATCAGATTTTCTCGCCATATTTGGGGTCCTTCTGTGTGAGATTTTAATTTTTTGCTTTTTTCAGTGTTTCTCAACATATTCTGCATCCTACAGTATGAAATTTAAATTTTCACGTTTTTCTGGTTTTCCCCGCCATATTCTGGGTCCTACAGTGTGATTTTCTCATTTCCACGTTTCTCAGGTTTTCTTGCCATATTCTGGGTCCTTCAGTGTGAGTTTTTAATTTTCCTCGTTTTTCAGGTTTTCTCTCCATATTCAAGGTCCTTCAGTGTGAATTTTTAATTTTCCACGTTTTCCAGGGTTTCTTGGCATATTCTGGGTCCTACAGTGTGATTATTCTCATTTTCCACCTTTTTCAGGTTTTCTTGCCATATTCCAGGTCCTTCTATGTGAATTTTAATTTTCCACGTTTTTCAGTATTTCTCGGCATATTCTGGGTAATACAGTGTGAAATTTTAATTTTCCACTTGTTTTTTGGTTTCTCGCCATAATCTGGGTCCGACAGTTAGAATTTTTAATTTTCATGTTTTTCAGGGTTTCTCCGCATATTCTGTGTCCTGCAGTGTGATTTTCTCTTTTTCCACGTTTTTCAAGTTTTTTCATAATTCTGAGTCCTACAGTGTGATTTTCTCATTTTCCACCTTTTTCAGGTTTTCTCGCCATATTTGGGGTCCTTCACTGTGACTTTTTAATTTTCTACTTTTTTCAGTTTTTCTTACCATATTTGGGATCCTCCAGTGTGAGTTTTTAATTTTCTACTTTTTTCAGGGTTTCCTGCCATATTCTGGGTCCTACAGCGTGTATTAATAATTTTCCAAGTTTTTCAGTGTTTCTCGGCATATTCTTGATCCTACAGTGTGATTTTCTCTTTTTTGACTTTTTTCATGTTTTTTCTCAATTCTTGATCCTACAGTGTGATTATTCTCATTTTCCACCTTTTTCAGGTTTTCTCCCCATATTCGGGGTCCTTCAGTGTGAATTTTTAATTTTCTACTTTTTTCAGGTTTTCTCGCCATATACGGGTCCTTCAGTGTGAATTTTTAATTTTCCACGTTTTTCAAGTTTTTTCGTCATATTCTCGGTCCTACAGTGTGATTTTCTCATTTCCACGTTTTTCAGGTTTTTTTCATCATATTCGGGATCCTTCAGTGTGGGTTTTTAATTTTCTAATTTTTCACGGTTTCTCAACATATTCTGGGTCCTTAATGCGTATATTTTTAATTTTTCATGTTTTTCAGTGTTTCTAGGCACATTCTGGGTACTACAGTGTGATTTTCACATTTTCCACTTTTTCCGAGTTTTTTCACATTTCTGGGTCTTACCATGTAATTTTCTCATTTTCCACCTTTTTCAGGGTTTCTCGACATATTCCAGGTCCTTCAGTGAGAGTTTTTATTTTTCTACTTATTTCAGGGTTTCTAGCCATATTCTGGGTCCTACAGTGTGAATTTTTCATTTTCTCCATTTTTCAGTGTTTCTGGCCATATTTCCTGGTCTACAGTTTGAGTTTTAAATTTTCCTCGATTTTAGGTTTCATCACCATATTCCGGGTTCTTCAGTGTTAATTTTTACTTTTCCAGGTTTTTCAAGTTTTTTCATAATTCTGGGTCCTACAGTGTGATTTTCTCATTTTCCTTCTTTTTCAGGTTTTCTCGCCATATTTGGGGTTATTCAGTTTGAGTTTGTAATTTTCTACTTTTTTCAGGGTTTCTCGGCATATTCTGGGTCCTAGAGTGTGATTTTCTCATTTACGAAGATTTTAAAGTTTTTTTTTAGCATTTGGTCCTAAAGTGTGATTATTCTCATTTTCAACCTTTTTCAGGTTTTCTTGCCATAGTCGGAGTCCTTCATTGTGAATTTTTAATTTTCCACGTTTTTCAGGTTTTTTTTTTTTTGTCATATCCTTGGTCCTACAGTGTGATTTTCTCATTTCCACGTTTTTCAGATTTTCCTACCATATTCCAGGTCCTTCAGTGTGAATTTTTAATTTTCCACGTTTTTCAGTATTTCTAGCCATATTCTGGGTAATACAGTGTGAATTTTTAATTTTCCACGTTTTTCAAGGTTTCTTGCCATATTCTGGTCCTATAGTGTGAATTTTTAATTTTCAATATTTTTCAGTGTTTCTCGCCATATTCTGGGTCCTACAGTGTGAATATTTAATTTTCCAGGTTTTTCAGGTTTTTTGGTCATATTCTGGGTCCTTCAGTGTGCGATTTTATTTTTCCTCGTTTTTCAGTTTTGCTCTCTATATCCGGGTCATTCAGTGTGAATTTTTAATTTTCCACGTTTTTCAGGTTTCTTCGTCATATTCTGGTTCTACTGTGTAATTTTCTCACTTCCAGGTTTTTCAGGTTTTCTTGCCATATTCCAGGACCTTCATTGTGAATTTATAATTTTTCAAGTGTTTCAGTATTTCATACCATATTCTGGGTAATACAGTCTGAATTTTTAATTTTCACGTTTTTCAGGGTTTGTCAGCATACAGTGCGATTTTCTCATTTTCCACATTTCAGGTTTTCTCACCATATTCGGGGTCCTTCAGTGTGAGTTTTTAATTTTCCTCGTTTTTTCAGGTTTTATTGCCATATTCTGTGTCCTTCAGTGTGAATTTTTAATTTTCTACTTTTTTCATGTTTTCTCGCCATATTCACACTGTCAGACACAGAATATGGCGAGAAATACTGAAAAACGTATTCAGTATTCAGTATTTATGGCAAGAAAAGTGTGATTTTCTCATTTTCAACGTTTGTCAATTTTTTTTTTCCAAATCTCGGTCCTAGAGTGTGATTATTCTCATTTTCCACCTTTTTCAGGTTTTCTGGCCATATTCTGGGTTCTACAGTGTGAGTTTTGAGTTTTCCTTCAGTGTGAGTTTTTTATTTTCTAATTTTTCAGTTTTTCTCACCATATTCCAGGTCCTTCACTGTGAATTTTTAATTTTCCACGTTTTTCAGGTTTTCTGGAATACTCTGGGTCCTTAATTGTGAATTTTTAATATTGCACGTTTTTCAGGTTTTTGGGTCATATTCTGTGTCCTACAGAGTAATTTTCTCATTTACACGTTTTCCATGTTTTTTTTGCCATATTGCAGTTTCTTCAGTGTGAATTTTTAATTTTCTACGTTTTTCAGTATTTCTCGCCATATTCTGTGTCTGACAGTGTGAATTTTTAATTTTCACGTTTTTCAGGGTTTCTCTGCATATTCTGGGTCCTGCCGTGTGATTTTCTCATTTTCCACGTTTTTCAAGTTTTTGTGTAATTCTGGGTCCGACAGTGTGATTTTCTCATTTTCCACCTATTTCAGGTTTTCTCGCCATGTTTGGGGTCCTTCAGTATGATTTTTTATTTTTCTAATTTTTCAGGGTTTCTCTCCATATTCTGGGTCCTACAGCGTGTATTTTTAATTTTCCACGTTTTTCAGGGTTTCTCAGCATATTCTGGGTCCTACAGTGTGATTTTCTCATTTTCAACGTTTGTCAATTTTTTTTTTCCAAATCTCGGTCCTAGAGTGTGATTATTCTCATTTTCCACCTTTTTCAGGTTTTCTGGCCATATTCTGGGTTCTACAGTGTGAGTTTTGAGTTTTCCTCCTTTTTCAGGTTTTCTTGCCATATTCTGGGTCCTACATAGTGAGTTTTGATTTTTCCTCATTTTTCAGGTTTTATTGCGATGTTCTGGGTCCTTTAGTGTGAATTTTTAATTTTCTACATTTTTCATGTTCTCTCGCCATATTTGGGTTTCTTCAGTGTGAGTTTTTAATTTTCTAATTTTTCAGGGTTTCTCGACATATTCTGTGTCCTACAGCGTGAGTTTTGAGTTTTCCTCGTTTTTTAGGTTTTCTCGCCATATGCCAGGCACTTTAGTGTTAATTTTTAATTTTCCTCGTTTTTCATGTTTTTCCGTCATATTATGGGTCCTACAGTGTGATTTTTCTCATTTCCACCTTTTTCAGCTTTTCTTGACATATTCCAGGACCTTCAGTGTGAATTTTAAATTTTCCACGTTTTTCAGTATTTCTCGCCATATTCTGTGTCCAACAGTGTGAATTTTTAATTTTCACGTTTTTCAGGGTTTCTTGGCATTTTCTGGGTCCTACAGTGTGATTTTCTCATTTTCCACATTTTTCAGGTTTTCTAGCCATATTTGGGGTCCTTCAGTGTGAGTTTGTAATTTTCTACTTTTTTCAGGGTTTCTCGCCATATTCTGGGTCCTACAGCGTGTATTTTTAATTTTCCATGTTTTCAGGGTTTCTCGGCATATTCTGGGTCCTACAGTGTGATTTTCTCATTTTCGACGTTTTTCAATTTTTTTTTTCCAAATCTGGATTCTATAGTGTGATTATTCTCATTTTCCATCTTTTTTTTTTAGGATTTCTCGCCATATTCTGGGTCCTTTAGTGTGAGTTTTGAATTTTCCTTGATTTTCAGGTTTTCTTGCCATATAAGGGGTACTTCAGTGTGATTTTTTAATTTTCCACGTTTTCAATATTTCTTGCCATATACTGGGTAATACAGTGTGAATTTTTAATTTTCCACTTTTTTCATGATTCTTGCCATATTCTGTGTCCGACAATGTGAATTTTTAATTTTCACGTTTTTCAGGGTTTATCGGCATATTCTGGGTCCAGCAGTGTGATTTTCTCATTTTCCACGATTTTCAAGTTTTTTCGCAATTCTTGGGGTACTTCACTCTGAGATTTTAATTTTCTACTTTTTTCAGGGTTTCTTACCATATTCTGGGTCCTACACCGTGTATTTTTAATTTACCACGTTTTCAGGGTTTCTCGGCACATTATGGGTCCTACAGTGTGATTTTCTCATTTTCGACGCTTTTCAAGTTTTTTTCGCAATTCTGGGTCCTACAGTGTGATTATTGTCATTTTCCACCTTTTTCAGTTTTTCTGGCCATATTCGGGGTCCTTCAGTGTGAATTTTTAATTTTCTAATTTTTTCAGGTTTTCTCGCCATATTCTGGGTCCCTCAGTGTGAATTTTTAATTTTCCTCGTTTTTCAGGTTATCTCTACATATTCTGGGTCCTTCAGTGTGAATTTTTAATTTTCTACTTTTTTCAGGTTTTTTCGTCATATTCTGGGACTTACAGTGTGATTTTCTCATTTCCACGTTTTTCAGGTTTTCTTGCCATATTCCAGGTCCTTCAGTGTGAATTTTTAATTTTCACGTTTTTCAGTATTTCTTTCCATATTTTGCATAATACAGTTGTGAATTTTTAATTTTCCACTTTTTTCATGGTTTCTCGCCATATTCTTTGTCCGACAGTATGAATCGTTAATTTTCACGTTATTCAGGGTTTCTAGGCATATTCTGTGTCCTGCAGCGTGCATTTTAAATTTTCCATGTTTTCAGGGTTTTTCGTCATATTCTGGGTCCTACAGTGTGATTTTTCTCAATTACGACATTTTTCAGGTTTTTTCCCAATTCTGGGTTCTACAGAGTGATTTTCTCATTTTCCACCTTTTTCAGGATTTCTCGCCATATTAGGGGTCCTTCAGTGTGAGTTTGTAATTTTCTACTTTCTTCAGGGTTTCTAGCCATATTCTGGGTCCTACAGCGTGTATTTTTAATTTTCCACGTTTTTCAGTATTTCTCGCCATATTCTGTGTCCAACAGTGTGAATTTTTAATTTTCACGTTTTTCAGGGTTTCTCTGCATATTCTGGGTCCTACAGTGTGATTTTTCTCAATTACGACATTTTTCAGGTTTTTTCCCAATTCTGGGTTCTACAGAGTGATTTTCTCATTTTCCACCTTTTTCAGGATTTCTCGCCATAGTTGGGGTTCTTCAGTATGATTTTTTACTTTTCTAATTTTTCAGGGTTTCTCTCCATATTCTGGGTCCTACAGCGTGTATTTTTAATTTTCCACGTTTTTCAGGGTTTCTCAGCATATTCTGGGTCCTACAGTGTGATTTTCTCATTTTCAACGTTTGTCAATTTTTTTTTTCCAAATCTCGGTCCTAGAGTGTGATTATTCTCATTTTCCACCTTTTTCAGGTTTTCTGGCCATATTCTGGGTTCTACAGTGTGAGTTTTGAGTTTTCCTCCTTTTTCAGGTTTTCTTGCCATATTCTGGGTCCTACATAGTGAGTTTTGTATTTTCCTCGTTTTTCAGGTGTTATTGCCATGTTCTGGGTCCTTCAGTGTGAATTTTTAATTTTCTACATTTTTCAGGTTCTCTCGCCATATTTGGGGTTCTTCAGTGTGAGTTTTTAATTTTCTAATTTTTCAGGGTTTCTCAACATATTCTGTGTCCTACAGCGTGAGTTTTGAGTTTTCCTCTTTTTTCATGTTTTCTTGCCATATGCCTGGCTCTTTAGTGCTAATTTTTAATTTTCCACGATTTTCAGGTTTTTCCGTCATATTCTGGGTCCTACAGCGTGTATTTTTAATTTTCCATGTTTTCAGGGTTTCTAGGCATATTCTGGGTCCTACAGTGTGATTTTCTCATTTTCGACGTTTTTCAATTTTTTTTCCAAATCTGGTTTATATAGTGTGATTATTCTCATTTTCCATCTTTTTCAGGATTTCTCGCCATATTCTGTGTCCAATAGTGTGAATTTTTAATTTTCACGTTTTCAGGGTTTCTCGGCACATTATGGGTCCTACAATGTGATTTACTCATTTCGACGCTTTTCAAGTTTTTTCGCAATTCTTGGACCTACAGTGTGATTATTCTCATTTTCCACGTTTTTCAGTTTTTCTGGCCATATTCGGGGTCCTTCAGTGTGAATTTTTAATTTTCTACTTTTTTCAGGTTCTCTCTCCATATTTAGGATCCTTCAGTGTAAGTTTATGATTTTCTAATTTTTCAGGATTTCTCAACATATTCTGTGTCCTATAGCGTGTATTTTTAATTTTCCACGTTCTTCAAGTTTTTTTTCGTCATATTCTGGGTCCTGCAGTGAATTTTTCTCATTTTCCACGTTTTTCAAGTTTTTTCATAATTCTGGGTCCTACAGTGTGATTTTCTCATTTTTCAACTTTTTCAGGTTTTCTCGCCATATTTTGGGTCCTTCCCTGTGATTTGTTACTTTTCTAATTTTTCAGTGTTTCTCGACATATTCTGGGTTCTACAGCGTATATTTTTAATTTTCCATGTTTTCAGGGTTTCTAGGCATATTCTGGGTCCTACAGTGTGATTTTCTCATTTTCGACGTTTTTCAATTTTTTTTCCAAATCTGGTTTATATAGTGTGATTATTCTCATTTTCCATCTTTTTCAGGAT
>NW_028227281.1:6622689-6901345 GCF_978045245.1 Mus caroli | reverse complement strand
TCTGGGTAATAAAGTGTGAATTTTTAATTGTCCACTTTTTTCATGGTTTCTCACCATATTCTGTGTCCGACTGTGTGAATTTTTAATTTTCAGGTTTTTCATGGTTGTTCGGCATATTCTGGTTTCTGCAGTGTGATTTTCTCATTTTCCACATTTTTCAAGTTTTTTCATATTTCTGGGTCCTACAGTGTGATTTTCTCTTTTTTCACCTTTTTCATGTTTTCTTGCCATATTTGGGGTCCCTCAGTGTGAGTTTTTACATTTCTAATTTTTCAGGGTTTCTCGACATATTATGGGTCCTACAGCGTGTATTTTTAATTTTCCACGTTTTTCAGTGTTTCTCAGCATATTCTGGGTCCTACAGTGTAATTTTCTCAATTTTGAAATTTTTCAAGTTTTTTCGCATATCTTGGTCCTACAGTGTGATTATTCTCATTTTCCAACTTTTTCAGGTTTTCTAGCCATATTCTGGGTCCTACAGTGTGAATTTTTAATTTTCCTCGTTTTTCAGGTTTTCTCGCCATATTCTGGGTCCTTCACTGTGAATTTTTAATTTTCCACTTCTTTCAAGTTTTTTGTAATATTATGGGTCCTACGGTGTGATTTTCTCATTTTCCACCTTTTTCAGGATTTCTCGCCATATTCGGGGTCCTTCAATGTGAGTTTTTAATTTTCTACATTCTTCAGGGTTTCTCGCCATATTCTGGGTCCTACAGAGTGTATTTTTAATTTTCCACGTTTTTCAAGGTTTCTCTGCATATTCTGGCTCCTACAGTGTGATTTTCCCATTTCCTCGTTTTTCAGGTTTTCTTGCCATATTCCAGGTCCTTCAGTCTGAATTTTTAATTTTCCACGTTTTTCAGTATTTCTCGCCATATTCTGGGCAATACAGTGTGATTTTCTCATTTTCCACTTGTTTCATGGTTTCTTGCCATATTCTGTGTCTGACAGTGTGAATTTTTTATTTTCACATTTTTCAGTGTTTCTCGGCATATTCTGGGTCTTGCAGTGTGATTTTCTCCTTTTCCACGTTTTTCAAGTTTTTTTGTAATTCTGGGTCCTACAGTGTGATTTTCTCATTTTCCACCTTTTTCAGGTTAACTCTCCATATTTGGGGTCCTTCAATGTGAGTTTTTAATTTTCTAGTTTTTCAGGGTTTCTCGGCATATTCTGGGTTCTGCAGTGTGATTTTCTCCTTTTCCACGTTTTTCAAGTTTTTTCGCTATTCTGTGTCCTACAGTGTGATTATACTCATTTTCCACCTTTTTCAGGTTTTTTGCCATATTCGGTGTCTTTCAGTGTGAGTTTTTAATTTTCTACTTTTTACTGTGTTTCTTGCAATATTCTGGCTCCAAAAAGAATATTTTTATTTTTTCTCGTTTTTCAGGGTTTCTTGGCATATTCTGGGTCCTACAATGTGATTTTCTCATTTTCCACTTTTTTAAAGTTTTTTCGCATTTCTATGTCCTACAGATTGTTTTTCTCATTTTCCACATTTTTTCAGGTTTTCTCGCCATATTCCGGGTCCTTCAGTGTGAGTTTTTAATTTTCTACTTCTTTCAGGGTTTCTTGCCATATTCTGAATCCTACAGCGTGTATTTTTAATTTTCCACGTTTTTAGGGTTTCTGGCATATTCTTGGTCCTACTGTGCGATTTTCCAATTTTTGACTTTTTTCAAGTTTTTTTCCCCAATTCTCCATCCTACAGTGTGATTTTCTCATTTTCCACCTTTTTCAGGTTTTCTCAGCATATTCTGGGTCCTGCAGTGTGAATTTTTAATTTTCCACGTTTTTCAAGGTTTTTTTCCATATTCTGGTCCTATAGTGTGAATTTTTATTTTTCAACATTTTTCAGTGTTTCTCATCATATTCTGGGTCCTACAGTGTGAATTTCTCATTTTCCACCTTTTTCAGGGTTTCTTGCCATATTCTAGGTTCTTCAGTGGGAGTTTTTAATTTTCCATGTTTTTAAGGTTTTTTTTTCGTCATATTCTCAGTCCCACAGTGTGATTTTTTCATTTTCAAACTTTTTCAGGTTTTCTCGGCATATTCTTGTTCCTACAGTGTGAATTTAATTTTCCACATTTTTCAGTGTTTCTCGCCATATTCTGGGTCCCACAGTGTAAATTTTTAATTTTCGTCGTTTTTAAGGTTTTTTTTTTGGTAATATTCTTGGTCCGACAGTGTGAATATTTAATGTTTCACTTTTTTCAGCGTTTCTCGGCATATTCTGGGTCCTACAGTGTGATTTTCTCATTTTCCACATTTTTCAATTTTTTTCGTAATTCTGGGTCCTACAGTGTGATTTTCTCATTTTCTACCTTTTTCAGCCTTTCTAGCCATTTTTCGGGTCCTTCAGTGTGAGTTTTTAATTTTCTAATTTTTTCAGGGTTTCTCGCCGTATTCTGGGTCCTAAACGTTGTATTTTTAATTTTTCACGTTTTCAGGGTTTCTTGGCATATTCTGGGTCCTATAGTGTGATTTTCTCATTTTCGATATTTTCAAGTTTTTTTCGTAATTCTGGGTCCTACAGTGTGATTTTCTCATTTTCCACCTTTTTCAGGTTTTCTCGCCATAATTGGGGTTCTTCAGTGTCAGTTTGTAATTTTCTACTTTTTTCAGGGTTTCTTGCCATATTTGGGGTCCTTCAGTGTGAGTTTTTAATTTTCTACTCTTTCAGGGTTTCTCGCCATAAACTGTGTCCTATAGTATGTATTTTTCATTTTCCACGTTTTTCAGGTTTTTTCTTCATATTCTGGGTCCTACATTGTGATTTTCTCATTTCCACATTTTCAGGTTTTCTTGCCATATTCCAGGTCCTTCAGTGTGGATTTTTAATTTTCCACGTTTTTCAGTATTTCTCCCCATATTATGGGTAATACAGTGTGAATTTTAATTATCCACTTTTTTTCATGGTTTCTCGCCATATTCTGTGTCCGACAGTGTGAATTTTTAATTTTCACGTTTTTCAGTGTTTCTTGAAATATTCTGGGTCCTGCAGTGTGATTTTCTCATTTTCCACCTTTTTCAGGTTTTCTCCCCATATTTGGGGTCCTTCAGTGTCAGTTTGTATTTTTCTACTTTCTTCAGGGTTTCTCACCATATTCTGGATCCTACAGTGTGATTTTCTCATTTTCCACCTTTTTCAGATTTTCTCGCCATGTTTGGGCTCCTTCACTGTGAGATTTTAATTTTCTACTTTTTTATTACCTTTTTCTCGCCATATTCTGGGTCCGTTAGTGTGAATTTTTAATTTTCACGTTTTTCACATTTTCTAGGCCTATTCTGGGTCCTGAAATGTGATTTTCTCATTTTCCACCTTTTTCAGGGTTTCTCGCCATATTTGGGGTCCTACAGTGTGAGTTTGTAATTTTGAACTTTTTTCAGGGTTTCTCGCCATATTCTAGGTCCTAAAGCATGTATTTATAATTTTCCACGTTTTCAGGGTTTCTGGGCAAAATCTGGGTCCTACAGTGTGATTATTCTCATTTTCCACCTTTTTCAGGTTTTCTCACCATATTCGGGGTCCTTCAGTGTGAATTTTTAATTTTCTACTTTTTTCAGGTTTTCTCGCCGCCATATTCTGGGTCCTCCAGCATGTTTTTTTAATTTTACACGTTTTCAGGGTTTCTGGGCATAATCTGGGTCCTACAGTGTGATTATTCTCATTTTCCACCTTTTTCAGGTTTTCAAACCATATTCGGGGTCTTTCAGTGTGAATTTTTAATTTTCTACTTTTTTCAGGTTTTCTCGCCATATTCTGTGTCCTTCAGTGTGAGTTTTTTTATCTTCCTCCTTTTTCAGGTTTTTCGCCATATTCTGGGTCCTTCCGTGTGATATTTTAATATTTTATCTTTTTCAGGTTTTTTCGTCATATTCTGGGTTATACTGTGTGATTTTCTCATTTCCATGTTTTTTCAGGGTCTCTTGCCGTATTCCAGGTCCTTCATTGTGAATTGTTTCCCACGGTTTTCAGTATTTCTCTCCATATCTGGGTAATGAAGTGTGAAATTTTAATTGTCCAGTCTTTTCATGGTTTCTCACCATATTCTGTGTCCAATAGTGTGAATTTTTAATTTTCAGGTTTTTCATGGTTGTTCGGCATATTCTGGTTTCTGCAGTGTGATTTTCTCATTTTCCCGTTTTTCAAGTTTTTTCGTATTTTGGGTCCTACAAGTGTGATTTTCTCATTTTCGATGTTTTTCATGTTTTTGTAATTCTGGGTAATACAGTGTGATTATTCTCATTTTCTACCTTTTTCATGTTTTCGCGCCATATTCGGGATCCTTCAGAGTGAGTTTTTAATTTTCTACTTTGTTGAGGGTTTCTTGCCATATTCTCAGTGCTACAGAGTGTATTTTTAATTTTCCACGTTTCTCAGGGTTTCTCCCCATATTCTGGGTCCTAAAATGTGATTTTCTCATTTATGACGTTTTTCAAGTATTTTCGGAATTCTGGTTCCTACACTGTGATTATTCTCATTTTCCACATTTTTCAGGTTTTCTTGCCATATTTGGGTTCCTTCAGTGTGAGTTTTTAATTTTCTACTTTTATGAGGGTTTCTTGCCATATTCTGGGTACTACAGAGTGTATTATTAATTTTCCACCTTTCTCAGGGTTTCTTGCCATATTCTGGGTCCTACAGTGTCTGTCTGTCTCTCTGTGTGTCTGATCCCCTGGAACTGTAGATGGCCCAGCATATAGTTGCTGGTAGTTGATCCCAGGTTCTCTGGAAGAGGAGACAATGCTGTTAATTGTTGAGCCCTTTCAGTGGCTCCACCTATCTTTAAATTTTTAGAAGTATATGTTAGGCTGTGTTTATGTACATATTATGAAGACCATAAGAGGGATTTAGATTCTCCAGAATCTGACACCCTCTTCTGGAGTGTCTGAAGACAACTACAGTGTACTTATATCTAATAAATACATAAATAAATAAATAAATAAATAAATAAATAAACATTATTTTAAAAGGATAAGAAAGAAAGAAAGACCAGGCAGGCCTGCCCTCCTTATCTCTGTCTGTCTGTCTGTCTGTCTGATCCCCTGGAACTGGAGATGGGCCACCATACAGTTGCTGGTAGTTGATACCAGGTTCTCTGGAAGAAGAGACAATGCTGTTAATTGTTGAGCCCTTTCAGTGGCCCCACCCATCTTTAAATTTTTAGAAGTGTATGTGAATCTGTGTTTATGTCCATCATATGCAGACCATAAGAGGGATTTATATTCTCCAGAATCTGACACCCTCTTCTGGAGTGTCTGAAGACAGCTACAGTGTACTTATATCTAATAAATACATAAATAAATAAATAAACATTTTTTTAAAAGGATAAGAAAGAAAGAAAAACCAGGCAGGCCTGCAATCCTTGTCTGTCTGTCTGTATGTATGTCTGTCTGATCCTCTGGAACTGGAGATGTGCCACAATATAGTTGCTTGTAGTTGATCCCAGGTTCTCTGGAAGAGGAGACAATGCTGTTAGTTGTTGAGCCCTCTCAGTGGCCCCACCCATCTTTAAATTTTTAGAAGTATATGTGAGGCTGTGTTTATGTACATCATATGCAGACCATAAGAGGGATATAGATTCTCCAGAATCTGACACCCTCTTCTGGAGAGTCTGAAGACAGCTACAGTGTACTTATATCTAATAAATACATAAATAAATAAATAAACATTTTTTAAAAAGTATAAGAAAGAAAGAAAAATCAGGCAGGCCTGCCATCCTTATCTCTGTCTGTCTGTCTGTCTGTCTTATCCCCTGGAACTTGAGATGGGCCACCATATAGTTGCTGGTAGTTGATCCCACGTTCTCTGGAAGAAGAGACAATGCTGTTAATTGTTGAGCCCTTTCAGTGGGTCCACCCATCTTTTAATTTTTAGAAGTATATGTGAGGCTCTGTTTATGTACATCATATGCAGACCATAAGAGGGATTTAGATTCTCCAGAATCTGACACCCTCTTCTGGAGTGTCTGAAGACAGCTACAGTGTACTTATATCTAAGAAATGCATAAATAAATAAATAAATAAATAAATAAATAAATAAATATTTTTTAAAAAGGATAAGAATGAAAGAAAGACCAGGCAGGCCTGCCATCCTTAGCACTGTCTGTATGTCTGTCTGTCTGATCCCCTGGAACTGGAGATGGGCCACCATATAGTTGCTGGTAGTTGATTCCAGGTACACTGGAAGAGGAGAAAATGCTGTTAATTGTTGAGCTTTTAGAGTGGCCCCAACCTTCTTTAAATTTTTAGAAGTATATGTGAGGCTGTGTTTATGTACATCATATGCAGACCATAAGAGGGATTTAGATTCTCCAGAATCTGACATCCTCTTCTGGAGTGTCTGAACAGCTACAGTGTATTTATATCTAATAAACAAATAGATAAATAAATAAATAAATAAATAAATAAATAAATAAATAAATAAACATTTTTTTAAAAAGGATAACAAAGAAAGAAAGACCAGGCAGGCCTGCCATCCATATCTCTGTCTGTCTGTCTGTCTGTATATCTGATCCCCAGGAACTGGAGATGGGCCACCATATAGTTGCTGGTAGTTGATCCAAGGTTCTCTGAAAGAGGAGGAAATGCTCTTAATTGTTGAGCCCTTTCAGTGGCCCCACACTTCTTTAAATATTTAGAAGTATATGTGAGGCCTGTTTATGAACATCATATTCAGATTATAAGAGGATTTAGATTCTCCAGAATCTGACACCCTCTACTGGAGTGTCTGAAGACAGCTACAGTGTACTTATATATAATAAATACATAAATAAATAAATAAATAAATAAATAAACATTTTTAAAAAGGATAAGAAAGAAAGTAAGACCAGGCAGGCCTGCCATCCTTATCTCTGTCTGTCTGTCTGTCTGTCTATCTGATCCCCGGGAACTGGAGATGGGCCACCATATAGTTGCTGGTAGTTGATCCCAGGTTCTCTGGAAGAGGAGACAATGCTGTTAATTGTTGAACCCTATCAGTGGCCCTACCCATCTTTAAATTTTTAGAAGTGTATGTGAGGCTGTGTTTATGTACATCATATGCAGACCAGAAGAGGGATTTAGATTCATCAGAATCTGACACCTTCTTCTGGAGTGTCTGAAGACAACTACAATGTACTTATATCTAATAAATACATAAATAAATAAGTAAATAAAGAAATAAACATTATTTAAACCAGATAAGAAAGAAAGAAAGACCAGGCAGGCCTGCCATCCTTATCTCTGTCTGTCTGTCTGTCTGTCTGTCGTTCTGATCCCCTGGAACTGGAGATGGGCCACCATATAGGTGCTGGTGGTTGATCCCAGGTTCTCTGGAAGAGGACACAATGCTGTTAATTGTTGAGCGCTTTCAGTGGCCCCACCCATCGTAAATTTTTATTAGTATATGTGAGGCTGTGTTTATGTACATCATATGCAGACCTTAAGAGGGATTTAGATTCTCCAGAATCTGACACCCTCTTCTGGAGTGTCTGAAGACAGCTACAGTGTACTTATATCTAATAAATAAATAAATAAATAAATAAACATTTTTTAAAAGGATAAGAAAGAAAGAAGGACCAGGCAGGCATGCCCTCCTTATCTCTGTCTGTCTGTCTGTCTGTCTGTCTGATCCCCTGGAACTGGAGATGGGCCACCATATAGTTGCTGCTAGTTGATCCCAGGTTCTGGTAGAGGAGACAATGCTGTTAATTGTTGAGCCGTTTCAGTGGCCCCACACATCTTTAAATTTTTAGAAGTATATGTGAGGCTGTGTTTATGTACATCATATGCAGACAATAAGAGGGATTTAGATTTCCAGAATATGACACCCTCTTCTTAAGTGTCTGAAGACAGCTACAGTGTACTTATATCTAATAAATACATAAATAAATAAATAAATAAATAAATAAATAAATAAATAAATAAACATTTTTAAAATGTATAAGAAAGAAAGAAAAACCAGGCAGGCCTGCAATCCTTGTCTGTCTGTCTGTATGTATGTCTGTCTGATCCCCTGGAACTGGAGATGGGCCACAATATAGTTGCTGGTAGTTGATCCCAGGTACTCTGGAAGAGGAGACAATGCTGTTAATTGTTGAGCCCTTTCAGTGGCTCCACCTATCTTTAAATTTTTAGATGTATATGTGAGGCTGTGTTTATGTACATCATATGCAGACCATAAGAGGGATTTAGATTCTCCAGAATCTGACACCCTCTTCTGTAGTGTCTGAAAACAACTACAGTGTACTTATATCTAATAAATAAATAAATAAATAAATAAATAAATAAATAAATAAACATTTTTAAAAGGATAAGAAAGAAAGAAAAACCAGGCAGGCCTGCCCTCCTTATCTCTGTCTGTCTGTCTGTCTGTCTGATCCCCTGGAACTGGAGATGGGCCACTATATAGTTGCTGGTAGTTGATCCCAGGTTCTCTGGAAGAAGAGACAATGCTGTTAATTCTTGAGCCCTTTCAGTGGCCCCACCGTTCTTTAAATTTTTAGATGTATATGTTAGGCTGTGTTTATGTCCATCATATGCAGACCATAATAGGGATTTATATTCTCCAGAATCTGACACGCTCTTCTGGAGTGTCTGAAGACAACTACAGTGTACTTATATCTAATAAATTCATAAATAAATAAATAAACATTATTTTAAAAGGATAAGAAAGAAAGAAAAACCAGGCAAGCATGCAATCCTTGTCTGTCTGTCTGTATGTCTGTCTGTCTGATCCCCTGGAACTGGAGATGGGCCACAATATAGTTGCTGGTATTTGATCCCACGTTCTCTGGAAGAAGAGACAATGCTGTTAATTGTTGAGCCCTTTCAGTGGGCCCACCGATCTTTAAATTTTTAGAAGTATATGTGAGGCTGTGTTTATGTACATCATATGCAGACCATAAGAGGGATTTAGATTCTCCAGAAGATGACACCCTCTTCTAGTGTGTCTGAAGACAGCTACAGTGTACTTATATCTAATAAATAAATAAATAAATAAATAAATAAATAAATAAATAAACATTTTTTTTAAAGTATAAGAAAGAAAGAAAGACCAGGCAGGCCTCCATCCTTATCTCTGTCAGTCTGTCTGTCTGTCTGTCTGATCGCTTGGAACTGGAGATGGGCCACCATATAGTTGCAGTTATTTCATCCAAGGTTCTCTGGAAGAGGAGACAATGCTGTTAATTGTTGAGCCCTTTCAGTGGCTCCACCTATCTTTAAATTTTTAGAAGTATATTTTAGGCTGTGTTTATGTACATCATATGCAGACCATAAGAGGGATTTAGATTCTCCAGAATCTGACACCCTCTTCTGGAGTGTCTGAAGACAACTACAGTGTACTTATATCTAATAAATAATAAATAAATAAATAAATAAATAAATAAATAAACAATATTTTAAAAGGATAAGAAAGAAAGAAAAACCAGGCAGGCCTGCCCTCCTTATCTCTGTCTGTCTGTCTGTCTTTCTGTCTGATCCCCTGGAACTGGAGATGGGCCACCATATAGTTGCTGGTAGTTGATCCCAGGTTCTCAGGAAGAAGAGACAATGCTGTTAATTGTTGAGCCCTTTCAGTGGCCCCACCCATCTTAAATTTTTAGAAGTGTATGTGAATCTATGTTTATGTCCATCATATGCAGACCATAAGAGGGATTTATATTCTCCAGAATCTGACACCCTCTTCTGGAGTGTCTGAAGACAGCTAAAGTGTACTTATATCTAATAAATTCATAAATAAATAAATAAACATTTTTTAAAAAGGATAAGAAAGAAAGAAAAACCAGGGAGGCCTGCCACCCTTGTCTGTCTGTCTCTTTGTCTGCCTGATCCCCTGGAACTGGAGATGGGACACCATATAGTTGCTGGTAGTTGATCCCAGGTTCTCTGGTAGAGGAGACAATGCTGTTAATTGTTGAGCCCTCTCAGAGGCCCCACCCATCTTTAAATTTTTAGAAGTATATGTGAGGCTGTGTTTATGTACATCATATGCAGACCATAGGAGGGATTTAGATTCTCCAGAATCTGACACCCTCTTCTGGAGTGTCTGAAGACAGCTACAGTGTACTTATATATAATAAATACATAAATAAATAAATAAATAAATAAATAAATAAATAAACATTTTTAAAATGATAAGAAAGAAAATAAAACCAGGCACGCCTGCAATCCTTGTCTGTCTGTCTGTCTGTCTGTCTGATCCCCTGGAACTGGAGATGGGCCACCATATAGTTGCTGCTAGTTGATCCCAGGTACTCTGGTAGAGGAGACAATGCTGTTAATTGTTGAGCCGTTTCAGTGGCTCCACCCATCTTTAAATTTTTAGAAGTATATGTGAGGCTGTGTTTATGTACATCATATGCAGACCATAAGAGGCATTTAGATTCTCCAGAATATGACACCCTCTTCTGAAGTGCCTGAAGACAGCTACAGTGTACTTATATCTAATAAATACATATATAAAAAAATAAACATTTTTAAAATGTATAAGAAAGAAAGAAAACCAGGCAGGCCTGCAATCCTTGTCTGTCTGTCTGTATGTATGTCTGTCTGATTCCCTGGAACTGGAGATGGGCCACAATACAGTTGCTGGTAGTTGATCCCAGGTCCTCTGGAAGATGAGACAATGCTGTTAATTGTTGAGCCCTTTCAGTGGCCCCACCCATCTTTAAATTTTTAGAAGTATATGTGAGGCTGTGTTTATGTACATCATATGCAGACCATAAGAGGGATATAGATTTTCCAGAATCTGACACCCTCTTCTGGAGAGTCTGAAGACAGCTACAGTGTACTTATATCTAATAAATAAATAAATAAATAAATAAATAAATAAATAAATAAATAAATGAATGAATAAATGAATAAATAAATATATAAACATTTTTAAAAAGGATATGAAAGAAAGAAAAATCAGGCAGGCCTGCCATCCTTATCTCTGTCTGTCTGTCTGTCTGTCTGTCTTATCCCCTGGAACTTGAAATGGGCCACCATATAGTTGCTGGTAGTTGATCCCACGTTCTCTGGAAGAAGAGAAAATGCTGTTAATTGTTGAGCCCTTTCAGTGGGCCCACCCATCATTTAATTTTTAGAAGTATATGTGAGGCTGTGTTTATGTACATCATATGCAGACCATAAGAGGGATTTAGATTCTCCAGAATCTGACACTCTCTTCTGGAGTGTCTGAAGACAGCTACAGTGTACTTATATCTAATAAATACATAAATAAATAAATAAAGATTATTTTAAAAGGATAAGAAAGAAAGAAAGACCAGGCAGTCCTGCCCTCCTTATCTCTGTCTGTCTGTCTGTCTGTCTGTCTGATCCCCTGGAACTGGAGATGGGCCACCATATAGTTGCTGGTAGTTGATCCTAGGTTCTCTGGAAGAAGAGACAATGCTGTTAATTGTTCAGCCTTTTCAGTGGCCCCACCCATCTTAAATTTTTAGAAGTTTATGTGAATCTGTGTTTATGTCCATCATATGCAGACCATAAGAGGGATTTATATTCTCCAGAATCTGACACCCTCTTCTAGAGTGTCTGAAGACAGCTACAGTGTACTTATATCTCCTAAATACATAAATAAATAAATAAATATTTTTTAAAAAGGATAAGAAAGAAAGAAAAAACAGGGAGGCCTGCCACCCTTGTCTGTCTGTCTCTTTGTCTGCCTGATCCCCTGGAACTGGAGATGGGCCACCATATAGTTGCTGGTAGTTGATCCCAGGTTCTCTGGTAGAGGAGACAATCCTGTTAATTGTTGAGCACTCTCAGTGGCCCCAAACATCTTTAAATTTTTAGAAGTATATGTGAGGCTGTGTTTATGTACATCATAAGCAGACCATAAGAGAGATTTAGATTCTCCAGAATCCGACACCCTCTTCTGGAGTGTCTGAAGACAGCTACAGTGTACTTATATCTAATAAATACATAAATAAATATATAAATAAACTTTTTTTTAAAAAGGATAAGAAAGAATGAAAGACCAGGCAGGCCTGCCATCCTTATCACTGTCTGTATGTCTGTCTGTCTGATCCCCTGGAACTAGAGATGGGCCACCATATAGTTGCTGGTAGTTGATCCCAGGTACTCTGGAAGAGGAGACAATGCTGTTAATTGTTGAGCTTTTAGAGTGGCCCCACCCTTCTTTAAATTTTTAGAAGTATATGTGAGGCTGTGTTTATGTACATCATATGCAGACCATAAGAGGGATTTAGATTCTCCAGAATCCGACACCCTCTTCTGGAGTGTCTGAACAGCTACAGTGTACTTATATCTAATAAATAAATAAATAAATAAATAAATAAATAAATAAACATTTTTTAAATAGGATAAGACAAAAAGAAAGACCGGGCAGGCCTGCCATCCATATCTCTGTCTGTCTGTCTGTCTGTCAATTTGATACCTGGGAACTGGAGATGGGCCATGAATAGTTGCTGGTAGTTGATCCCAGGTTCTCTGGAAGAGGAGACAATGCTGTTAATTGTTGACCCCTTTCAGTGGCGCCACCCATCCTTAAATATTTAGAAGTATATGTGAGGCTGTGTTTATGTACATCATATGCAGACCATAAGAGGGATTTAGATTCTCCAGAATCTGACACCCTCTTCTGGAGTGTCTGAAGACAGCTAGAGTGTACTTATATCTAATAAATAAATAGATAAATAAATAAATAAATAAACATTTTTTAAAAAGGATAAGAAAGAAAGAAAGACCAGGCAGGCCTGCCATCCATATCTCTGTCTGTCTGTCTGTCTGTGTATCTGATCCCCGTGAACTGGAGATGTGCCACCATATAGTTGCTGGTAGTTGATCCAAGGTTCTCTGGAATAGGAGACAATGCTGTTAATAGTTGAGCCCTTTCAGTGGCCCCACACTTCTCTAAATATTTAGAAGTATATGTGAGGCTGTGTTTATGTACATCATATTCAGATTATAAGAGGATTTAGATTCTACAGAATCTGACACCCTCTACTGGAGTGTCTGAAGACAGTTACAGAGTACTTATATATAAAAAAATTCATAAATAAAAAAATAAATGAATAAATAAATATATAAATAAACATTTTTTAAAAAGGATAAGAAAGAAAGTAAGACCAGGCAGGCCTGCCATCCTTATCTCTGTCTGTCTGTCTGTCTGTCTGATCCCCTGGAACTGGAGATGGGCCACCATATAGTTGCTGGTAGTTGATACAAAGTTCTCTGGAAGAGGAGACAATGCTGTTAATTGTTGAGCGCTTTCAGTGGCCCCACACTTCTTAAAATATTTACAAGTATACGTGAGGCTGTGTTTATTTACATCATATTCAGATTATAAGAGGATTTAGATTCTCCAGAATCTGACACCCTCTACTGGAGTGTCTGAAGACAGCTACAGTGTACTTATATATAATAAATACATAAATAAATAAATAAATAAACATTTTTTAAAAAGGATAAGAAAGAAAGTAAGACCAGGCAGGCCTGCCATCCTTATCTCTGTCTGTCTGTCTGTCTGTCTGTCTGATCACCTGGAACTGGAGATGGGCTACCATATAGTTGCTGGTAGTTGATACCATGTTCTCTGGAAGAGGAGACAATGCTGTTAATTGTTGACCCATATTTGTGGCCCTACCCATCTTTAAATTTTTAGGAGTGTATGTGAGGCTGTGTTTATGTACATCATATGCAGACCAGAAGAGGGATTTAGATTCATCAGTATCTGACACCCTCTTCTGGAGTGTCTGAAGACAGCTACAGTGTACTTATATCTAATAAATACATAAATAAATACATAAATAAATAAATAAACATTATTTAAACCGGATAGGAAAGAAAGAAAGACCAGGCAGGCCTGCCATCCTTATCTCTGTCTGTCTGTCTGTCTGTCTGTCTGTCTGTCTGTCTGTCGTTTTGATCCCCTCGAACTGGAGATCGGCCACCATATAGGTGCTGGTAGTTGATCCCAGGTTCTCTGGAATTGGAGACAATGCTGTTAATTTTTGAGCCCTTTCAGTGGCCACACCCATCGTTAAATTTTTAGTAGTATATATGAGGCTGTGTTTATGTACATCATATGCAGACCATAAGAGGGATTTAGATTCTCCAGAATCTGACACCCTCTTCTGGATTGTCTGAAGACAGCTACAGTGTACTTATATCTAATAAATAAATAAATAAATAAATAAATAAATAAATAAATAAATAAATAAACATTATTTAAACCGGATAAGAAATAAAGAAACACCAGGCAGGCCTACCATCCTTATCTCTGTCTGTCTGTCTGTCTGTCTGTCTGTCGTTCTGATCCCCTGGATCTGGAGATGGGCCACCATATAGTTGCTGTTAGTTGATCCCAGGTTCTCTGGAAGAGGAGACAATGGTGTTAATTGTTGAGCGCTTTCAGTGGCCCCACCCATCGTTAAATTTTTAGTAGTATATGTGAGGCTGTGTTTATGTACATCATATGCAGACCATAAGAGGGATTTAGATTCTCCAGAATCTGACACCCTCTTCTGGAGTGTCTGAAGACAGCTACAGTGTACTTATATCTAATAAACATATAAATAAATAAATAAACATTTTTTAAAAAGGATAAGTAAGAAAGAAAGACCAGGCAGGCCTGCCATCCTTATCTCTGTCTGTCTGTCTGTCTGTCAATCTGATACCTGGGAACTGGAGATGGGCCACGTATAGTTGCTGGTAGTTGATCCCAAGTTCTCTGGAAGAGGAAACAATGCTGTTAATTGTTGAGCCCTTTCAGTGGCGCCACCCATCTTTAAATATTTAGAAGTATATGTTAGGCTGTGTTTATGTCCATCATATGCAGATCATAAGAAGGATTTAGATTCTCCAGAATCTGACACCCTCTTCTGGAGTGTCTGAAGACAGCTACAGTGTACTTATATCTAATAAATACATAGATAAATAAATAAATAAATAAATAAATAAACATTTTTTAAAAAGGATAAGAAAGAAAGAAAGAACAGTCAGGCCTGCCATCCATTTCTCTGTCTGTCTGTCTGTCAATCTGATCCCCGGGAACTGGAGATGGGCCACCATATAGTTGCTGGTAGTTGATCCAAGGTTCTCTGGAAGAGGAGACAATGCTGTTAATTGTTGAGCTCTTTCAGTGGCCCCACACTTCTTTAAATATTTAGAAGTATATGTGAGGCCTTTTTATGTACATCATATTCAGATTATAAGAGGATTTAGATTCTCCAGTATCTGATACCCTCTACTGGAGTGTCTGAAGACAGCTACAGTGTACTTATAATAAATAAATAAATAAATAAATAAATAAATAAATAAATAAATAAACATTTTTTAAAAAGGATAAGAAAGAAAGTAAGACCAGGCAGGCCTGCCATCCTTATCTCTGTCTGTCTGTCTGTCTGATCCCCTGGAACTGGAGGTGGGCCACCATATAGTTGCTGGTAGTTGATCCAGGTCCTCTGGAAGAGGAGACAATGCTGTTAATTGTTGAGCTTTTAGAGTGGCCCCACCCTTCTTTAAATTTTTAGAAGTATATGTGAGGCTGTGTTTATGTACATCATATGCAGACCATAAGAGGGATTTAGATTCTCCAGAATCTGACACCCTCTTCTGGAGTGTCTGAACAGCTACAGTGTACTTATATCTAATAATAAATAAATAAATAAATAAATAAATAAATAAACAAACATTTTTTTTTAAAAAAGGATAAGAAAGAAAGAAAGACCAGGCAGGCCTGAAATCCTTATCACTGTCTGTCTGTCTGTCTGTCTGATCCCCTGGAACTGGAGATGGGCCACCTTTTAGGTGCTGGTAGTTGATCCCAGTTTCTCTGGAAGAGGAGACAATGCTGTTAATTGTTGAGTCCTTTCAGTGGCCCCACGTATTTATAATTTTTAGAAGTATATTTGAGGCTGTGTTTATGTACATCATATTCAGACCATAAGAGGGATTTAGATTCTCTAGAATCTGACACCCTCTTCTGGAGTGTCTGAAGACGGCTACAGTGTACTTATATCTAATAAATACATAAATAAATAAATAAATAAATAAATAAATAAATAAATAAATAAATAAATTAACATTTTTTAAAAAGTATAAGAAATAAAGAAAGACCAGGCAGGCCTGCCATCCTTATCTCTGTCTCTCTGTCTGTCTGTCTGTCTGTCTGATCCACTGGAACTGGAGATGGGCCACCATAAGGTGCTGGTAGTTTATCCCAGGTTCTCTGAAAGAGGACACAATGCTGTTAATTCTTGAGCCCTCTCAGTGAACCTAAACATCTTTAAATTTTTAGAAGTATATGCGAGGCTGTGTTTATGTACATCATATGCAGACCATAAGAGGGATTTAGATTCTCCAGAATCTGACACCCTCTTCTGGAGTGTCTGAACAGCTACAGTGTACTTATATCTAATAATAAATAAATAAATAAATAAATAAATAAATAAATAAATAAACGAACATTTTTTTAAAAAAAGGATAAGAAAGAAAGACCAGGCAGGCCTGCCATCCTTATCACTGTCTGTCTGTCTTTCTGTCTGATCCCCTGGAACTGGAGATGGGCCACCTTTTGGGTGCTGGTAGTTGATCCCAGGTTCTCTGGAAGAGGAGACAATGCTGTTAATTGTTGAGTACTTTCAGTGGCCCCACCTATTTATAATTTTTAGAAGTATATGTGAGGCTGTGTTTATGTACATCATATTCAGACCATAAGAGGGATTTAGATTCTCTAGAATCTGACACCCTCTTCTGGAGTGTCTGAAGACGGCTACAGTGTACTTATATCTAATAAATACATAAATAAATAAATAAATAAATAAATATATAAATAAAATATAAACATTTTTTAAAATATAAGAAATAAAGAAAGACCAGGCCGGCCTGCCATTCATATCTCTGTCTCTCTGTCTGTCTGTCTGTCTGATCCCCTGGAACTGGAGATGGGCCACCATAAGGTGCTGGTAGTTTATCCCAGGATCTCTGAAAGGGAGACAATGCTGTTAATTGTTGAGCCCTCTCAGTGGCCCCACACAACTTTAAATTTTTAGAAGTATATGCAAGGCTGTGTTTATGTACCGAATATGCAGACCATAAGAGGGATTTAGATTCTCCAGAATCTGACACCCTCTTCTGGAGTGTCTGAAGACAGCTACAGTGTACATATATCTAATAATTACATAAATAAATATATAAATAAACATTTTTTTAAAAGGATAAGAAAGAAAGAAAGACCAGGCAGGCCTGCCATTCTTATCACTGTCTGTATGTCTGTCTGTCTGATCCCCTGGAACTGGAGATGGGCCACCATATAGTTGCTGGTAGTTGATCCCAGGTACTATGGAAGAGGAGACAATGCTGTTAATTGTTGAGCTTTTAGAGTGGCCCCACCCTTCTTTAAATTTTTAGAAGTATATGTGAGGCTGTGTTTATGTACATCATATGCAGACCATAAGAGGGATTTAGATTCTCCAGAATCTGACACCCTCTTCTGGAGTGTCTGAACAGCTACAGTGTACTTATATCTAATAATAAATAAATAAATAAATAAATAAATAAATAAATAAATAAATAAATAAATAAACGAACATTTTTTTAAAAAAAGGATAAGAAAGAAAGAAAGACCAGGCAGGCCTGCCATCCTTATCACTGTCTGTCTGTCTGTCTGTCTGATCCCCTGGAACTGTAGATGGGCCACCTTTTAGGTGCTGGTAGTTGATCCCAGGTTCTCTGGAAGAGGAGACAATGCTGTTAATTGTTGAGTCCTTTCAGTGGCCCCACCTATTTATAATTTTTAGACGTATATGTGAGGCTGTGTTTATGTACATCATATTCAGACCATAAGAGGGATTTAGATTCTCTAGAATCTGACACCCTCTTCTGGAGTGTCTGAAGACGGCTACAGTGTACTTATATCTAATAAATACATAAATAAATAAATAAATAAATAAACAATTTTTAAAAAGTATAAGAAATAAAGAAAGACCAGGCAGGCCTGCCTTCCTTATCTCTGTTTCTCTGTCTGTCTGTCTGTCTGTCTGATCCACTGGAACTGGAGATGGGCCACCATAAGGTGCTGGTAGTTTATCCCAGGTTCTCTGAAAGAGGAGACAATGCTGTTAATTGTTGAGCCCTCTCAGTGGCCCCACACATCTTTAAATTTTTAGAACTATATGCGAGGCTGTGTTTATGTACATCATATGCAGACCATAAGAGGGATTTAGATTCTCCAGAATCTGACACCCTCTTCTGGAGTGTCTGTAAGCAGCTACAGTGTACATATATCTAATAAATATATAAATAAATATATAAATAAACATTTTTTTAAAAAGGATAAGAAAGAAAGAAAGACCAGGCAGGCCTGCCATCCTTATCACTGTCTGTATGTCTCTCTGTCTGATCCCCTGGAACTGGAGATGGGCCACCATATAGTTGCTGGTAGTTGATCCCAGGTACTCTGGAAGAGGAGACAATGCTGTTAATTGTTGAGCTTTTAGAGTGGCCCCACCCTTCTTTAAATTTTTAGAAGTATATGTGAGGCTGTGTTTATTTACATCATATGCAGACCATAAGAGGGATTTAGATTCTCCAGAATCTGACACCCTATTCTGGAGTGTCTGAACAGCTACAGTGTACTTATATCTAATAATAAATAAATAAATAAATAAATAAATAAATAAATAAATAAACATTTTTTTAAAAAAAGGATAAGAAAGAAAGACCAGGCAGGCCTGCCATCCTTATCACTGTCTGTCTCTCTGTCTGTCTGATCCCCTGGAACTGGAGATGGGCCACCTTTTAGGTGCTGGTAGTTGATCCCAGGTTCTCTGGAAGAGGAGACAATGCTGTTAATTGTTGAGTACTTTCAGTGGCCCCACCTATTTATAATTTTTACAAGTATATGTGAGGCTGTGTTTATGTACATCATATTCAGACCATAAGAGGGATTTAGATTCTCTAGAATCTGACACCCTCTTCTGGAGTGTCTGAAGACGGCTACAGTGTACTTATATCTAATAAATACACAAATAAATAAATAAATAAATAAATAAATAAATAAACATTTTTTAAAAAGTATAAGTAATAAAGAAAGACCAGGCAGGCCTGCCATCCTTATCTCTGTCTCTCTGTCTGTCTGTCTGTCTGATACACTGGAACTGGAGATGGGCCACCATAAGGTGCTGGTAGTTTATCCCAGGTTCTCTGAAAGAGGAGACAATGCTGTTACTTGTTGAGCCCTCTCAGTGGCCCCACACTTCTTTAAATTTTTAGAAGTATATTTGAGGCTGTGTTTATGTACATCATATGCAGACCATAAGAGGGATTTAGGTTCTCCAGAATCTGACACCCTCTTTTGGAGTGTCTGTACAGCTAGAGTGTACTTATTTCTACTAAATACATAAATAAATAAATAAATAAATAAATAAATAAATAAATAAATAAATAAATAAATAAACATTTTTTAAAAAGGATAAGACAGAAAGAAAGACCTGGCACGCCTGCCATCCATATCTCTGTCTGTCTGTCTGTCTGTCTGTCTGTCTATCTGATCTCTGGGAACTGGAGATGGGCCACGAATAGTTGCTGGTAGTTGATCCCAGGTTCTCTGGAAGAGGAGTCAGTGCTGTTAATTGTTGAGCCCTTTCAGTGGCCCCACCCATCTTTAAATTTTTAGAAGTATATGTGAGGCTGTGTTTATGTACATCATATGCAGACCATAAGAGGGATTTAGATTCTCCAGAATCTGACACCCTCTTCTGGAGTGTCTGAAGACAACTACAGTGTACTTATATCTAATAAATACATAAATAAATATATAAATAAACATTTTTTGTTAAAAGGATAAGAAAGAAAGAAAGACCAGGCAGGCCTGCCATCCTTATCTCTGTCTGTCTGATCCCCTGGAACTGGAGATGGGCCACTTTGTAGGTGCTGGAGGTTGATCCCAGGTTCTCTGGAAGAGGAGACAATGCTGTTCATTGTTGAGGCCTTTCAGTGGCCTTTTAATTTTTTAAGTATATGTGAGGCTGTGTTTATGTACATCATATTCAGACCATAAGAGGGATTTAGATTCTCTAGAATCTGACACCCTCTTCTGGAGTGTCTGAAGACGGCTACAGTGTAGTTATATCTAATAAATAAATAAATAAATAAATAAATAAATAAACATTTTTTTAAAAGTATAAGAAATAAAGAAAGACCAGGCAGGCCTGACATCTTTATCTCTGTCTCTCTGTCTGTCTGTCTGTCTGATCCACTGGAACTGGAGATGGGCCACCATAAGGTGCTGGTAGTTTATCCCAGGTTCTCTGAGAGAGGAGACAATGCTGTTAATTCTTGAGCCCTCTCAGTCGCCCCACACATCTTTAAATTTTTAGAAGTATATGTGAGGCTGTGATTATGTACATCATATGCAGACCATAAGAGGGATTTAGATTCTCCAGAATCTGACACCCTCTTCTGGAGTGTCTGAAGACAGCTACAGTGTACTTATATCTAATAAATACATAAATAAATATATAAATAAACATTTTTTTAAAGGATAAGAAAGAAAGAAAGACCAGGCAGGCCTGCCTTCCATATCTCTGTCTGTCTGTCTGTCTGTCTATCTGATCCCTGGGAACTGGAGATGGGCCACGAATAGTTGCTGGTAGTTGATCCCAGGTTCTCTGGAAGAGGAGTCAGTGCTGTTAATTGTTGAGCCCTTTCAGTGGCCCCACCCATCTTTAAATTTTTAGAAGTATATGTGAGGCTGTGTTTATGTACATCATATGCAGACCATAAGAGGGATTTAGATTCTCCAGAATCTGACACCCTCTTCTGGAGTGTCTGAAGACAGCTACAGTGTACTTATATCTAATAAATACATAAATAAATATATAAATAAACATTTTTTGTTAAAAGGATAAGAAAGAAAGAAAGACCAGGCAGGCCTGCCATCCTTATCTCTGTCTGTCTGTCTGTCTGATCCCCTGGAACTGGAGATGGGCCACTTGGTAGGTGCTGGAGGTTGATCCCAGGTTCTCTGGAAGAGGAGACAATGCTGTTCATTGTTGAGGCCTTTCAGTGGCCTTTTAATTTTTTAAGTATATGTGAGGCTGTGTTTATGTACATCATATTCAGACCATAAGAGGGATTTAGATTCTCTAGAATCTGACACCCTCTTCTGGAGTGTCTGAAGACGGCTACAGTGTAGTTATATCTAATAAATAAATAAATAAATAAATAAATAAATAAATAAATAAATAAACATTTTTTTAAAAGTATAAGAAATAAAGAAAGACCAGGCAGGCCTGACATCTTTATCTCTGTCTCTCTGTCTGTCTGTCTGTCTGTCTGATCCACTGGAACTGGAGATGGGCCACCATAAGGTGCTGGTAGTTTATCCCAGGTTCTCTGAGAGAGGAGACAATGCTGTTAATTCTTGAGCCCTCTCAGTCGCCCCACACATCTTTAAATTTTTAGAAGTATATGTGAGGCTGTGATTATGTACATCATATGCAGACCATAAGAGGGATTTAGATTCTCCAGAATTTGACACCCTCTTCTGGAGTGTCTGAAGACAGCTACAGTGTACTTATATCTAATAAATACATAAATAAATATATAAATAAACATTTTTTTAAAGGATAAGAAAGAAAGAAAGACCAGGCAGGCCTGCCATCCATATCTCTGTCTGTCTGTCTGTCTGTCTATCTGATCCCTGGGAACTGGAGATGGGCCACGAATAGTTGCTGGTAGTTGATCCCAGGTTCTCTGGAAGAGGAGACAATGCTGTTAATTGTTGAGCCCTTTCAGTGGCGCCACCCATCTTTAAATATTTAGAAGTATATGTGAGGCTGTGTTTATGTACATCATATTCAGACCATAGGAGGGATTTAGATTCTCCAGAATCTGACACCCTCTTCTGGAGTGTCTGAAGACAGCTACAGTGTAGTTATATCTAATAAATAAATAGATAAATAAATAAATAAATAAATAAATAAATAAATAAACATTTTTTAAAAAGGATAAGAAAGAAAGAAAGACCAGGCAGGCCTGCCATCCATATATCTGTCTGTCTGTCTGTCTGTCTATCTGATCCCCGGGAACTGGAGATGGGCCACCATATAGTTGCTGGTAGTTGATCCAAGGTTTTCTGGAAGAGTAGACAATGCTGTTAATTGTTGAGCCCTTTCAGTGGCCCCACACTTCTTTAAATATTTAGAAGTATATGTGAGGCTGTGTTTATGTACATCATATTCAGATTATAAGAGGATTTAGATTCTCCAGAATCTGACACCATATACTGGAGTGTCTGAAGACGGGTACAGTGTACTTATATCTAATAAATACATAAATAAATAAATAAATAAACATTTTTTAAAAAGTATAAGAAATAAAGAAAGACCAGGCAGTCCTGACATCTTTATCTCTGTCTCTCTGTCTGTCTGTCTGTCTGATCCACTGAAACTGGAGATGGGCCACCATAAGGTGCTGGTAGTTTATCCCAGGTTCTCTGAAAGAGGAGACAATGCTGTTAATTGTTGAGCCCTCTCAGTGGCCCCACACATCTTTTAATTTTTAGAAGTATATGTGAGGCTGTGTTTATGTACATCATATGCAGACCATAAGAGGGATTTAGATTCTCCAGAATCTGACACCCTCTTCTGGAGTGTCTGATACAGCTACAGTGTACTTATATCTAATAAATACATAAATAAATATATAAATAAACATTTTTTTAAAAAGGATAAGAAAGAAAGAAAGACCAGGCAGGCCTGCCATCCTTATCACTGTCTGTCTGTCTGTCTGTCTTATCCCCTGGAACTGGAGATGGGCCACCATATAGTTGCTGGTAGTTGATCCCAGGTACTCTGGAAGAGGAGACAATGCTGTTAATTGTTGAGCTTTTAGAGTGGCCCCACTCTTCTTTAAATTTTTAGAAATATATGTGAGGCTCTGTTTATGTACATCATATGCAGACCATAAGAGGGATTTAGATTCTCCAGAATCTGACACCCTCTTCTGGAGTGTCTGAACAGCTACAGTGTACTTATATCTAATAAATAAATAAATAAATAAATAAATAAATAAATAAATAAATAAATAAATAAACAAACATTAAAAAAAAAAGGATAAGAAAGAAAGAAAGGCCAGGAAGACTGCCATCCTTATCACTGTCTGTCTGTCTGTCTTCTGATCCCCTGGAACTGGAGATGGACCACCATATAGTTGCTGGTAATTGATTCCAGGTTCTCTATAAGAGGAGACAATGCTGTTAATTGTTGAGCCCTTTCAGTGGCCCCACACATCTTTTAATTTTTAGAAGTATATGTTAGGCTGTGTTTATGTACATCATATGCAGACCATAAGAGGGATTTAGATTCTCCAGAATCTGACACCCTTTTCTGGAGTGTCTGAACAGCTACAGTGTACTTATATCTAATAAATTCATAAATAAATAAATAAATAAACATTTTTTAAAAAGTATAAGAAATAAAGAAAGACCAGGCAGGCCTGCCATCCTTATCTCTGTCTCTCTGTCTGTCTGTCTGTCTGATCCACTGGAACTGGAGATGGCCCACCATAAGGTGCTGGTAGTTTATCCCAGGTTCTCTGAAAAAGGAGACAATGCTGTTAATTGTTGAGCCCTCTCAGTGGCCCCACACATCTTTAAATTTTTAGAAGTATATGTGAGGCTGTGTTTATGTACATCATATGCAGACCATAAGAGGGATTTAGATTCTCCAGAATCTGACACCCTCTTCTGGAGTGTCTGAAGACAGCTACAGTGTACTTATATCTAAGAAATACATAAATAAATATATAAATAAACATTTTTTTAAAAAGGATAAGAATGAAAGAAAGACCATACAGGCCTGCCATCCTTAGCACTGTCTGTATGTCTGTCTGTCTGATCCCCTGGAACTGGAGATGGGCCACCATATAGTTGCTGGTAGTCGATCCCTGGTATTCTCGAAGAGGAGACAAAGCTGTTAATTGTTGAGATTTTAGAGTGGCCCCACCCTTCTTTAAATTTTTAGAAGTATATGTGAGGCTGTGTTTATGTACATCATATGCAGACCATAAGAGGGATTTAGATTCTCAAGAATATGACACCCTCTTCTGGAGTGTCTAAACAGCTACAGTGTACTTATATCTAATAAATACATAAATAAATAAATAAATAAATAAATAAATAAATAAATAAATAAATAAATAAATAAATAAACATTTTTTTAAAAGGATAAGACAGAAAGAAAGACCAGGCAGGCCTGCCATCCATATCTCTGTCTGTCTGTCTGTCTGTCTGTCTGTCTATCTGATCCCTGGGAACTGGAGATGGGCCACCAATAGTTGCTGGTAGTTGATCCCAGGTTCTCTGGAAGAGGAGACAATGCTGTTAATTGTTGAGCCCTTTCAGTGGCGCCACCCATCTTTAAATATTTAGAAGTATATGTAAGGCTGTGTTTATGTACATCATATGCAGACCATAAGAGGCATTTAGATTCTCCAGAATCTGACACCCTCTTCTGGAGTGTCTGAAGACAGCTACAGTGTACTTATATCTAATAAATAAATAGATAAATAAATAAATAAATAAATAAACATTTTTTAAAAAGTATAAGAAAGAAACAAAGACCAGGCAGGCCTACCATCCATATCTCTGTCTGTCTGTCTGTCTGTCTATCTGATTCCTGAGAACTGGAGATGGGCCACCATATAGTTGCTGGTAGTTGATCCAAGTTTATCTGGAAGAGGAGACAATGCTGTTAATTGTTGAGCCCTTTCAGTGGCCCCACACTTCTTTAAATATTTAAAAGTATATGTGAAGCTGTGTTTATGTACATCATATTCAGATTATAAGAGGATTTAGATTCTCCAGAATCTGACACCCTATACTGGAGTGTCTGAAGACAGCTACAGTGTACTTATATATAATAAATAAATAAATAAATAAATAAATAAAATAAATAAATAAATAAATAAATAAACATTTTTGAAAAAGGAAAAGAAAGAAAGTAAGACCAGGCAGGCCTGCCATCCTTATCTCTGTCTGTCTGTCTGTCTGTCTGATCCCCTGGAACTGGAGATGTGCCACCATATAGTAGCTGGTAGTTGATCCAAGGTTCTCTGGAAGAGGAGACAATGCTGTTAATTGTTGAGCCCTTTCAGTGGCCCCACACTTTTTAAATATTTAGAAGTATATGTGAGGCTGTGTTTATGTACATCATATTCAGATTATAAGAGGATTTAGATTCTCCAGAGTCTGACACCCTCTTCTGGAGTGTCTGAAGACAGCTACAGTGTACTTATATCGAATAAATACATAAATAAATATATAAATAAACATTTTTTTAAAAAGGATAAGAAAGAAAGAAAGACCAGGCAGGCCTGCCATCCTTATCACTGTCTGTATGTCTGTCTGTCTGATCCCCTGGAACTGGAGATGGGCCACCATATAGTTGCTGGTAGATGATCCCAGGTACTCTGGAAGAGGAGACAATGCTGTTAATTGTTGAGCTTTTAGAGTAGCCCCACACTTCTTTAAATTTTTAGAAGTATATGTGAGGCTGTGTTTATGTACATCATATGCAGACCATAAGAGGGATTTAGATTCTCCAGAATCTGACACCCTCTTCTGGAGTGTCTGAACAGCTGCAGTGTATTTATATCTACTAAATACATAAATAAATAAAGAAATAAATAAATAAATAATTAAACATTTTTTAAAAAGGATAAGACAGAAAGAAAGACCAGGCAGGCCTGCCATCCATATCTCTGTCTGTCTGTCTGTCTGTCTATCTGATCCCTGGAAACTGGAGATGGGCCACGAATAGTTGCTGGTAGCTGATCCCAGGTTCTCTGGAAGAGGAGACAATGCTGTTAATTGTTGAGCCCTTTCAGTGGCGCCACCCATCTTTAAATATTTAGAAGTATATGTGAGGCTGTGTTTATGTACATCATATGCAGACCATAAGAGGGATTTAGATTCTCCAGAATCTGACACCCTCTTCTGGAGTGTCTGAAGACAGCTACAGTGTACTTATATCTAATAAAAAAATAGATAAATAAATAAATAAACATTTTTTAAAAAGGATAAGAAAGAAAGAAAGACCAGGCAGGCCTGCCATCCATATCTCTGTCTGTCTGTCTGTCTGTCTATCTGATCCCCGGGAACTGGAGATGGGCCACCATATAGTTGCTGGTAGTTGATCCAAGGTTCTCTGGAAGAGGAGACAATGCTGTTAAATGTTGAGCCCTTTCAGTGGCCCCACACTTCTTTAAATATTTAGAAGTATATGTGAGGCTGTGTTTATGTATATCATATTCAGATTATAAGAGGATTTAGATTCTCCAGAATCTGACACGCTATACAGGAGTGTCTGAAGACAACTACAGTGTACTTATATATAATAAATACATAAATAAAAAAATAAATAAATAAATAAATAAATAAATAAATAAATAAATAAACATTTTTTAAAAAGGATAAGAAAGAAAGTAAGACCAGGCAGGCCTGCCATCCTTATCTCTGTCTGTCTGTCTGTCTGTCTGATCCCCTGGAACTGGAGATGGGCTACCATAAAGTTGCTGGTAGTTGATCCCAGGGTTCTGGAAGAGGAGACAATGCTGTTAATTGTTGAGCCCTATCAGTGGCCCTGCCCATCTTTAAATATTTAGAAGTATATGTGAGGCTGTGTTTATGTACATCATATGCAGACCATAAGAGGGATTTAGATTCTCCAGAATCTGACACCCTCTTCTGGAGTGTCTGAAGACAGCTACAGTGTACTTAATTCTAATAAATACATAAATAAATAAATAAATAAATAAATAAATAAATAAATAAACATTTTTTAAAAAGGATAAGAAAGAAAATAAGACCAGGCAGGCCTGCCATCCTTATCTCTGTCTGTCTGTCTGTCTGTCTGCCTGATCCCCTGGAACTGGAGATGGGCCACCATATAGTTGCTGGTAGTTGATCCCAGGTTCTCTGGAAGAGGAGACAATGCTGTTAATTGTTGAGCCCTTTCAGTGGCTCCACCCATTTTTAATTTTTAGAAGTATATGTGATGCTATGTTTATGTACATCATATTCAGACCATAAGAGGGATTTAGATTCTCTATAATCTGTCACCCTCTTCTGGAGTGTCTGAAGACGGCTACAGTGTACTTATATCTAATAAATACATATATGAATAAATAAATAAATAAACATTTTTTAAAACGAATAAGAAATAAAGAAAGACCAGGCAGGCCTGCCATCCTTATCTCTGTCTCTCTGTCTGTCTGTCGGTCTGATCCACTGGAACTGGAGATGGGCCACCATAAGGTGCTGGTAGTTTATCCCAGGTTCTCTGAAAGAGGAGACAATGCTGTTAATTGTTGAGCCCTCCCAGTGGCCCCACACAACTTTAAATTTTTAGAAGTATATGTGAGGCTGTGTTTATGTACATCATATGCAGACCATAAGAGGGATTTAGATTCTCCAGAATCTGACACCCTCTTCTGGAGTGTCTGAAGACAGCTACAGTGTACTTATATCTAATAAATACATAAATAAATATATAAATAAACATTCTTTTAAAAAGGATAAGAAAGAAAGAAAGACCAGGCAGGCCTGCCATCCTTATCACTGTCTGTATGTCTGTCTGTATGATCCCCTGGAACTGGAGATGGGCCACCATATAGTTGCTGGTAGTTGATCCCAGGTACTCTGGAAGAGGAGACAATGCTCTTAATTGTTGAGCTTTTAGAGTGGCCCCACCCTTCTTTAAATTTTTAGAAGTATATGTGAGGCTGTGTTTATGTACATCATATGCAGACCATAAGAGGGATTTAGATTCTCCAGAATCTGACACCCTCTTCTGCAGTGTGTGAACAGCTACAGTGTACTTATATCTAATAAATAATTAAATAAATAAATAAATAAACATTTTTAAAAAGGATAAGAAAGAAAGAAAGACCAGGCAGGGCTGCCATCCTTATCTTTGTCTGTCTGTCTGTCTCTCTGTTTGTCTGTCTGTCTGATCTCCTGGAACTGGAGATGGGCCACCATTTTGTTGCTGGTAGTGAAAGACTCCAGGACTCCCAAAGGGAGGCACTTACTCAAGCCTCGGGTCAGCCGCGCACCCAAGAAGACACTGAGACCGAACTTAAGATGTATAGAGAGTAAGATTTAATACAGCAACGACAAGAAAGCACACAAAAAGCACATATACCAGATATCTGGGGTCGAAACTCATGCAGCCAGCAAGGTGCAGAGGAGATTCGGCATTAGGCCCAGACTTGTCACAGGCTTTTATAGGAGAAGGGTAAGGAGAAAAGTACAAGTTTTACGTCACCAAGGTGTTCTGCCAAGGAGCTTTACATAACCAAGGGGTCGTGTCCTATATTTTGGCAATGTACTCGATCTATTGGAACATTCTGGGGTAGTACCAGGAGGCCCCTATCTCAAAAATGTTCTTGGAACAGTCTTCAGTTAGGAGGGGTTGGACTGAGTTCGCTCCAGGAGACCCTTATCTCAGAAATGCTCCTGGAACCGTTCTCACTTGGGAGGGGTCGGACTCTGGGGTGAAGAGTTCAAGAATGTACTCTGAGGTAAAAAGTTCAGGTGTGTTCCGGGAACAACCTCTAGATGGGAGGGGTAAGAGAACTCTGAGTTGGAGAGTTCATGGAGAGTTCAGCTTTTCTTCTTTCATTCCCCCCTTCTTTTAGTGAATAGCTCTAATCTTAGAGCGAGTCCTGCATTTATCCCCCTCCACAGAGTCCAATCTCTTTCTGTTTTGTAACATCACTTTGGACAGGGAAGTCAAAAATAGACCGTTTTATAGTTCTAAGATCAACATCCATAGCTGTACATAACCAACAGGATTGAGTCATATTAGGATTAGTTCTAAAACTTAAGAAAGCTCTTAGTCTATGTGGCCATTGGGGAGGTCGTGTCCAGCAGGGGATGAGATGGCCACATTATTTTTGTGGTAGTTCTGATTTTTTAGATGGCGCTGTAGATGGCCTTCCTTAGCGTAGGCCTTGTGGCACAGGTGGCATTCATAGAGCCGGCCCCCTGTGTGCAGATGCATATGGTTTTTGAGGTCGTAGTTATGCAGGAAGCGGGCTGGACAGTGGGGGCATGAGTAGGGTCGCTCTCCTGTGTGCTCTCGCATGTGGATCTTCAGCTTATCATTCCTGGTGAAGCGGATACCGCAGACCTCACAGGCAAAAGGCTTTTCACCATTGTGGGTCCTTATGTGCCGAGGCAGTTTGCCTGCCCCGTGGATTATCTTGTGACAGACTGGGCACTCTTGGGGCATCTGTGAAAGGCGTTTAGGCACTAGCTTGTTTTGGTCATTTAGGCCTGGTGTCAGGGCATCCTGGTGCAGCGAACTTAGGTAAGCCCTCAGGTCAGGGTCAATGAGATCTTCATCTGAGCCCAGCTCTTCTGATGATAGTGGAGGTTCGTTACTCTGGGCCAGCCCGTAGCCTGGTGGGTTGAGCATTTTTGAGGTTGAGGCTGTGGGGGTGGCAGTGGCAAAAGCCTCCAGGTACTATCGGGCTCGCTCACAGTCATCTTTATCTGGGCTGGGGGCTTCCAGTCCACTGCCTTGCAAAATCTCCAAGCAAGTAGTGACGACACATGGGATTTCCAGTAGCCGAGCAGCTTGGAGTACAGCCGGCACATTGGCGTTGCTGGTGGTCAGTGTGGCTGTGTAAGCAAACTCGAGCAGGGCACTTAGGGCCTCCGGCCCTACAAAGTTCAGCTCACACACACTGGCTTTTGCTCCCCCAGAAGCCGTTTCAACACTCTCTGTTTTTATTACTGTTCTCTCTCTCTCTTCTGTAAAGAGCCTCTTGAAGTAGTGGCTACAGGCAGCCAGCACAGCCCTGTGGGTTTGGTACTCAAAACCCTGTGTCCTGATGGTGAGGTCGCACAGATGACCCAGCTGGCGCTGCTCGTTTAGGCAGCTCAGGAGCTCGCTGCTGTGATCTGGGAATGGGATTCCAATTAGGTCATCCTCGGGGCTCCCCATCTTTTTCTTTTTAGTCGTTGGGTCTGTTTGCTGGAGCTGGGCAACAGAGCAGGGTGTAGAAAGAGTCAACACAGGGATCCAATATCCTGCTAGACTTAGTCAAGGGGGGGCGGTCCCCCATGTAGAATTTCATAAGAAGTAAGACCGAAACGTCCAGGTGTGTTTCGGACTCTGAGAAGCACAAAGGGAAGGAGGGTCACCAAGTCTTTACCGTCAGTCTCAATAGCTAGTTTAACAACATAGGTTAAGACAGTGATGGGCATAGGAGTCTCATAAAGGATCTTAAACAGAGTAAAACTGAATCAAGAAATAGGGCATAGGGAAGGAACACCAAGTCCATGCCAGTCTCCACGATTAATTTTATCAAGGTCTGTCTTAGAGTTTTAGACTAATTTTTATCTATCCTGAGCTCTGAGGTCTATACACACAATGTAATTTTTATTTGACCTCTAAATGCTTGGCCACACCCTGACTTACCTGGGCAACAAAGCAGGGCCATTATCTGACACTATTGCCTTTGGCACTCTGAACCTTGGAAAAATTTTCTTTAATAATCTTCTTGATGACTATGTGAGCAGTCTCATTTATCCATATTGAGAACGTCTTCTGCAAATGTCAACAGCTTTCTTTGTTTGTATTGTTCCATACAGTGGCAAAAGCATACCTGCTGTCAGTGTCATTTATAAAGCTTGTATCAAAACCACAAGTTCAGCTTTCTGGGCTGAAGTCCCTTTAGGGAGGCTGCTGGCCTAGATCACCTGCTTTTTGTCCACTGCTGCACTGCTGTCCCCGCCTTCCGCTTACCTTTAACCATGAGGCCACTGCCATCCGTGTACCAGTTTAAACTTTCAGGCCAAGGCTGATTTGATCTTTACCTGCTGAGGTAAGTAGCCCCCTCTGTTGGTAGGTGGCCCCATGGATATGAGCTGCTTTCCATCTGCTACTGCTGCTCCTGTGACAAAGCTGCTGCCATCCGTGTACCAGGCAGGCACACCAAGGCTGATCAGTCAGATCTCTCCTTGTTCCAGTTTCATCAGCACATTGATGTACAGGAGTGGAGTCATCCGCCAAGGGGAGGTGGCAGGATTGAGGATGGCAGGTGGAGCAAAAGTTACTCAATCATTCAGCAACAAATTCTGGTAGTGGGTATAGTCACATGCTGACCCATGGTAAGCTTGTCAGGGTCTTTAACAAGCAGGGCCATTGCAGCTCATCAACATATAAGGTAAAAGGCTTAGTCAAATCTGGCAAAGCCAGAGCGGGGGCTGCAAGCAGGGCTGCCTTTATGCTGTCAAAGGCTTTTTGGTGTTTCTCAGTCCAGGTGAATGGGACTTTTTCTTTAGTCCAGAGTCTGCAAAAGCCCACCGTCCCCAGAAACTCACGTACTTGGCGCGGGGTGGTGGGGGTTGGGATCAGCATCACAGTCTTTTTTCTTGGCTTCGGTGAGCCACCGCTTTCCGTCGTTTTGGCACCTCGGTAACTGAGCTTTCTTAGCCGATACCCGATACCCCAACTCACCCAGTTCATTCAGGAGCTTCTAGGAGGGCCAGAATTTCTTCTTTGTCTTTGATGTCTCTGCCTTCAGCCAACCGCAGGGCTTGGGTTAGCGCCAGAAGTTCAGCCTTCTGAGCCAAAGTTCCTTCTGCTAGAATGTCAGAGCAGTGATGAGTAGGTGAAGACTCAGCAGGTTAGCAGGGGAAGTGAAGGTCACTTGTTCTGTCAACAAAAAGCTCTAATAATGTGTCCATCAGTCAGGGAAACAATTGGATCATGTGTCCCTGACCAAAAGCCATTATGTGCAGACAAGCAGGCCATCCCTCAGTCACCAGGTCTAATTTTTCCAAGTGCCACTGGTCTTTTAGGGTCCCAATTTCTGAGTAAGAACCTCTTTGGCAATACTTTTGTTCTCAGTCACATTTAGGAGTCCCAAAGTTGGGGACAACATTAGGGCAGTCTCAATAGCATCTAAGGCCATCCAAGGTTGTTCTTTATTTCTTATACGAAGGGCTGTTTATCTTTTTAATGCAGCAAAACCTGGAATCCACAGTTTGCAAAGACCTGTAGTGTCCAGGGACCTTTTAAACTTGCTTTGCATTGGTCAGTGGAGGAATATGAAAACACATTCTCTTTTTAGCTGCATCAACAGGTAGGCCACCAGTCTCTTTACTTATAGCCACGAACAGGTGAAGGGTTTTGTCTTGAGGGGGGGGGGCTCCTCTTCTTTTTGTTAGGACAGTCTCTCACCCAGTGCTCTTCTTTTTCAACAGCAAACACTCTGATCTTTAGCCAAAAGCTTTCTTTTTTCTTGTTGCCAGGTACTAAGTTTTCTAGTTTCCCTGACGTTTGTGACCAGCATTTCATTTCTCTTATCTTTTTTAGAAAATTTTCTGGCTCCTTATTTCTTACAGATCATCTCTAAGTGCTAGTATTATTAGCAAGTGTCACTTTGCTAGGTTCTAGTCTTTGTCATTTATCTCTCTTTGCTCCTATTTCTTAACTGCAATGGAGATCTCATATAATGTCTCTCTTTCTATCTATATATATCTCTTTCTTGTCTTTGCTTACTTTGAATGTTATCTAATTATTACATCTATATTCTGTCACTTAACTTTTTTCATAGTTTACCTCTTTTTACTGTTAACCTATTTCTTTTGAGTCTGCTGAAGCTTTGCTCTCAGTTCTTCTTTGCAGACCTCTATCCTTCATCAGAGCCTGGCAGTTAGACTCGTAGGTGCTCCTTACCTTGTATATCTCCCTCACCGGAGCTTAAAACAGATTCACTGCTAGCAGCTCAGGGCGATGCCTGAGAAGAGAAAACACACGGGGCAGAGAAGGGGGTGCAGCTCTTACATCTGGCTGCACACTGATATCTCAAAATGAACACAATTTTTTCTGTTAACAGTTAACAAGAGACAGGATACAGGGGACAGGGAAATGAGAAGCAACCAGGGAACCTTGTGGCGTCCTCAGATCAGACGCGGCAACCCGCTGAACTCAAGCATACTAGTCAGCGGAGGGAAAGAAACTAACCAGGATTTTCTCAGTAACGGCGAATGGACAGGGAGGAGCCAAGCGTCGAGTCTCCGCCGCGCCACGGCGAAATGTGGGAGTGGCAAACAAACACTGGCAGGGAGGGGGAATTTAACCACTTGTTTTCCGGCATGGCTTGAGCCCCCGGAGGCGGCGGCGTCCGCCACCCCACACACAGGCATCCACGGAGCTCTCTTGGCCAGAGGCAACGGCGGCCTCCCGAGCTTTGGAAACGCAAGGCGCCTGCGCGGCAGGGCGGGGGAACTTCTCTGTGTGCCCCACGGCGGGCGCGCAGACACAAGGGAGTGCGGGCAGACTCCAGGGGGAAGCCAAAGGAGGGACGGCGGCCACAGTTGGCCCCTCCCCAGCTGTGGCAGGCTTCACGGCTATTCCGGGGCGCCAGGCGGGTCTGACAGGCCGCCGCACTTACTATCAGCATTTTACAACTCACTCGCAGGGCACAGACAGCCTCCGTTGCTGCTGTGTCTGCAGAACTCAGAACCTCAGCACCACTGCTGCAGCTCTGGGTTTCAGAGCTCTTTTGAGCAGCCTGGGGAGGACCGGCCTGGTGGTTTTTTTTTCTCTTTTTTTCCTTTTTTTAAAACCATTGCTGACAAATTCTGTCCTGACGTCAGTCCAAGTCTACAGTCGGCAAAGGGTTAACACACACACACACACACACACACAGTCTGTCACGTGACCAAAACACAACCAGCCAAACGCCACTTTCTGACGGGGTCGGATTCCACATTGACTCTTTTTCCTGATAGGGGTGGGATTCCACATCCACTCCCGCTCTGGCAGAGAGAACACTCTCTCTCTCTCCTTCACTCTGCCAGGCAACAGCCAGGTCTTTTTGACTGTTCTGTACCCTGGGCACTCCTTCCAGGGTCTCCCTTGAAACATCTTTTTGGGGTGCAGACTGTGAGGCCATAGACAGCCGTCCTCTCACAGCCACTGCCAGAATAAACCCACAATCTCAGAATACACAAATGCAGCAGTTCCACACTTACACACCCAGCAGATTGTCCCATTTCTAGAATAATAGCAAACACAACAAGAGCAGACACAAGACTTGAGACAAAAAGAAAAAACCAAAAACGGCGGCGACCTCGCGTCGCCCACAGGCAACTTACAGAATCAGATGGCCTTTCCAAGGCCGGCCGGCTTAGACCTTCCACCAAAGTGATGGTCTCTCGGCCTTCAGAGGGGTCCGCCAAGCGTCCTTGGCCCTCCCCTTGTCTTCCTGGGGCGTCCCCCAGGGCGATCGGACGGTGGGCACCAGACACGTCTATCTCTACCCACCCCGCGCTCTCTATTGAGACCTGCCTGGTCTCCAGCTCCCGGAGCACGGTCTCTGGTGCTCTTACTGAGCACAGAGCGTCACGCAAAACCAGAACTGTGATCGCACCAGATACAGATTCAGATGGCCTCTCCAAGGCCCACAGATTGAGACTCTCCTGGTCTCCAGAAACAGAACACAGACACCAGACCAAACAGAACAGTAAATCTTACTTCTGAGTGGGTCCAGGACTTCTGGGTGGTCGCGCTGATTCCCGGCCAAAGCACCAAATGAAAGACTCCAGGACTCCCAAAGGGAGGCACTTACTCAAGCCTCGGGTCAGCCGCGCACCCAAGAAGACACTGAGACCGAACTTAAGATGTATAGAGAGTAAGATTTAATACAGCAACGACAAGAAAGCACACAAAAAGCACATATACCAGATATCTGGGGTCGAAACTCATGCAGCCAGCAAGGTGCAGAGGAGATTCGGCAATTGGCCCAGACTTGTCACAGGCTTTTATAGGAGAAGGGTAAGGAGAAAAGTACAAGTTTTACGTCACCAAGGTGTTCTGCCAAGGAGCTTTACATAACCAAGGGGTCGTGTCCTATATTTTGGCAATGTACTCGATCTATTGGAACATTCTGGGGTAGTACCAGGAGGCCCCTATCTCAAAAATGTTCTTGGAACAGTCTTCAGTTAGGAGGGGTTGGACTGAGTTCGCTCCAGGAGACCCTTATCTCAGAAATGCTCCTGGAACCGTTCTCACTTGGGAGGGGTCGGACTCTGGGGTGAAGAGTTCAAGAATGTACTCTGAGGTAAAAAGTTCAGGTGTGTTCCGGGAACAACCTCTAGATGGGAGGGGTAAGAGAACTCTGAGTTGGAGAGTTCATGGAGAGTTCAGCTTTTCTTCTTTCAATCCCAGGTTGTCTGGAAGATGAGTCAGTGCTGTTAATTGTTGAGCCCTTTCAGTGGCCCCACCCATCTTTAAATTTTTAGAAGTATATGTGAGGCTGTGTTCATGTACATCATATGCAGACCATAAGAGGGATATAGATTCTCCAGAATCTGACACCCTCTTCGGGAGTGTTTGAAGACAGATACAATGTACTTAAATCTAATAAATACATACTTAAATTAATAAACATTTTTTAAAAAGGATAAGAAAGAATGAAAGACCAGGTAGGCCTGTCATTCTTAACTCTATCTGTCTGTATGTCTGTCTGTCTGTCTGATCCCCTGGAACTGGAGATGGGCCACCATATAGTTGCTGGTAGTTGATCCCAGGTTCTCTATAAGAGGAGACAATGTTGTTAATTGTTGATCCCTTTCATTGGCCCCACACATCTTTAAATTTTTAGAAGTAAATGTGAGGCTGTGTTTATGTACATCATATGCAGACCATAAGAGGGATATAGATTCTCCAGAATCTGACACCCTCTTCTGGAGTGTCTGAAGACAGCTACAGTGTACTTATATATAATAAATACATAAATAAATAAATAAATAAATAAATAAATATTTTTTAAAAGGGATAAGAAAGAAAGAAAAACCAGGCAGGCCTGCCATCCTTGTCTGTCTTTCTCTCTGTCTGTCTGTCTTGCCTAGCCCCTTGAGTAGCCTAGCCTAGTCCCTTGCCTTGACTAGCCCAGCCCCTTGCTTGGCCTAGCCTAGCCCAGCCCTGCCTTGCCTAGCCCTGCCTATCCCTGTCTTTAACCAGGCTGGCCTCGAACTCAGAAACTGACTGCCTCTGCCTCCAGAGTGCTCTCATTAAGAGCTCGAGCCACCACTGACTGTTGGGTTTTCTAAGTCTTACATAGGTATGGTCTGTTTCTCAGCTGTGAAACCCTAATTAACACATGTAGTCTGTCCTAGGTCAGCCATAGCTACAGACTGAGGCCTTTTCTAAAACAAAACTAAAGAAAACAAAAAATAGAAATAATAAAATAAATAAATTAAGCAACCACATGATATCTTTTCTTTCTTTCAATGATACTCAGAGCTTGAAGCAGTTCACCCATGAGACCTCATCTCCGGACATTGAGTCTCTTTCCCTAACAAGTATTATGGCTGAACCTGAGGGGTTCTACTGCTGATTTGTGTCCCCCACTTTAAAAAAATTATTGTTTTCAAAGGCTGCAGGTTCTTAGCCCTGTTCCTTGTTACAGTTGAGTCACAGCCCTGAAAGTTCAGTGGTAGTTAAAGGCACTGAGAAGGGCTTCCTATAGACATCAAAGACCAAGTCTTTGTTTTTAAAAAGTTAATCTGGATTCCCCCACCCCCTGGCATCCTTAGAATGCCTAGAAAGGAAGGCAGGGACCTGGGCAGAAGGGTGCAAGGCTACTGGTGTTTGTAAGTGGTAACAGAAAGCTTTCTCTTGTTGGTACCCTACCCCAAGTTAAACTGTCACTTCTTTTTCCTAGTTGTTGTTTTGTCGGTTTGTATTCTCAACATAGACCCTTTTCCTTCCTAACCTTGGCTGTCCTGAACCTTACTGTCCTTGAACTCAGTGATTTGCCTGTCTTGCTGGGAAGAAACTGTGAGCTACCATCCAGAAGGAAGCACCCTGCTGAGGTTAGATTGGGGTCTCTTCCATTTTCCTCTATGAACATGCATATGGCAGGCCTGTTCTTTCTTTTTTACTTTTCCTTTTCTTTTTAAAGATTTATTTATTTATTATATTTAAGTATGCTGTAGCTATCTTCAGACAGTCCAGAAGAGGGTGTCAGATTCTGAAGAATCTAAATCATTCTTATTGTCTGCATATGATGTATATAAACACAGCCTCACATAAACTCAAAAAAAAAAAGAAAGAAAGAAAGATGTGGCTACAGAGAGGGCTCAACAATTAAGAGCATTGTCTCCTCTTCCAGAGAACCTGGGCTCAATTACCAGTATTATATATGGTGGCCCATCTCCAGTTCCAGGGGATCTAATACTCTGTTCTGGAGTCTGTGGGCACAGCATACACATGCAAAACATTCTTACACAATCATTGAGAGAGGAGAGAGAGGGGTTGAGAGAGAGGGGAGGTAATCATACCTCCTGACGAGTTTGAAGACCTGAGCTTCATCACTCACACAAATAAATAAATGCAAAATATTTTTTTATAAATAAACTCTGCCATTGCCCTTTAAAAATTCCTAGAAAACAAGTTTTATAAGCAACAGTTATATTTACTATATCTAAAGGACAGTCATGAGCATATTCAATAAATAGAAAAAGGCCTGTTAGTCTTAGAAATGGAAAAGACAAACCAAGGAAGGTTTGCAATTACATAATGAGGCAGCTCAGCCCAGCTCTAAGGTTGGAAATAAGACTCGAGAATAGGATACACCTGAAGACAGCCAGCCATTGTTTTTTGTTTTGGAGGCTGAAAGGATACACCTGAAGACAGCCAATGCTGTGTGATGGTGATCTGGTATTTTTTTTTTTAATTTTTAAAAACTTTAACACTTTTTATAAAACTTTTATAAAAACTTTTTCTTTCTTTCTTCCTTTCTTCTTTCCTTTCTTCCTTTCCTCACCCTAGCCCTGTCTTTCACCAGGGTGGCCTCGAACTCAGAAACTGACTGCCTCTATCTACAGAGTGCTCTCATTAAGAGCTTGAGCCACCACTGAATGTAGGGTTTTCTAAGCCTTACCTTGCTCTTGGTGTCTATTCTCAGCTGTGAAACCCTAATTAACACAAGTAGGCAGTCCTGGGTCAGCCAGAGCTACAGACTGAGGACTTCTCTAAAAACAAATAAAACAAAACAAAACAACAAATAGAAATAATAAAATACAAAAATTAAGCAAACACAGCATAGCTTTTCTCTCTCTAGGTGGTACTCAGAAATTCCAGCAGTTGGCCTGTGACACCTCAGCTCAGTATATGTGAGGCTGTGTTTATGTACATCCTATGCAGACCATAAGAGGGATTTACATTCTCCAGAATCTGACACCCTCCTCTGGAGTGTCTAAAGAAAGCTACAGTGTACTTATATCTAAGAAATACATAAAAAATAAATAAATAAATAAATAAATATTTTTTAACAAGGATAAGAAAGAAAGAAAGACCAGGCAGGCCTGCCATCCTTATCTCTGTCTGTCTGTCTGTCTGTCTGTCTGATCCCCTGGAACTGGAGATGGGCCACCTTGTAGGTGCTGGTAGTTGATCCCAGCTTCTCTGGAAGAGGAGACAATGCTGTTAATTGTTGAACCATTTCAGTGGCCCCACCAATTTTTAATTTTTAGAAGTATATGTGAGTCTGTGTTTATGTACATCATATGCAGACCATAAGAGGGATTTAGATTCTCCAGAATCTGACACCCTCTTCTGGAGTGTCTGAAGACGGCTACAGTGTACTTATATCTAATAAATACATGAATAAATAAATAAATAAATAAAGATTTTTTAAAAAGTATAAGAAATAAAGAAAGACGAGGCAGGCCTCTCTGTCTGTCTGTCTGTCTGATCCACTGGAACTGGAGATGGGCCACCATAAGGTGCTGGTAGTTTATCCCAGGTTCTCTGAAAGAGGAGACAATGCTGTTAATTGTTGAGCCCTCTCAGTGGCCCCACACATCTTTAAATTTTTAGAAGTATATGTGAGGCTGTGTTTATGTACATCATATGCAGACCATAAGAGGGATTTTGATTCTCCAGAATCTGACACCCTCTTCTGGAGTGTCTGAAGACAGCTACAGTGTACTTATATCTAATAAATACATAAATAAATATATAAATAAACATTTTTTAAAAAGGATAAGAAAGAAAGAAAGACAAGGCAGGCCTGCCATCCTTAGCACTGTCTGTATGTCTGTCTGTCTGATCCCCTGGAACTGGAGATGGGCCACCATATAGTTGCTGGTAGTTGATCCCATGTACTCTGGAAGAGGAGACAATGCTGTTAATTGTTGAGCTTTTAGAATGGCCCTACCCTTCTTTAAATTTTTAGAAGTATATGTGAGGCTGTGTTTATGTACATCATATGCAGACCATAAGAGGGATTTAGATTCTCCAGAATCTGACACCCTCTTCTGTAGTGTCTGAACAGCTACAGTGTACTTATATTTACTAAATACATAAATAAATAAATAAACATTTTTTAAAAAGGATAAGAAAGAAAGAAAGACCAGGCAGTCCTGCCATCCATATCTCTGCCTGTCTGTCTGTCTGTCTATCTGATCCCCGGGAACTGGAGATGGGCCACCATATAGTTGCTGGTAGTTGATCCAAGGTTCTCTGGAAGAGGAGACAATGCTCTTAATTGTTGAGCCCTTTCAGTGGCCCCACACTTCTTTAAATATTTAGAAGTATAGGTGAGGCTGTGTTTATGTACATCATATTCAGATTATAAGAGGATTTAGATTCTCCAGAATCTGACACCCTCTACTGGAGTGTCTGAAGACAGCTACAGTGTACTTATATGTAATAAATAAATAAATAAATAAACATTTTTTAAAAAGGATAAGAAACAAAGTAAGACCAGGCAGGCCTGCCATCCTTATCTCTGTCTGTCTGTCTGTCTGATCCCCTGGAACTGGAGATGGGCCACCATATAGTTGCTGGTAGTTGATCCAAGGTTCTCTGGAAGAGGAGACAATGCTCTTAATTGTCGAGCCCTTTCAGTGGCCCCACACTTCTTTAAATATTTAGAAGTATATGTGAGCTGTGTTTAAGTACATCATATTCAGATTATAAGAGGATTTAGATTCTCCAGAATCTGACACCCTATACTGGAGTGTGTGAAGACAGCTACAGTGTACTTATATATAATAAATAAATAAATAAATAAATAAATAAATAAATAAATAAATAAATAAACATTTTTTAAAAAGGATAAGAAAGAAAGTAAGACCAGGCAGGCCTGCCATCCTTATCTCTGTCTGTCTGTCTGTCTGTCTGATGCCCTGGAACTGGAGATGGGCTACCATATAGTTGCTGGTAGTTGATCCCAGGTTCTCTGGAAGAGGAGACAATGCGGTTAATTGTTGAGCCCTATCAGTGGCCCTACCCATCTTTAATTTTTAGAAGTGTATGTGAGGCTGTGTTTATGTACATCATATGCAGACCAGAAGAGGGATTTAGATTCATCAGAATCTGACACCCTCTTCTGGAGTGTTTGAAGACAGCTACAGTGTACTTATATCTAATAAATACATAAATAAATACAATTTTTTTAAAAAGGATAAGAAAGAAAGAAAGACCATGCAGGCCTGCCATACTTATCCTTGTCTGTCTGTCTGTCTGTCTGATCCCCTGGGAGTGGAGATGGGCCACCATATAGTTGCAGGTAGTTGATACCAGGTTCTGTGTAAGAGGAGACAATGCGGTTAATTGCTGAGCCCTTTCAGTGGCCCCCCTCCCATCTTTAAATTTTAAGAAGTAAACGTGAGGCTGTGTTTATGTACATCATATGCAGACCATAAGAGGGATTTAGATTCTCCAGAATCTGACAACTTCTTCTGGAGTGTCTGAAGACGGCTACAGTGTACTTATATCTAATAAACATATAAATAAATAAATAAACATTTTTTAAAAAGGATAAGAAAGAAAGAAAGACCAGGCAGGCCTGCCATCCTTATCTCTGTCAGTCTGTCTGTCTGTCAGTCTGTCTGATCCCTTGGAACTGGAGATGGGCCACCATATATTTGCTGTTAGTTGATCCCAGGTTCTCTGGAAGAGGAGACAATGCTGTTAATTGTTGATCCCTTTCAGTGGCTCCACCTATCTTTAAATTTTTAGAAGTATATGTTAGGCTGTGTTTATGTACATCATATGCAGAAGATAAGAGGGATTTAGATTCTCCAGAATCTGACACCCTCTTCTGGAGTGTCTGAAGACAACTATAGTGTACTTATGTCTAATAAATACATATATAAATAAATATAAATAAATACATAAACATTATTTTAAAAGGATAATAAAGAAAGAAAGACCAGGCAGGCCTGCCATCCTAATATCTGTCTGTCTGTCTGTCTGTCTGATCCCCTGGAATTGGAGATGGGCCACCTTGTAGTTGCTGGTAGTTGATCCCAGGTTCTCTGGAAGAGGAGACAATGCTGTTAATTGTTGAGCCCTTTCAGTGGCCCCACCCATTTTTAATTTTTAGAAGTATATGTGATGCTGTGTTTATGTACATCATATTCAGACCATAAGAAGGATTTAGATGCTCTAGAATCTGTCACCCTCTTATGGAGTGTCTGAAGACGGCTACAGTGTACTTATATCTAATAAATACATAAATAAATAAATAAATAAATAAATAAACATTTTTTAAAAAGTATAAGAAAGAAAGTAAGACCAGGCAGGCCTGCCATCCTTATCTCTGTCTCTCTGTCTGTCTGTCTGTCTGATCCACTGGAACTGGAGATGGGCCACGATAAGGTGCTGGTAGTTTATCCCAGGTTCTCTGAAAGAGGAGACAATGCTGTTAATTGTTGAGCCCTCTCAGTGGCCCCACACATCTTTAAATTTTTAGAAGTATATGTGAGGCTGTGTTTATGTACATCATATGCAGACCATAAGAAGGATTTAGATTCTCCAGAATCTGACACCACCTTCTGGAGTGTCAGAAGACAGCTACAGTGTACTTATATCTAATAAATACATAAATAAATATATAAATAAACATTTTTTTAAAAAGGATAAGAAAGAAAGAAAGACCAGGCAGGCCTGCCATCCTTATCACTGTCTGTATGTCTGTCTGTCTGATCCCCTGGAACTGGAGCTGGGCCACCATATAGTTGCTGGTAGTTGATCCCAGGTACTCTGGAAGAGGAGACAATGCTGTTAATTGTTGAGCTTTTAGAGTGGCCCCACCCTTCTTTAAATTTTTAGAAGTATATGTGAGGCTGTGTTTATGTACATCATATGCAGACCATAAGAGGGATTTAGATTCTCCAGAATCTGACACCCTCTTCTGGAGTGTCTGAACAGCTACAGTGTACTTGTATCTAATAAATACATAAATAAATAAATAAATAAATATTTTTTTAAAAAGGATAAGAAAGAAAGAAAGACCAGGCTGGCCTGCCATCCTTATCCTTGTCTGTCTGTCTGTCTGTCAGATCCCCTGGGAGTGGAGATGGGCCACCATATAGTTGCAGGTAGTTGATCCCAGGTTCTCTGTAAGAGGAGACAATGCTGTTAATTGCTGAGCCCTTTCAGTGGCCCCCCCACCTTTATATTTTAAGAAGTAAATGTGAGGCTGTGTTTATGTACATCATATGCAGACCATAAGAGGGATTTAGATTCTCCAGAATCTGACACCTTCTTCTGGAGTGTCTGAAGACGGCTACAGTGTACTTATATCTAATAAACAAATAAATAAATAAATAAACATTTTTTAAAAAGGATAAGAAAGAAAGAAAGACCAGGCAGGCCTGCCATCCTTATCTCTGTCAGTCTGTCTGTCTGTCTGATCCCCTGGAACTGGAGATGGGCCACCATATAGTTGCTGGTAGTTGATCCCAGGTACTCTGGAAGAGGAGACAATGCTGTTAATTGTTGAGCTTTTAGAGTGGCCCCACCCTTCTTTAAATTTTTAGAAGTATTTGTGAGGCTGTGTTTATGTACATCATATGCAGACCATAAGAGGGATTTAGATTCTCCAGAATCTGACACCCTCTTCTGTAGTGTCTGAACAGCTACAGTGTACATATATCTACTAAATACATAAATAAATAAATAAATAAATAAATAAACATTTTTTAAAAAGGATAAGAAAGAAAGAAAGACCAGGCAGTCCTGCCATCCATATCTCTGCCTGTCTGTCTGTCTGTCTATCTGATCCCCGGGAACTGGAGATGGGCCACCATATAGTTGCTGGTAGTTGATCCAAGGTTCTCTGGAAGAGGAGACAATGCTCTTAATTGTTGAGCCCTTTCAGTGGCCCCACACTTCTTTAAATATTTAGAAGTATATGTGAGGCTGTGTTTATGTACATCATATTCAGATTATAAGAGGATTTAGATTCTCCAGAATCTGACACCCTCTACTGGAGTGTCTGAAGACAGCTACAGTGTACTTATATATAATAAATACATAAATAAATAAATAAATAAATAAATAAATAAATAAATAAACATTTTTTAAAAGGGATAAGAAAGAAAGTAAGACCAGGCAGGCCTGCCATCCTTACCTCTGTCTGTCTGTCTGTCTGTCTGATCCCCTGGAACTGGAGATGGGCTACCATATAGTTGCTGGTAGTTGATCCCAGGATCTCTGGAAGAGGAGACAATGCTGTTAATTGTTGAGCCCTATCAGTGGCCCTACCCATCTTTAAATTTTTAGAAGTGTATGTGAGGCTGTGCTTATGTACATCATATGCAGACCAGAAGAGGGATTTAGATTCATCAGAATCTGACACCCTCTTCTGGAGTGTCTGAAGACAGCTACAGTGTACTTATATCTAATAAATACATAAATAAATAAATAAATAAATAAATAAACATTATTTAAACCGGATAAGAAAAAAAGAAAGACCAGGCAGGCCTACCATCCTTATCTCTGTCTGTCTCTCTGTCTGTCGTTCTGATCCCCTGGAACTAGAGATGGGCCACCATATAGGTGCTGGTAGTTGATCCCAGGACCTCTGGAAGAGGAGACAATGCTGTTAATTGTTGAGCGCTTTCAGTGGCCCCACCCATCGTTACATTTTTAGTAGTATATGTGAGGCTGTGTTTATGTACATCATATGCAGACCTTAATAGGGATTTAGATTCTCCAGAATCTGACACCCTCTTCTGGAGTGTCTGAAGACAGCTACAGTGTACTTATATCTAATAAATACATAAATAAATTAAAATTTTTTAAAAAGGATAAGAAAGAAAGAAAGACCATGCAGGCTTGCCATCCTTATCCTTGTCTGTCTGTCTGATCCCCTGGGAGTGGAGATGGGCCACCATATATTTGCAGGTAGTTGATCCCAGGTTCTCTGTAAGAGGAGACAATGCTGTTAATTGCTGAGCCCTTTCAGTGCCCCCCCCACTTTTAAATTTTAAGAAGTAAATGTGAGGCTGTGTTTATGTACATCATATGCAGACCATAAGAGGGATTTAGATTCTCCAGAATCTGACACCTTCTTCTGGAGTGTCTGAAGTCGGCTACAGTGTACTTATATCTAATAAACAAATAAATAAATAAACATTTTTTAAAAAGGATAAGAAAGAAAGAAAGACCAGGCAGGCCTACCATCCTTATTTCTGTCACTCTGTCTGTCTGTCAGTCTGTCTGATCCCTTGGAACTGGAGATGGGCCATCATATAGTTGCTGTTAGTTGATCCCAGGTTCTCTGGAAGAGGAGACAATGCTGTTAATTGTTGAGCCCTTACAGTGGCTCCACCTATCTTTAAATTTTTAGAAGTATATGTTAGGCTGTGTTTATGTACATCATATGCAGACCATAAGAGGGATTTAGATTCTCCAGAATCTGACACCCTCTTCAGGAGTGTCTGAAGACAACTACAGTGTACTTATATCTAATAAATAAATAAATAAATAAATAAATAAATAAATAAATAAATAAATAAACATTATTTTAAAAGGATAAGAAATAAAGAAAGACCAGGCAGGCCTGCCATCCTTATCTCTGTCTCTCTGTCTGTCTGTCTGTCTGTCTGATCCACTGGAACTGGAGATAGGCCACCATAATGTGCTGGTAGTTTATCCCAGGTTCTCTGAAAGAGGAGACAATGCTGTTAATTGTTGAGCCCTCTCAGTGGCCCCACACATCTTTAAATTTTTAGAAGTATATGTGAGGCTGTGTTTATGTACATCATATGCAGACCATAAGAGGGATTTAGATTCTCCAGAATCTGACACCCTCTTCTGGAGTGTCTGAAGACAGCTACAGTGTACTTATATCTAATAAATACATAAATAAATATATAAATAAACATTTTTTTAAAAAGGATAAGAAAGAAAGAAAGACCAGACAGGCCTGCCATCCTTATCTCTGTCTGTCTGTCTGTCTGTCTGATCCTCTGGAACTGGAGATGGGCCACCATAGAGTTGCTTGTAGTCGATCCCAGGTTCTCTGGAAAAGGAGACAATGCTGTTAATTGTTGAGCCCTTTCACTGGCCCCACCCATTTTTAAATTTTTATAAGTATATGCGAGGCTGTGTTTATGTACCAAATATGCAGACCATAAGAGGGATTTAGATTCTCCAGAATCTGACACCCTCTTCTGGAGTGTCTGAAGACAGCTACCGTGTACTTATATCTAATAAATTCATAAATAAACAAATAAACATTTTTAAAAAAGGATAATAAAGAAAGAGAGACCAGGCAGGCCTGCTATCCTTGTCTGTCTGTCTGTCTGTCTGATCCCCTGCAACTGGAGATGGGCCACCATATAATTGCTGGTAGTTGATCCCAGGTTCTCTGGAAGAGGAGTAAGTGCTGTTAATTGTTGAGCCTTTTCAGTGGCCCCACCCATCTTTAAATTTTTAGAAGTATATGTGAGGCTGTGCTTATGTACATCATATGCAGACCAGAAGAGGGATTTAGATTCATCAGAATCTGACACCCTCTTCTGGAGTGTCTGAAGACAGCTGCAGTGTACTTATATCTAATAAATACATAAATAAATAAATAAATAAATAAATAAACATTATTTAAACCGGATAAGAAAAAAAGAAAGACCAGGCAGGCCTACCATCCTTATCTCTGTCTGTCTCTCTGTCTGTCGTTCTGATCCCCTGGAACTAGAGATGGGCCACCATATAGGTGCTGGTAGTTGATCCCAGGACCTCTGGAAGAGGAGACAATGCTGTTAATTGTTGAGCGCTTTCAGTGGCCCCACCCATCGTTACATTTTTAGTAGTATATGTGAGGCTGTGTTTATGTACATCATATGCAGACCTTAATAGGGATTTAGATTCTCCAGAATCTGACACCCTCTTCTGGAGTGTCTGAAGACAGCTACAGTGTACTTATATCTAATAAATACATAAATAAATTAAAATTTTTTAAAAAGGATAAGAAAGAAAGAAAGACCATGCAGGCTTGCCATCCTTATCCTTGTCTGTCTGTCTGATCCCCTGGGAGTGGAGATGGGCCACCATATATTTGCAGGTAGTTGATCCCAGGTTCTCTGTAAGAGGAGACAATGCTGTTAATTGCTGAGCCCTTTCAGTGCCCCCCCCCCACCTTTAAATTTTAAGAAGTAAATGTGAGGCTGTGTTTATGTACATCATATGCAGACCATAAGAGGGATTTAGATTCTCCAGAATCTGACACCTTCTTCTGGAGTGTCTGAAGTCGGCTACAGTGTACTTATATCTAATAAACAAATAAATAAATAAACATTTTTTAAAAAGGATAAGAAAGAAAGAAAGACCAGGCAGGCCTACCATCCTTATTTCTGTCACTCTGTCTGTCTGTCAGTCTGTCTGATCCCTTGGAACTGGAGATGGGCCATCATATAGTTGCTGTTAGTTGATCCCAGGTTCTCTGGAAGAGGAGACAATGCTGTTAATTGTTGAGCCCTTACAGTGGCTCCACCTATCTTTAAATTTTTAGAAGTATATGTTAGGCTGTGTTTATGTACATCATATGCAGACCATAAGAGGGATTTAGATTCTCCAGAATCTGACACCCTCTTCTGGAGTGTCTGAAGACAACTACAGTGTACTTATATCTAATAAATAAATAAATAAATAAATAAATAAATAAATAAACATTATTTTAAAAGGATAAGAAATAAAGAAAGACCAGGCAGGCCTGCCATCCTTATCTCTGTCTCTCTGTCTGTCTGTCTGTTTGTCTGATCCACTGGAACTGGAGATAGGCCACCATAATGTGCTGGTAGTTTATCCCAGGTTCTCTGAAAGAGGAGACAATGCTGTTAATTGTTGAGCCCTCTCAGTGGCCCCACACATCTTTAAATTTTTAGAAGTATATGTGAGGCTGTGTTTATGTACATCATATGCAGACCATAAGAGGGATTTAGATTCTCCAGAATCTGACACCCTCTTCTGGAGTGTCTGAAGACAGCTACAGTGTACTTATATCTAATAAATACATAAATAAATATATAAATAAACATTTTTTTAAAAAGGATAAGAAAGAAAGAAAGACCAGACAGGCCTGCCATCCTTATCTCTGTCTGTCTGTCTGTCTGTCTGATCCTCTGGAACTGGAGATGGGCCACCATAGAGTTGCTTGTAGTCGATCCCAGGTTCTCTGGAAAAGGAGACAATGCTGTTAATTGTTGAGCCCTTTCACTGGCCCCACCCATTTTTAAATTTTTATAAGTATATGCGAGGCTGTGTTTATGTACCGAATATGCAGACCATAAGAGGGATTTAGATTCTCCAGAATCTGACACCCTCTTCTGGAGTGTCTGAAGACAGCTACCGTGTACTTATATCTAATAAATTCATAAATAAACAAATAAACATTTTTAAAAAAGGATAATAAAGAAAGAGAGACCAGGCAGGCCTGCTATCCTTGTCTGTCTGTCTGTCTGTCTGATCCCCTGCAACTGGAGATGGGCCACCATATAATTGCTGGTAGTTGATCCCAGGTTCTCTGGAAGAGGAGTAAGTGCTGTTAATTGTTGAGCCTTTTCAGTGGCCCCACCCATCTTTAAATTTTTAGAAGTATATGTGAGGCTGTGTTAATGTACATCATATGCAGACCATAAGAGGGATATAGATTCTCCAGAATCTGACACCCTCTTCGGGAGAGTTTGAAGACAGCTACAGTGTACTTATATCTAATAAATACATACTTAAATTAATAAACATTTTTTAAAAAGGATAAGAAAGAATGAAAGACCAGGTAGGCCTGAAATCCTTAACTCTATCTGTCTGTATGTCTGTCTGTCTGTCTGATCCCCTGGAACTGGAGATGAGCCACCATATAGTTGCTCGTAGTTGATCCCAGGTTCTCCATAAGAGGAGACAATGCTGTTAATTGTTGATCCCTTTCATTGGCCCCACACATCTTTAAATTTTAAGATGTAAATGTGAGGCTGTGTTTATGTACATCATATGCAGACCATAAGAGGGATATAGATTCTCCAGAATCTGACACCCTCTTCTGGAGTGTCTGAAGACAGCTACAGTGTACTTATATCTAATAAATACATAAATAAATAAATAAATAAATAAATAAACATTTTTAAAGGGATAAGAAAGAAAGAAAAACCAGGCAGGCCTGCCATCCTTGTCTGTCTTTCCCTCTGTCTGTCTGTCTTGCCTAGCCCCTTGAGTAGCCTAGCCTAGTCCCTTGCCTTGACTAGCCCAGCCCCTTGCCTAGCCTAGCCTAGCCCAGCCCTGCCTTGCCTAGCCCTGCCTATCCCTGTCTTCAACCAGGCTGGCCTCGAACTCAGAAACTGACTGCCTCTGCCTCCAGAGTGCTTTCATTAAGAGCTCGAGCCACCACTGACTGTTTGGTTTTCTAAGTCTTACATAGGTATGGTCTGTTTCTCAGCTTGAAACCCTAATTAACACATGCAGTCTGTCCTAGGTCAGCCATAGCTACAGACTGAGGCCTTTTCTAAAACTAAACAAAAGAAAACAAAAAATAGAAATAATAAAATAAATAAATTAAGCAACCACATGATATCTTTTCTTTCTTTCAATGATACTCAGAGCTTGAAGCAGTTCACCCATGAGACCTCAGCTCCGGACATTGAGGCTCTTTCCCTAACAAGTATTATGGCTGAACCTGAGGGGTTCTACTGCTGATTTGTGTCCCCCACTTTAAAAAAATAGTTGTTTTCAAAGGCTGCAGGTTCTTAGCTCTGTTCCTTGTTACAGTTGAGTCACAGCCCTGAAAGTTCAGTGGTAGTTAAAGGCACTGAGAAGGGCTTCCTATAGACATCAAAGACCAAGTCTTTGTTTTTAAAAAGTTAATCTGGATTCCCCCACCCCCTGGCATTCTTAGAATTCCTAGAAAGGAAGGCAGGGACCTGGGCAGAAGGGTGCAAGGCTACTGGTGTTTGTAAGTGGTAACAGAAAGCTTTCTCTTGTTGGTACCCTACCCCAAGTTACACTGTCACTTCTTTTTCCTAGTTGTTGTTTTGTCGGTTTGTATTCTCAACATAGACCCTTTTCCTTCCTAACCTTGGCTGTCCTGAACCTTACTGTCCTTGAACTCAGTGATTTGCCTGTCTTGCTGGGATGAAACTGTGAGCTACCATCCAGAAGGAAGCACCCTGCTGAGGTTAGATTGGGGTCTCTTCATTTTCCTCTATGAACATGCATATGGCAGGCCTGTTCTTTCTTTTTTACTTTTCCTTTTCTTTTTAAAGATTTATTTATTTATTATATTTAAGTATGCTGTAGCTATGTTCAGACAGTCCAGAAGAGGGTGTCAGATTCTGAAGAATCTAAATCATTCTTATTGTCTGCATATGATGTATATAAACACAGCCTCACCTATACTCAAAAAAAAAAAAAAGAAAGAAAGGTGTGGCTACAGAGAGGGCTCAACAATTAAGAGCATTGTCTCCTCTTCCAGAGAACCTGGGCTCAATTACCAGTATTATATATGGTGGCCCATCTCCAGTTCCAGGGGATCTAATACTCTGTTCTGGAGTCTGTGGGCACAGCATACACATGCAAAACATTCTTACACAATCATTGAGAGAGGAGAGAGAGGGGTTGAGAGAGAGGGGAGGTAATCATACCTCCTGACGAGTTTGAAGACCTGAGCTTCATCACTCACACAAATAAATAAATGCAAAATATTTTTTTATAAATAAACTCTGCCATTGTCCTTTAAAAATTCCTAGAAAACAAGTTTTATAAGCAACAGTTATATTTACTATATCTAAAGGGCAGTCATGAGCATATTCAATAAATAGAAAAAGGCCTGTTAGTCTTAGAAATGGAAAAGACAAACCAAGGAAGGTTTGCAATTACATAAGGAGGCAGCTCAGCCCAGCTCTAAGGTTGGAAATAAGACTCGAGAATAGGATACACCTGAAGACAGCCAGCCATTGTTTTTTGTTTTGGAGGCTGAAAGGATACACCTGAAGACAGCCAATGCTGTGTGATGGTGATCTGGTATTTTTTTTTTTAATTTTTAAAAACTTTAACACTTTTTATAAAACTTTTATAAAAACTTTTTATTATAAACTTTTCTTTCTTTCTTTCTTTCTTTCCTCACCCTAGCCCCTACCCTAGCCCTGTCTTTCACCAGGGTGGCCTCAAACTCAGAAACTGACTGCCTCTGTCTACAGAGTGCTCTCATTAAGAGCTTGAGCCACCACTGAATGTAGGGTTTTCTAAGCCTTACCTTGCTCTTGGTGTCTGTTCTCAGCTGTGAAACCCTAATTAACACAAGTAGGCAGTCCTGGGTCAGCCAGAGCTACAGACTGAGGACTTCTCTAAAAACAAATAAAACAAAACAAAACAACAAATAGAAATAATAAAATACATAAATTAAGCAACCACAGCATAGCTTTTCTCAATCTAGGTGGTACTCAGAAATTCCAGCAGTTGGCCTGTGACACCTCAGCTCAGTATATGTGAGGCTGTGTTTATGTAAATCCTATGAAGACCATAAGAGGGATTTTCATTCTCCAGAATCTGACACCCTCCTCTGGGTGTCTAAAAAAGCTACAGTGTACTTATATCTAAGAAATACATAAAAAATAAATAAATAAATAAATATATATTTTTTAAAAAGGATAAGAAAGAAAGAAAGACCAGGCAGGCCTGCCATCCTTATCACTGTCTGTATGTCTGTCTGTCTGATCCCCTGGAACTGGAGATGGGCCACCATATAGTTGCTGGTAGTTGATCCCAGGTACTCTGGAAGAGGAGACAATGCTGTTAATTTTTGAGCCCTTTCAGTGGCCCCACCCATTTTTAATTTTTAGAAGTATATGTGAGGCTGTGTTTATGTACATCATATTCAGACCATAAGAGGGATTTAGATTCTCCAGAATCTGACACCATCTTCTGGAGTGTATGAAGACGGCTACAGTGTACTTATATCTAATAAATAAATAAATAAATAAATAAATAAATAAATAAATAAATAAACATTTTTTAAAAAGTATAAGAAATAAAGAAAGACCAGGCAGGCCTGCCATCCTTATCTCTGTCTCTCTGTCTGTCTGTCTGTCTATCTGATCCCCGGGAACTTGAGATGGGGCACCATATTGTGCTGGTAGTTGATCCAAGGTTCTCTGGAAGAGGAGACAATTCGGTTAATTGTTGAGCCCTTTCAGTGGCCCCACACTTCTTTAAATATTTAGAAGTTTATGTGAGGCTGTGTTTATGTACATCATATTCAGATTATAAGAGGATTTAGATTCTCCAGAATCTGACACCCTCTACTGGAATTACTGAAGACAGCTACAGTGTACTTATATATAATAAATAAATAAATAAATAAATAAATAAATAAACATTTTTTAAAAAGGATAAGAAAGAAAGTAAGACCAAGCAGGCCTGCCATCCTTATCTCTGTCTGTCTGTCTGTCTGTCTGATCCCCTGGAACTGGAGTTGGGCTACCATAAAGTTGCTGGTAGTTGATCCCAGGTTCTCTGGAAGAGGAGACAATGCTGTTAATTGTTGAGCCCTATCAGTGGCCCTACCCATCTTTAAATATTTAGAAGTATATGTGAGGCTGTGTTTATGTACATCATATGCAGACCATAAGAGGGATTTAGATTCTCCAGAATCTGACACCCTCTTCTGGAGTATCTGAAGACAGCTACAGTGTACTTATATCTAATAAATAAATAGATAAATAAATAAATAAATAAATAACCATTTTTTAAAAAGGATAAGAAAGAAAGAAAGACCAGGTAGGCCTGCCATCCATATCTCTGCCTGTCTCTCTGTCTGTCTATCTGATCCCCGGGAACTGGAGATGGGCCACCATATAGTTGCTGGTAGTTGATCCAAGGTTCTCTGGAAGAGGAGACAATGCTCTTAATTGTTGAGCCCTATCAGTGGCCCTACCCATCTTTAAATTTTTAGAAGTATATGTGAGGCTGTGTTTATGTACATCATATGCAGACCATAAGAGGGATTTAGATTCTCCAGAATCTGACACCCTCTTCTGGAGTGTCTGAAGACAGCTACAGTGTACTTATATCTAATAAATAAATAAATAAATAAATAAATAAATAAATAAAAAATAAATAAACATTATTTAAACCGGATAAGAAAAAAAGAAAGACCAGGCAGGCCAACCATCCTTATCTCTGTCTGTCTGTCTGTCAGTCGTTCTGATCCCCTGGAACTGGAGATGGGCCACCATATAGGTGCTGGTAGTTGATCCCAGGTTCTCTGGAAGAGGAGACAATGCTGTTAATTGTTGTGCGCTTTCAGTGGCCCCACCCATCGTTAAATTTTTAGTAGTATATGTGAGGCTGTGTTTATGTACATCATATGCAGACCATAAGAGGGATTTAGATTCTCCAGAATCTGACACCCTCTTCTGGAGTGTCTGAAGACAGCTACAGTGTACTTATATCTAATAAATACATAAATAAATAAACATTTTTTAAAAAGGATAAGAAAGAAAGAAAGACCAGGCAGGCCTGCCATCCTAATCTCTGTCAGTCTGTCTGTCTGTCAGACTGTCTGATCCCTTGGAACTGTAGATGGGCCACCATATAGTTGCTGTTAGTTGATCCCAGGTTCTCTGGAAGAGGAGACAATGCTATTAATTGTTGAGCCCTTTCAGTGGCTCCACCTATCTTTAAATTTTTAGAAGTATATGTTAGGCTGTGTTTATGTACATCATATGCAGACCATAAGAGGGATTTAGATTCTCCAGTATCTGACACCCTCTTATGGATTGTCTGAAGACAACTACAGTGTACTTATATCTAATGAATACATACATATATAAATAAATAAATAAATAAATAAATAAATAAATAAATAAATAAATAAACATTATTTTAAAAGGATAAGAAAGAAAGAAAGACAAGGCAGGCCTGCCATACTTATCTCTGTCTGTCTGTCTGTCTGTCTGATCCCCTGGAACTGGAGATGGGCCACCTTGTAGGTGCTGGTAGTTGATCCCAGTTTCTCTGGAAGAGGAGACAATGCTGTTAATTGTTTTGCCCTTTCAGTGGCCCCACCCATTTTTAATTTTTACAAGTATATGTGAGGCTGTGTTTATGTACATCATATTCAGACCATAAGAGGGATTTAGATTCTCCAGAATCTGACACCATCTTCTGGAGTGTCTGAAGACGGCTACAGTGTACTTATATCTAATAAATACATAAATAAATAAATAAATGAATAAATAAACATTTTTTAAAAAGTATAAGAAATAAAGAAAGACCAGTCAGGACTGCCATCCATATCTCTGTCTCTCTGTCTGTCTGTCTGATCCACTGGAACTGGAGATGGGCAACCATAAGGTGCTGGTAGTTTATCCCAGGTTCTCTGAAAGAGGAGACAATGCTGTTAATTGTTGAGCCCTTTCAGTGGCCCCACACAGCTTTAAATTTTTAGAAGTATATGTGAGGATGTGTTTATGTACATCATATGCAGACCATAAAAGGGATTTAGATTCTCCAGAATCTGACACCCTTTTCTGGAGTGTCTGAAGACAGCTACGGTGTACTTATATCTAATAAATACATAAATAAATATATAAATAAACATTTTTTTAAAAAGGATAAGAAAGAAAGAAAGATCAGGCAGGCCTGCCATCCTTATCACTGTCTGTATGTCTGTCTGTCTGATCCCCTGGAACTGGAGATGGGCCACCATATAGTTGCTGGTAGTTGATCCCAGGTCCTCTGGAAGAGGAGACAATGCTGTTAATTGTTGAGCTTTTAGAGTGGCCCCACCCTTCTTTAAATTTTTAGAAGTATATGTGAGGCTGTGTTTATGTACATCATATGCAGACCATAAGAGGGATTTAGATTCTCCAGAATCTGACACCCTCTTCTGGAGTGTCTGAACAGCTACAGTGTACTTATATCTAATAATAAATAAATAAATAAATAAATAAATAAATAAATAAATAAATAAACAAACATTTTTTTTTAAAAAGGATAAGAAAGAAAGAAAGACCAGGAAGGCCTGAAATCCATATCACTGTCTGTCTGTCTGTCTGACTGATCCCCTGGAACTGGAGATGGGCCACATTTTAGGTGCTGGTAGTTGATCCCAGTTTCTCTGGAAGAGGAGACAATGCTGTTAATTGTTGAGTCCTTTCAGTGGCCCCACCTATTTATAATTTTTAGAAGTATATGTGAGGCTGTGTTTATGTACATCATATTCAGAACATAAGAGGGATTTAGATTCTCCAGAATCTGACACCCTCTTCTGGAGTGTCTGAAGACGGCTACAGTGTACTTATATCTAATAAATACAGAAATAAATAAATAAATAAATAAATTAATTAATTAATTAACATTTTTTAGAAATTATAAGAAATAAAGAAAGACCAGGCAGGCCTGCCATCCTTATCTCTGTCTCTCTGTCTGTCTGTCTGTCTGTCTGATCCACTGGAACTGGAGATGGGCCACCATAAGGTGCTGGTAGTTTATCCCAGTTTCTCTGAAAGAGGAGACAATGCTGTTAATTGTTGAGCCCTCTCATTGGCCCCACACATCTTTAAATTTTTAGAAGTATATGCGAGGCTGTGTTTATGTACATCATATGCAGACCATAACAGGGATTTAGATTCTCCAGAATCTGACACCCTCTTCTGGAGTGTCTGAAAGCAGCTATAGTGTACATATATCTAATAAATACATAAATAAATATATAAATAAACATTTTTTAAAAAGGATAAGAAAGAAAGAAAGACCAGGCAGGCCTGCCATCCTTATCACTGTCTGTATGTCTGTCTGTCTGATCCCCTGGAACTGGAGATGGGCCACCATATAGTTGCTGGTAGTTGATCCCAGGTACTCTGGAAGAGGAGACAATGCTGTTAATTGTTGAGCTTTTAGAGTGGCCCCACCCTTCTATAAATTTTTAGAAGTATATGTGAGGCTGTGTTTATGTACATCATATGCAGACCATAAGAGGGATTTAGATTCTCCAGAATCTGACACCCTCTTCTGGAGTGTGTGAACAGCTACAGTGTACTTATATCTAATAATAAATAAATAAATAAATGAATAAATAAATAAATAAATAAACGAACATTTTTTTAAAAAAAGGATAAGAAAGAAAGAAAGACCAGGCAGGCCTGCCATCCTTATCACTGTCTGTCTGTCTTTCTGTCTGATAACCTGGAACTGGAGATGGGCCACCTTTTAGGTGCTGGTAGTTGATCCCAGGTTCTCTGGAAGAGGAGACAATGCTGTAAATTGTTGAGTCCTTTCAGTGGCCCCACCTATTTATAATTTTTAGAAGTATATGTGAGGCTGTGTTTATGTACATCATATTCAGACCATAAGAGGGATTTAGATTCTCTAGAATCTGACACCCTCTTCTGGAGTGTCTGAAGACGGCTACAGTGTACTTATATCTAATAAATACATAAATAAATAAATAAATAAATAAATAAATAAATAAATAAAATATAAAAATTTTTTTTAAAATATAAGAAATAAAGAAAGACCAGACAGGCCTGCCATCCATATCTCTGTCTCTCTGTCTGTCTGTCTGTCTGATCCCCTGGAACTGGAGATGGGCCACCATAAGGTGCTGGTAGTTTATTCCAGGTTCTCTGAAAGAGGAGACAATGCTGTTAATTGTTGAGCCCTCTCAGTGGCCCCACACATCTTTAAATTTTTAGAAGTACATGCAAGGCTGTGTTTATGTACCGAATATGCAGACCATAAGAGGGATTTAGATTCTCCAGAATCTGACACCTTCTTCTGGAGTGTCTGAAGACAGCTACAGTGTACATATATCTAATAAATACATACAAAAATATATAAATAAACATTTTTTTAAAAGGATAAGAAAGAAAGAAAGACCAGGCAGGCCTGCCATCCTTATCACTGTCTGTATGTCTGTCTGTCTGATCCCCTGGAACTGGAGATGGGCCACCATATAGTTGCTGGTAGTTGATCCCAGGTACTCTGGAAGAGGAGACAATGCTGTTAATTGTTGAGCTTTTAGAGTGGCCCCACCCTTCTTTAAATTTTTAGAAGTATATGTGAGGCTGTGTTTATGTACATCATATGCAGACCATAAGAGGGATTTAGATTCTCCAGAATCTGACACCCTCTTCTGGAGTGTCTGAACAGCTACAGTGTACTTATATCTAATAAATAAATAAATAAATAAATAAATAAATAAATAAACGAACATTTTTTTAAAAAAAGGATAAGAAAGAAAGAAAGACCAGGCAGGCCTGCCATCCTTATCACTGTCTGTCTCTCTGTCTGTCTGATCCCCTGGAACTGGAGATGGGCCACCTTTTAGGGTCTGGTAGTTGATCCCAGGTTCTCTGGAAGAGGAGACAATGCTGTTAATTGTTGAGTCCTTTCAGTGGCCCCACCTATTTATAATTTTTAGACGTATATGTGAGGCTGTGTTTATGTACATCATATTCAGACCATAAGAGGGATTTAGATTCTCTAGAATCTGACACCCTCTTCTGGAGTGTCTGAAGACGGCTACAGTGTACTTATATCTAATAAATAAATAAATAAATAAATAAATAAATAAATAAATAAATAAATAAATAAATAAAATATAAACATTTTTTTAAAATAAAAGAAATAAAGAAAGACCAGGCAGGCCTGCCATCCTTATCTCTGTCTCTCTGTCTGTCTGTCTGTCTGTCTGATCCACTGGAACTGGAGATGGGCCACCATAAGGTGCTGGTAGTTTATTCCAGGTTCTCTGAAAGAGGAGACAATGCTGTTAATTGTTGAGCCCTCTCAGTGGCCCCACACATCTTTAAATTTTTAGAAGTATATGCGAGGCTGTGTTTATGTACATCATATGCAGACCATAACAGGGATTTAGATTCTCCAGAATCTGACACCCTCTTCTGGAGTGTCTGAAAGCAGCTACAGTGTACATATATCTAATAAATACATAAATAAATATATAAATAAACATTTTTTTAAAAAGGATAAGAAAGAAAGAAAGACCAGGCAGGCCTGCCATCCTTATCACTGTCTGTATGTCTGTCTGTCTGACCCCCTGGAACTGGAATTGGGCCACCATATAGTTGCTGGTAGTTGATCCCAGGTACTCTGGAAGAGGAGACAATGCTGTTAATTGTTGAGCTTTTAGAGTGGCCCCACCCTTCTTTAAATTTTTAGAAGTATATGTGAGGCTGTGTTTATGTACATTATATGAATACCATAAGTGGGATTTAGATTCTCCAGAATATGACACCCTCTTCTGGAGTGTCTGAACAGCTACAGTGTACTTATATTTAATAATAAATAAATAAATAAATAAATAAATAAATAAATAAATAAACATTTTTTTAAAAAAAGGATAAGAAAGAAAGACCAGGCAGGCCTGCCATCCTTATCACTGTCTGTCTCTCTGTCTGTCTGATCCCCTGGAACTGGAGATGGGCCACCTTCTGGTGCTGGTAGTTGATCCCAGGTTCTCTGAAAGAGGAGACAATGCTGTTAATTGTTGAGTGCTTTCAGTGGCCCCACATATTTATAATTTTTAGAAGTATATGTGAGGCTCTGTTTATGTACATCATATTCAGACCATAAGAGGGATTTAGATTCTCTAGAATCTGACACCCTCTTCTGGAGTGTCTGAAGACGGCTACAGTGTACTTATATCTAATAAATAAATAAATAAATAAATAAATAAATAAATAAATAAATAAACATTTTTTAAAAAGTATAAGAAATAAAGAAAGACCAGGCAGGCCTGCCATCCTTATCTCTGTCTCTCTGTCTGTCTGTCTGTCTGTCTGATCCACTGGAACTGGAGATGGGCCACCATAAGGTGCTGGTAGTTTATCCCAGGTTTCTGAAAGAGGAGACAATGCTGTTACTTGTTGAGCCCTCTCATTTGCCCCACACATCTTTAAATTTTTAGAAGTATATGTGAGGCTGTGTTTATGTACATCATATGCAGACCATAAGAGGGATTTAGATTCTCCAGAATCGACACCCTCTTCTGGGGTGTCTGAAGACAGCTACAGTGTACTTATATCTAATAAATACATAAATAAATATATAAATAAACATTTTTTTAAAAAGGATAAGAAAGAAAGAAAGACCAGGCAGGCCTGCCATCCTTATCACTGTCTGTATGTCTGTCTGTCTGATCCCCTGGAACTGGAGATGGGCCACCATATAGTTGCTGGTAACTGATCCCAAGTACTATGGAAGAGGAGACAATGCTGTTAATTGTTGAGCTTTTAGAGTGCTCCAACCCTTCTTTAAATTTTTAGAATTATATGTGAGGCTGTGTTTATGTACATCATATGCAGACCATAAGAGAGATTTAGATTCTCCAGAATCTGACACCCTCTTCTGGAGTGTCTGAACAGCTACAGTGTACTTATATCTAATAATAAATGAATAAATAAATAAATAAATAAATAAATAAATAAATAAATAAATAAACATTTTTTTAAAAAAAGGATAAGAAAGAAAGAAAGACCAGGCAGGCCTGCCATCCTTATCACTGTCTGTCTGTCTGTCTGTCTGATCCCCTGGAACTGGAGATGGGCCACCTTTTAGGTGCTGGTAGTTGATCCCAGGTTCTCTGGAAGAGGAGACAATGCTGTTAATTGTTGAGTCCTTTCAGTGGCCCCACCTATTTATAATTTTTAGACGTATATGTGAGGCTGTGTTTATGTACATCATATTCAGACCATAAGAGGGATTTAGATTCTCTAGAATCTTACACCCTCTTCTGGAGTGTCTGAAGACGGCTACAATGTACTTATATCTAATAAATACATAAATAAATAAATATATAAATAAACATTTTTTAAAAAGTATAAGAAATAAAGAAAGACCAGGCAGACCTGCCATCCTTATCTCTGTCTCTCTGTCTGTCTGTCTGTCTGTCTGATCCACTGGAACTGGAGATGGGCCACCATAAGGTGCTGGTAGTTTATCCCAGGTTCTCTGAAAGAGGAGACAATGCTGTTAATTGTTGAGCCCTCTCAGTGGCCCCACACATCTTTAAATTTTTAGAAGTATATGTGAGGCTCTGTTTATGTACATCATATGCAGACCATAAGAGGGATTTAGATTCTCCAGAATCTGACACCCTCTTCTGGAGTGTCTGAAGACAGCTACAGTGTACTTATATCTAATAAATACATAAATAAATAAATAAACATTTTTTAAAAAACGATAAAAAAGAAAGAAAGACTAGGCAGGCCTGCCATCCTTATCACTGTCTGTATGTCTGTCTGTCTGATCCCCTGGAACTGGAGATGGGCCACCATATAGTTGATGGTAGTTGATCCCAGGTACTCTGGAAGAGGAGACAATGCTGTTAATTGTTGAGCTTTTAGAGTGGCCCAACCCTTCTTTAAATTTTTAGAAGTATATGTGAGGCTGTGTTTATGTACATCATATGCAGACCATAAGAGGGATTTAGATTCTCCAGAATCTGACACCATCTTCTGGAGTGTCTGAACAGCTACAGTGTACTTATATCTAATAATAAATAAATAAATAAATAAATAAATAAATAAATAAATAAAAGAACATTTTTTTAAAAAAAGGATAAGAAAGAAAGAAATACCAGGCAGGCCTGCCATCCTTATCACTGTCTGTCTGTCTTTCTGTCTGATCCTCTGGAACTGGAGATGGGCCACCTTTTAGGTGCTGGTAGTTGATCCCAGGTTCTCTGGAAGAGGAGGCAATGCTGTAAATTGTTGAGTCCTTTCAGTGGCCCCACGTATTTATAATTTTTAGAAGTATATGTGAGGCTGTGTTTATGTACATCATATTCAGACCATAAGAGGGATTTAGATTCTCTAGAATCTGACACCCTCTTCTGGAGTGTCTGAAGACGGCTACAGTGTACTTATATCTAATAAATACATAAATAAATAAATAAATAAATAAATGAAATATAAACATTTTTTTAAAATATAAGAAATAAAGAAAGACCAGGCAGGCCTGCCATCCATATCTCTGTCTCTCTGTCTGCCTGTCTGTCTGATACCCTGGAACTGGAGATGGGCCACCATAAGGTGCTGGTAGTTTATCCCAGGTTCTCTGAAAGAGGAGACAATGCTGTTAATTGTTGAGCCCTCTCAGTGGCCCCACACATCTTTAAATTTTTAGAAGTACATGCAAGGCTGTGTTTATGTACCGAATATGCAGACCATAAGAGGGATTTAGATTCTCCAGAATCTGACACCCTCTTCTGGAGTGTCTGAAGACAGCTACAGTGTACATATATCTAATAAATACATACATAAATATATAAATAAACATTTTTTTAAAAGGATAAGAAAGAAAGAAAGACCAGGCAGGCCTGCCATCCTTATCACTGTCTGTATGTCTGTCTGTCTGATCCCCTGGAACTGGAGATGGGCCACCATATAGTTGCTGGTAGTTGATCCCAGGTACTCTGGAAGAGGAGACAATGCTGTTAATTGTTGAGCTTTTAGAGTGGCCCCACCCTTCTTTAAATTTTTAGAAGTATATGTGAGGCTGTGTTTATGTACATCATATGCAGACCATAAGAGGGATTTAGATTCTCCAGAATCTGACACCCTCTTCTGGAGTGTCTGAACAGCTACAGTGTACTTATATCTAATAATAAATAAATAAATAAATAAATAAATAAATAAATAAATAAATAAATAAACGAACATTTTTTTAAAAAAAGGATAAGAAAGAAAGAAAGACCAGGCAGGCCTGCCATCCTTATCACTGTCTGTCTGTCTGTCTGTCTGATCCCCTGGAACTGTAGATGTGCCACCTTTTAGGTGCTGGTAGTTGATCCCAGGTTCTCTGGAAGAGGAGACAATGCTGTTAATTGTTGAGTCCTTTCAGTGGCCCCACCTATTTATAATTTTTATACGTATATGTGAGGCTGTGTTTATGTACATCATATTCAGACCATAAGAGGGATTTAGATTCTCTAGAATCTGACACCCTCTTCTGGAGTGTCTGAAGACGGCTACAGTGTACTTATATCTAATAAATAAATAAATAAATAAATAAATAAATAAATAAATAAACAATTTTTAAAAAGTATAAGAAATAAAGAAAGACCAGGCAGGCCTGCCATCCTTATCTCTGTCTCTCTGTCTGTCTGTCTGTCTGTCTGATCCACTGGAACTGGAGATGGGCCACCATAAGGTGCTGGTAGTTTATCCCAGGTTTCTGAAAGAGGAGATAATGCTGTAACTTGTTGAGCCCTCTCATTTGCCCCACACATCTTTAAATTTTTAGAAGTATATGTGAGGCTGTGTTTATGTACATCATATGCAGACCATAAGAGGGATTTAGATTCTCCAGAATCGACACCCTCTTCTGGGGTGTCTGAAGACAGCTAAAGTGTACTTATATCTAATAAATACATAAATAAATATATAAATAAACATTTTTTTAAAAAGGATAAGAAAGAAAGAAAGACCAGGCAGGACTGCCATCCTTATCACTGTCTGTATGTCTGTCTGTCTGATCCCCTGGTACTGAAGATGGGCCACCATATAGTTGCTGGTAACTGATCCCAAGTACTCTGGAAGAGGAGACAATGCTCTTAATTGTTGAGCTTTTAGAGTGCTCCAACCCTTCTTTAAATTTTTAGAATTATATGTGAGGCTGTGTTTATGTACATCATATGCAGACCATAAGAGAGATTTAGATTCTCCAGAATCTGACACCCTCTTCTGGAGTGTCTGAACAGCTACAGTGTACTTATATCTAATAATAAATAAATAAATAAATAAATAAATAAATAAATAAATAAATAAATAAACATTTTTTTAAAAAAAGGATAAGAAAGAAAGAAAGACCAGGCAGGCCTGCCATCCTTATCACTGTCTGTCTGTCTGTCTGTCTGATCCCCTGGAACTGGAGATGGGCCACCTTTTAGGTGCTGGTAGTTGATCCCAGGTTCTCTGGAAGAGGAGACAATGATGTTAATTGTTGAGTCCTTTAAGTGGCCCCACCTATTTATAATTTTTAGACGTATATGTGAGGCTGTGTTTATGTACATCATATTCAGACCATAAGAGGGATTTAGATTCTCTAGAATCTTACACCCTCTTCTGGAGTGACTGAAGACGGCTACAATGTACTTATATCTAATAAATACATAAATAAATAAATATATAAATAAACATTTTTTAAAAAGTATAAGAAATAAAGAAAGACCAGGCAGACCTGCCATCCTTATCTCTGTCTCTCTGTCTTTCTGTCTGTCTGTCTGTCTGATCCACTGGAACTGGAGATGGGCCACCATAAGGTGCTGGTAGTTTATCCCAGGTTCTCTGAAAGAGGAGACAATGCTGTTAATTGTTGAGCCCTCTCAGTGGCCCCACACATCTTTAAATTTTTAGAAGTATATGTGAGGCTCTGTTTATGTACATCATATGCAGACCATAACAGGGATTTAGATTCTCCAGAATCTGACACCCTCTTCTGGAGTGTCTGAAGACAGCTACAGTGTACTTATATCTAATAAATACATAAATAAATAAATAAATAAATAAATAAATAAACATTTTTTAAAAAAGGATAAAAAAGAAAGAAAGACTAGGCAGGCCTGCCATCCTTATCACTGTCTGTATGTCTGTCTGTCTGATCCCTTGGAACTGGAGATGGACCACCATATAGTTGCTGGTAGTTGATCCCAGGTACTCTGGAAGAGGAGACAATGCTGTTAATTGTTGAGCTTTTAGAGTGGCCCCACCCTTCTTTAAATTTTTAGAAGTATATGTGAGGCTGTGTTTATGTACATCATATGCAGACCATAAGAGGGATTTAGATTCTCCAGAATCTGACACCATCTTCTGGAGTGTCTGAACAGCTACAGTGTACTTATATCTAATAATAAATAAATAAATAAATAAATAAATAAATAAATAAATAAATAAATAAAAGAACATTTTTTTAAAAAAAGGATAAGAAAGAAAGAAATACCAGGCAGGCCTGCCATCCTTATCACTGTCTGTCTGTCTTTCTGTCTGATCCTCTGGAACTGGAGATGGGCCACCTTTTAGGTGCTGGTAGTTGATCCCAGGTTCTCTGGAAGAGGAGGCAATGCTGTAAATTGTTGAGTCCTTTCAGTGGCCCCACGTATTTATAATTTTTAGAAGTATATGTGAGGCTGTGTTTATGTACATCATATTCAGACCATAAGAGGGATTTAGATTCTCTAGAATCTGACACCCTCTTCTGGAGTGTCTGAAGACGGCTACAGTGTACTTATATCTAATAAATACATAAATAAATAAATAAATAAATAAATAAATAAATAAATAAATAAAATATAAACATTTTTTTAAAATATAAGAAATAAAGAAAGACCAGGCAGGCCTGCCATCCATATCTCTGTCTCTCTGTCTGCCTGTCTGTCTGATACCCTGGAACTGGAGATGGGCCACCATAAGGTGCTGGTAGTTTATCCCAGGTTCTCTGAAAGAGGAGACAATGCTGTTAATTGTTGAGCCCTCTCAGTGGCCCCACACATCTTTAAATTTTTAGAAGTACATGCAAGGCTGTGTTTATGTACCGAATATGCAGACCATAAGAGGGATTTAGATTCTCCAGAATCTGACACCCTCTTCTGGAGTGTCTGAAGACAGCTACAGTGTACATATATCTAATAAATACATACATAAATATATAAATAAACATTTTTTTAAAAGGATAAGAAAGAAAGAAAGACCAGGCAGGCCTGCCATCCTTATCACTGTCTGTATGTCTGTCTGTCTGATCCCCTGGAACTGGAGATGGGCCACCATATAGTTGCTGGTAGTTGATCCCAGGTACTCTGGAAGAGGAGACAATGCTGTTAATTGTTGAGCTTTTAGAGTGGCCCCACCCTTCTTTAAATTTTTAGAAGTATATGTGAGGCTGTGTTTATGTACATCATATGCAGACCATAAGAGGGATTTAGATTCTCCAGAATCTGACACCCTCTTCTGGAGTGTCTGAACAGCTACAGTGTACTTATATCTAATAATAAATAAATAAATAAATAAATAAATAAATAAATCAATAAATAAACGAACATTTTTTTAAAAAAAGGATAAGAAAGAAAGAAAGACCAGGCAGGCCTGCCATCCTTATCACTGTCTGTCTGTCTGTCTGTCTGATCCCCTGGAACTGTAGATGTGCCACCTTTTAGGTGCTGGTAGTTGATCCCAGGTTCTCTGGAAGAGGAGACAATGCTGTTAATTGTTGAGTCCTTTCAGTGGCCCCACCTATTTATAATTTTTATACGTATATGTGAGGCTGTGTTTATGTACATCATATTCAGACCATAAGAGGGATTTAGATTCTCTAGAATCTGACACCCTCTTCTGGAGTGTCTGAAGACGGCTACAGTGTACTTATATCTAATAAATAAATAAATAAATAAATAAATAAATAAATAAATAAATAAACAATTTTTAAAAAGTATAAGAAATAAAGAAAGACCAGGCAGGCCTGCCATCCTTATCTCTGTCTCTCTGTCTGTCTGTCTGTCTGTCTGATCCACTGGAACTGGAGATGGGCCACCATAAGGTGCTGGTAGTTTATCCCAGGTTTCTGAAAGAGGAGATAATGCTGTAACTTGTTGAGCCCTCTCATTTGCCCCACACATCTTTAAATTTTTAGAAGTATATGTGAGGCTGTGTTTATGTACATCATATGCAGACCATAAGAGGGATTTAGATTCTCCAGAATCGACACCCTCTTCTGGGGTGTCTGAAGACAGCTAAAGTGTACTTATATCTAATAAATACATAAATAAATATATAAATAAACATTTTTTTAAAAAGGATAAGAAAGAAAGAAAGACCAGGCAGGCCTGCCATCCTTATCACTGTCTGTATGTCTGTCTGTCTGATCCCCTGGTACTGAAGATGGGCCACCATATAGTTGCTGGTAACTGATCCCAAGTACTCTGGAAGAGGAGACAATGCTGTTAATTGTTGAGCTTTTAGAGTGCTCCAACCCTTCTTTAAATTTTTAGAATTATATGTGAGGCTGTGTTTATGTACATCATATGCAGACCATAAGAGAGATTTAGATTCTCCAGAATCTGACACCCTCTTCTGGAGTGTCTGAACAGCTACAGTGTACTTATATCTAATAATAAATAAATAAATAAATAAATAAATAAATAAATAAATAAATAAATAAACATTTTTTTAAAAAAAGGATAAGAAAGAAAGAAAGACCAGGCAGGCCTGCCATCCTTATCACTGTCTGTCTGTCTGTCTGTCTGATCCCCTGGAACTGGAGATGGGCCACCTTTTAGGTGCTGGTAGTTGATCCCAGGTTCTCTGGAAGAGGAGACAATGATGTTAATTGTTGAGTCCTTTAAGTGGCCCCACCTATTTATAATTTTTAGACGTATATGTGAGGCTGTGTTTATGTACATCATATTCAGACCATAAGAGGGATTTAGATTCTCTAGAATCTTACACCCTCTTCTGGAGTGTCTGAAGACGGCTACAATGTACTTATATCTAATAAATACATAAATAAATAAATATATAAATAAACATTTTTTAAAAAGTATAAGAAATAAAGAAAGACCAGGCAGACCTGCCATCCTTATCTCTGTCTCTCTGTCTTTCTGTCTGTCTGTCTGTCTGATCCACTGGAACTGGAGATGGGCCACCATAAGGTGCTGGTAGTTTATCCCAGGTTCTCTGAAAGAGGAGACAATGCTGTTAATTGTTGAGCCCTCTCAGTGGCCCCACACATCTTTAAATTTTTAGAAGTATATGTGAGGCTCTGTTTATGTACATCATATGCAGACCATAACAGGGATTTAGATTCTCCAGAATCTGACACCCTTTTCTGGAGTGTCTGAAGACAGCTACAGTGTACTTATATCTAATAAATACATAAATAAATAAATAAATAAATAAATAAATAAACATTTTTTAAAAAAGGATAAAAAAGAAAGAAAGACTAGGCAGGCCTGCCATCCTTATCACTGTCTGTATGTCTGTCTGTCTGATCCCTTGGAACTGGAGATGGACCACCATATAGTTGCTGGTAGTTGATCCCAGGTACTCTGGAAGAGGAGACAATGCTGTTAATTGTTGAGCTTTTAGAGTGGCCCCACCCTTCTTTAAATTTTTAGAAGTATATGTGAGGCTGTGTTTATGTACATCATATGCAGACCATAAGAGGGATTTAGATTCTCCAGAATATGACACCCTCTTCTGAAGTGTCTGAAGACAGCTACAGTGTACTTATATCTAATAAATATATATATAAATAAATAAACATTTTTAACATGTATAAGAAGAAAGAAAAACCAGGCAGGCCTGCAATCCTTGTCTGTCTGTCTGTATGTATGTCTGTCTGATCCCCTGGAACTGGAGATGGGCCACAATATAGGTGCTGGTAGTTGATCCCAGGTCCTCTGGAAGAGTAGACAATGCTGTTAATTGTTGAGCCCTTTCAGTGGCCCAAACCATCTTTAAATTTTTAGAAGTATATGTGAGGCTGTGTTTATGTACATCATATGCAGACCATAAGAGGGATATAGATTATCCAGAATCTGACACCCTCTTCTGGAGAGTCTGAAGACAGCTACAGTGTACTTATATCTAATAAATACATAAATAAATAAATTAATTAATTAATGAATAAATAAATAAATAAACAATTTTAAAAAGGATAAGAAAGAAAGAAAAATCAGGCAGGACTGCCATCCTTATCTCTGTCTGTCTGTCTGTCTGTCTGATCCCCTGCAACTTGAGATGGGCCACCACATAGTTGCTGGTAGTTGATCCCACGTTCTCTGGAAGAGGAGACAATGGTGTTAATTGTTGAGCCCTTTCAGTGGGCCCACCCATCTTTAAATTTTTAGAAGTATATGTGAGGCTGTGTTTATGTACATCATATGCAGACCATAAGAGGGATTTAGATTCTCCAGAATCTGACACCCTCTTCTGGAGTGTCTGAACAGCTACAGTGTACTTATATCTAATAATAAATAAATAAATAAATAAATAAATAAATAAATAAATAAATAAATAAATAAATAAAAATTTTTTTAAAAAAAGGATAAGAAAGAAAGAAAGACCAGGCAGGCCTGCCATCCTTATCACTGTCTGTCTGTCTGTCTGTCTGATCCCCTGGAACTGGAGATGGGCCACCTTTTACGTGCTGGTAGTTGATCCCAGGTTCTCTGGAAGAGGAGACAATGCTGTTAATTGTTGAGTCCTTTCAGTGGCCCCACCTATTTATAATTTTTAGACGTATATGTGAGGCTGTGTTTATGTACATCATATTCAGACCATAAGAGGGATTTAGATTCTCTAGAAACTGATACCCTCTTCTGGAGTGTCTGAAGACGGCTACAGTGTACTTATATCTAATAAATACATAAATAAATAAATAAATAAATAAATAAATAAATAAATAAATAAATAAACAATTTTTAAAAAGTATAAGAAATAAAGAAAGACCAGGCAGGCCTGCCATCCTTATTTCTGTCTCTCTGTCTGTCTGTCTGTCTGTCTGATCCACTGGAACTGGAGATGGGCCACCATAAGGTGCTGGTAGTTTATCCCAGGTTCTCTGAAAGAGGAGACAAGGCTGTTAATTGTTGAGCCCTTTCAGTGGCCCCACACATCTTTAAATTTTTAGAAGTATATGCGAGGCTGTGTTTATGTACATCATATGCAGACCATAACAGGGATTTAGATTCTCCAGAATCTGACACCCTCTTCTGGAGTGTCTGAAAGCAGCTAAAGTGTACATATATCTAATAAATACATAAATAAATATATAAATAAACATTTTTTTAAAAAGGATACGAAAGAAAGAAAGACCAGGCAGGCCTGCCATCCTTATCACTGTCTGTATGTCTCTCTGTCTGATCCCCTGGAACTGGAGATGGGCCACCATATAGTTGCTGGTAGTTGATCCCAGGTACTCTGGAAGAGGAGACAATGCTGTTAATTGTTGAGCTTTTAGAGTGGCCCCACCCTTCTTTAAATTTTTAGAAGTATATGTGAGGCTGTGTTTATGTACATCATATGCATACCATAAGTGGGATTTAGATTCTCCAGAATATGACACCCTCTTCTGGAGTGTCTGAACAGCTACAGTGTACTTATATTTAATAATAAATAAATAAATAAATAAATAAATAAATAAATAAATAAATAAATAAATAAACATTTTTTTTAAAAAAGGATAAGAATGAAAGACCAGGCAGGCCTGCCATCCTTATCACTGTCTGTCTCTCTGTCTGTCTGATCCCCTGGAACTGGAGATGGGCCACCTTTTAGGTGCTGGTAGTTGATCCCAGGTTCTCTGGAAGAGGAGACAATGCTGTTAATTGTTGAGTGCTTTCAGTGGCCCCACATATTTATAATTTTTAGAAGTATATGTGAGGCTGTGTTTATGTACATCATATTCAGACCATAAGAGGGATTTAGATTCTCTAGAATCTGACACCCTCTTCTGGAGTGTCTGAAGACGGCTACAGTGTACTTATATCTAATAAATAAATAAATAAATAAATAAATAAATAAATAAATAAATATTTTTTAAAAAGTATAAGAAATAAAGAAAGACCAGGCAGGCCTGCCATCCTTATCTCTGTCTCTCTGTCTGTCTGTCTGTCTGTCTGATCCACTGGAACTGGAGATGGGCCACCATAAGGTGCTGGTAGTTTATCCCAGGTTTCTGAAAGAGGAGACAATGCTGTTACTTGTTGAGCCCTCTCATTTGCCCCACACATCTTTAAATTTTTAGAAGTATATGTGAGGCTGTGTTTATGTACATCATATGCAGACCATAAGAGGGATTTAGATTCTCCAGAATCGACACCCTCTTCTGGGGTGTCTGAAGACAGCTACAGTGTACTTATATCTAATAAATACATAAATAAATATATAAATAAACATTTTTTTAAAAAGGATAAGAAAGAAAGAAAGACCAGGCAGGCCTGCCATCCTTATCACTGTCTGTATGTCTGTCTGTCTGATCCCCTGGAACTAGAGATGGGCCACCATATAGTTGCTGGTAACTGATCCCAAGTACTCTGGAAGAGGAGACAATGCTGTTAATTGTTGAGCTTTTAGAGTGCTCCAACCCTTCTTTAAATTTTTAGAATTATATGTGAGGCTGTGTTTATGTACATCATATGCAGACCATAAGAGAGATTTAGATTCTCCAGAATCTGACACCCTCTTCTGGAGTGTCTGAACAGCTACAGTGTACTTATATCTAATAATAAATAAATAAATAAATAAATAAATAAATAAATAAATAAATAAATAAATAAATAAACATTTTTTAAAAAAAAGGATAAGAAAGAAAGAAAGACCAGGCAGGCCTGCCATCCTTATCACTGTCTGTCTGTCTGTCTGTCTGATCCCCTGGAACTGGAGATGGGCCACCTTTTAGGTGCTGGTAGTTGATCCCAGGTTCTCTGGAAGAGGAGACAATGCTGTTAATTGTTGAGTCCTTTCAGTGGCCCCACCTATTTATAATTTTTAGAAGTATATGTGAGGCTGTGTTTATGTACATCATATTCAGACCATAAGAGGGATTTAGATTCTCTAGAATCTGACACCCTCTTCTGGAGTGTCTGAAGACGGCTACAATGTACTTATATCTAATAAATACATAAATAAATAAATATATAAATAAACATTTTTTAAAAAGTATAAGAAATAAAGAAAGACCAGGCAGACCTGCCATCCTTATCATTGTCTCTCTGTCTGTCTGTCTGTCTGTCTGTCTGATCCACTGGAACTGGAGATGGGCCACCATAAGGTGCTGGTAGTTTAATCCCAGGTTCTCTGAAAGAGGAGACAATGCTCTTAATTGTTGAGCCCTCTCAGTGGCCCCACACATCTTTAAATTTTTAGAAGTATATGTGAGGCTCTGTTTATGTACATCATATGCAGACCATAACAGGGATTTAGATTCTCCAGAATCTGACACCCTCTTCTGGAGTGTCTGAAGACAGCTACAGTGTACTTATATCTAATAAATACATAAATAAATAAATAAATAAACATTTTTTAAAAAAGGATAAAAAAGAAAGAAAGACTAGGCAGGCCAGCCATCCTTATCACTGTCTGTATGTCTGTCTGTCTGATCCCTTGGAACTGGAGATGGACCACCATATAGTTGCTGGTAGTTGATCCCAGGTACTCTGGAAGAGGAGACAATGCTGTTAATTGTTGAGCTTTTAGAGTGGCCCCACCCTTCTTTAAATTTTTAGAAGTATATGTGAGGCTGTGTTTATGTACATCATATGCAGACCATAAGAGGGATTTAGATTCTCCAGAATATGACACCCTCTTCTGAAGTGTCTGAAGACAGCTACAGTGTACTTATATCTAATAAATATATATATAAATAAATAAACATTTTTAAAATGTATAAGAAGAAAGAAAAACCAGGCAGGCCTGCAATCCTTGTCTGTCTGTCTGTATGTATGTCTGTCTGATCCCCTGGAACTGGAGATGGGCCACAATATAGGTGCTGGTAGTTGATCCCAGGTCCTCTGGAAGAGGAGACAATGCTGTTAATTGTTGAGCCCTTTCAGTGGCCCCAACCATCTTTAAATTTTTAGAAGTATATGTGAGGCTGTGTTTATGTACATCATATGCAGACCATAAGAGGGATATAGATTATCCAGAATCTGACACCCTCTTCTGGAGAGTCTGAAGACAGCTACAGTGTACTTATATCTAATAAATACATAAATAAATTAATTAATTAATTAATGAATAAATAAATAAATAAACAATTTTAAAAAGGATAAGAAAGAAAGAAAAATCAGGCAGGACTGCCATCCTTATCTCTGTCTGTCTGTCTGTCTGTCTGATCCCCTGCAACTTGAGATGGGCCACCACATAGTTGCTGGTAGTTGATCCCACGTTCTCTGGAAGAGGAGACAATGGTGTTAATTGTTGAGCCCTTTCAGTGGGCCCACCCATCTTTAAATTTTTAGAAGTATATGTGAGGCTGTGTTTATGTACATCATATGCAGACCATAAGAGGGATTTAGATTCTCCAGAATCTGACACCCTCTTCTGGAGTGTCTGAACAGCTACAGTGTACTTATATCTAATAATAAATAAATAAATAAATAAATAAATAAATAAATAAATAAATAAATAAATAAACATTTTTTTAAAAAAGGATAAGAAAGAAAGAAAGACCAGGCAGGCCTGCCATCCTTATCACTGTCTGTCTGTCTGTCTGTCTGATCCCCTGGAACTGGAGATGGGCCACCTTTTAGGTGCTGGTAGTTGATCCCAGGTTCTCTGGAAGAGGAGACAATGCTGTTAATTGTTGAGTCCTTTCAGTGGCCCCACCTATTTATAATTTTTAGACGTATATGTGAGGCTGTGTTTATGTACATCATATTCAGACCATAAGAGGGATTTAGATTCTCTAGAATCTGACACCCTCTTCTGGAGTGTCTGAAGACGGCTACAGTGTACTTATATCTAATAAATACATAAGTAAATAAATAAATAAATAAATAAATAAATAAATAAATAAATAAACAATTTTTAAAAAGTATAAGAAATAAAGAAAGACCAGGCAGGCCTGCCATCCTTATCTCTGTCTCTCTGTCTGTCTGTCTGTCTGTCTGATCCACTGGAACTGGAGATGGGCCACCATAAGGTGCTGGTAGTTTATCCCAGGTTCTCTGAAAGAGGAGACAATGCTGTTAATTGTTGAGCCCTCTCAGTGGCCCCACACATCTTTAAATTTTTAGAAGTATATGCGAGGCCTTGTTTATGTACATCATATGCAGACCATAAGAGGGATTTAGATTCTCCAGAATCTGACACCCTCTTCTGGAGTGTCTGAAAGCAGCTACAGTGTACATATATCTAATAAATACATAAATAAATATATAAATAAACATTTTTTTAAAAAGGATACGAAAGAAAGAAAGACCAGGCAGGCCTGCCATCCTTATCACTGTCTGTATGTCACTCTGTCTGATCCCCTGGAACTGGAGATGGGCCACCATATAGTTGCTGGTAGTTGATCCTAGGTACTCTGGAAGAGGAGACAATGCTGTTAATTGTTGAGCTTTTAGAGTGGCCCCACCCTTCTTTAAATTTTTAGAAGTATATGTGAGGCTGTGTTTATGTACATCATATGCATACCATAAGTGGGATTTAGATTCTCCAGAATATGATACCCTCTTCTGGAGTGTCTGAACAGCTACAGTGTACTTATATCTAATAATAAATAAATAAATAAATAAATAAATAAATAAATAAATAAATAAACATTTTTTTAAAAAAGGATAAGAAAGAAAGACCAGGCAGGCCTGCCATCCTTATCACTGTCTGTCTCTCTGTCTGTCTGATCCCCTGGAACTGGAGATGGGCCAACTTTTAGGTGCTGGTAGTTGACCCCAGGTTCTCTGGAAGAGGAGACAATGCTGTTAATTGTTGAGTCCTTTCAGTGGCCCCACCTATTTATAATTTTTAGAAGTATATGTGAGGCTGTGTTTATGTACATCATATTCAGACCATAAGAGGGATTTAGATTCTCTAGAATCTGACACCCTCTTCTGGAGTGTCTGAAGACGGCTACAATGTACTTATATCTAATAAATACATAAATAAATAAATAAATAAATAAACATTTTTTAAAAAGTATAAGAAATAAAGAAAGACCAGGCAGACCTGCCATCCTTATCTCTGTCTCTCTGTCTGTCTGTCTGTCTGTCTGATCCACTGGAACTGGAGATGGGCCACAATAAGGTGCTGGTAGTTTATCCCAGTTTCTCTGAAAGAGGAGACAATGCTGTTAATTGTTGAGCCCTCTCAGTGGCCCCACACATCTTTAAATTTTTAGAAGTATATGTGAGGCTCTGTTTATGTACATCATATGCAGACCATAAGAGGGATTTAGATTCTCCAGAATCTGACACCCTCTTCTGGAGTGTCTGAAGACAGCTACAGTGTACTTATATCTAATAAATACATAAATAAATAAATAAATAAACATTTTTTTAAAAAGGATAAGAAAGAAAGAAAGACCAGGCAGGCCTGCCATCCTTATCACTGTCTGTATGTCTGTCTGTCTGATCCCTTGGAACTGGAGATGGACCACCATATAGTTGCTGGTAGTTGATCCCAGGTACTCTGGAAGAGGAGACAATGCTGTTAATTGTTGAGCTTTTAGAGTGGCCCCACCCTTCTTTAAATTTTTAGAAGTATATGTGAGGCTGTGTTTATGTACATCATATGCAGTCCATAAGAGGGATTTAGATTCTCCAGAATATGACACCCTCTTCAGAAGTGTCTGAAGACAGCTACAGTGTTCTTATATCTAATAAATATATATATAAATAAATAAACATTTTTAAAATGTATAAGAAGAAAGAAAAACCAGGCAGGCCTGCAATCCTTGTCTGTCTGTATGTATGTATGTCTGTCTGATCCCCTGGAACTGGAGATGGGCCACAATATAGGTGCTGGTAGTTGATCCCAGGTCCTCTGGAAGAGGAGACAATGCTGTTAATTGTTGAGCACTTTCAGTGGCCCCAACCATCTTTAAATTTTTAGAAGTATATGTGAGGCTGTGTTTATGTACATCATATTCAGACCATAAGAGGGATTTAGATTCTCTAGAATCTGACACCCTCTTCTGGAGTGTCTGAAGACGGCTACAGTGTACTTATATCTAATAAATACATAAATAAATAAATAAATAAATAAATAAATAAATAAATAAATAAAATATAAACATTTTTTTAAAATATAAGAAATAAAGAAAGACCAGGCAGGCCTGCCATCCATATCTCTGTCTCTCTGTCTGCCTGTCTGTCTGATACCCTGGAACTGGAGATGGGCCACCATAAGGTGCTGGTAGTTTATCCCAGGTTCTCTGAAAGAGGAGACAATGCTGTTAATTGTTGAGCCCTCTCAGTGGCCCCACACATCTTTAAATTTTTAGAAGTACATGCAAGGCTGTGTTTATGTACCGAATATGCAGACCATAAGAGGGATTTAGATTCTCCAGAATCTGACACCCTCTTCTGGAGTGTCTGAAGACAGCTACAGTGTACATATATCTAATAAATACATACATAAATATATAAATAAACATTTTTTTAAAAGGATAAGAAAGAAAGAAAGACCAGGCAGGCCTGCCATCCTTATCTCTGTCAGTCTGTCTGTCATTCTGATCCCCTGGAACTGGAGATGGGCCACCATATAGTTGCTGGTAGTTGATCCCAGGTACTCTGGAAGAGGAGACAATGCTGTTAATTGTTGAGCTTTTAGAGTGGCCCCACCCTTCTTTAAATTTTTAGAAGTATATGTGAGGCTGTGTTTATGTACATCATATGCAGACCATAAGAGGGATTTAGATTCTCCAGAATCTGACACCCTCTTCTGGAGTGTCTGAACAGCTACAGTGTACTTATATCTAATAATAAATAAATAAATAAATAAATAAATAAATAAATAAATAAATAAACGAACATTTTTTAAAAAAAAGGATAAGAAAGAAAGAAAGACCAGGCAGGCCTGCCATCCTTATCACTGTCTGTCTGTCTGTCTGTCTGATCCCCTGGAACTGTAGATGTGCCACCTTTTAGGTGCTGGTAGTTGATCCCAGGTTCTCTGGAAGAGGAGACAATGCTGTTAATTGTTGAGTCCTTTCAGTGGCCCCACCTATTTATAATTTTTATACGTATATGTGAGGCTGTGTTTATGTACATCATATTCAGACCATAAGAGGGATTTAGATTCTCTAGAATCTGACACCCTCTTCTGGAGTGTCTGAAGACGGCTACAGTGTACTTATATCTAATAAATAAATAAATAAATAAATAAATAAATAAATAAATAAACAATTTTTAAAAAGTATAAGAAATAAAGAAAGACCAGGCAGGCCTGCCATCCTTATCTCTGTCTCTCTGTCTGTCTGTCTGTCTGTCTGATCCACTGGAACTGGAGATGGGCCACCATAAGGTGCTGGTAGTTTATCCCAGGTTTCTGAAAGAGGAGATAATGCTGTAACTTGTTGAGCCCTCTCATTTGCCCCACACATCTTTAAATTTTTAGAAGTATATGTGAGGCTGTGTTTATGTACATCATATGCAGACCATAAGAGGGATTTAGATTCTCCAGAATCGACACCCTCTTCTGGGGTGTCTGAAGACAGCTAAAGTGTACTTATATCTAATAAATACATAAATAAATATATAAATAAACATTTTTTTAAAAAGGATAAGAAAGAAAGAAAGACCAGGCAGGCCTGCCATCCTTATCACTGTCTGTATGTCTGTCTGTCTGATCCCCTGGTACTGGAGATGGGCCACCATATAGTTGCTGGTAACTGATCCCAAGTACTCTGGAAGAGGAGACAATGCTGTTAATTGTTGAGCTTTTAGAGTGCTCCAACCCGTCTTTAAATTTTTAGAATTATATGTGAGGCTGTGTTTATGTACATCATATGCAGACCATAAGAGAGATTTAGATTCTCCAGAATCTGACACCCTCTTCTGGAGTGTCTGAACAGCTACAGTGTACTTATATCTAATAATAAATAAATAAATAAATAAATAAATAAATAAATAAATAAATAAATAAATAAATAAATAAACATTTTTTAAAAAAAAGGATAAGAAAGAAAGAAAGACCAGGCAGGCCTGCCATCCTTATCACTGTCTGTCTGTCTGTCTGTCTGATCCCCTGGAACTGGAGATGGGCCACCTTTTAGGTGCTGGTAGTTGATCCCAGGTTCTCTGGAAGAGGAGACAATGATGTTAATTGTTGAGTCCTTTAAGTGGCCCCACCTATTTATAATTTTTAGACGTATATGTGAGGCTGTGTTTATGTACATCATATTCAGACCATAAGAGGGATTTAGATTCTCTAGAATCTTACACCCTCTTCTGGAGTGTCTGAAGACGGCTACAATGTACTTATATCTAATAAATACATAAATAAATAAATATATAAATAAACATTTTTTAAAAAGTATAAGAAATAAAGAAAGACCAGGCAGACCTGCCATCCTTATCTCTGTCTCTCTGTCTTTCTGTCTGTCTGTCTGTCTGATCCACTGGAACTGGAGATGGGCCACCATAAGGTGCTGGTAGTTTATCCCAGGTTCTCTGAAAGAGGAGACAATGCTGTTAATTGTTGAGCCCTCTCAGTGGCCCCACACATCTTTAAATTTTTAGAAGTATATGTGAGGCTCTGTTTATGTACATCATATGCAGACCATAACAGGGATTTAGATTCTCCAGAATCTGACACCCTCTTCTGGAGTGTCTGAAGACAGCTACAGTGTACTTATATCTAATAAATACATAAATAAATAAATAAATAAATAAATAAATAAATAAACATTTTTTAAAAAAGGATAAAAAAGAAAGAAAGACTAGGCAGGCCTGCCATCCTTATCACTGTCTGTATGTCTGTCTGTCTGATCCCTTGGAACTGGAGATGGACCACCATATAGTTGCTGGTAGTTGATCCCAGGTACTCTGGAAGAGGAGACAATGCTGTTAATTGTTGAGCTTTTAGAGTGGCCCCACCCTTCTTTAAATTTTTAGAAGTATATGTGAGGCTGTGTTTATGTACATCATATGCAGACCATAAGAGGGATTTAGATTCTCCAGAATATGACACCCTCTTCTGAAGTGTCTGAAGACAGCTACAGTGTACTTATATCTAATAAATATATATATAAATAAATAAACATTTTTAACATGTATAAGAAGAAAGAAAAACCAGGCAGGCCTGCAATCCTTGTCTGTCTGTCTGTATGTATGTCTGTCTGATCCCCTGGAACTGGAGATGGGCCACAATATAGGTGCTGGTAGTTGATCCCAGGTCCTCTGGAAGAGTAGACAATGCTGTTAATTGTTGAGCCCTTTCAGTGGCCCAAACCATCTTTAAATTTTTAGAAGTATATGTGAGGCTGTGTTTATGTACATCATATGCAGACCATAAGAGGGATATAGATTATCCAGAATCTGACACCCTCTTCTGGAGAGTCTGAAGACAGCTACAGTGTACTTATATCTAATAAATACATAAATAAATAAATTAATTAATTAATGAATAAATAAATAAATAAACAATTTTAAAAAGGATAAGAAAGAAAGAAAAATCAGGCAGGACTGCCATCCTTATCTCTGTCTGTCTGTCTGTCTGTCTGATCCCCTGCAACTTGAGATGGGCCACCACATAGTTGCTGGTAGTTGATCCCACGTTCTCTGGAAGAGGAGACAATGGTGTTAATTGTTGAGCCCTTTCAGTGGGCCCACCCATCTTTAAATTTTTAGAAGTATATGTGAGGCTGTGTTTATGTACATCATATGCAGACCATAAGAGGGATTTAGATTCTCCAGAATCTGACACCCTCTTCTGGAGTGTCTGAACAGCTACAGTGTACTTATATCTAATAATAAATAAATAAATAAATAAATAAATAAATAAATAAATAAATAAATAAAAATTTTTTTAAAAAAAGGATAAGAAAGAAAGAAAGACCAGGCAGGCCTGCCATCCTTATCACTGTCTGTCTGTCTGTCTGTCTGATCCCCTGGAACTGGAGATGGGCCACCTTTTAGGTGCTGGTAGTTGATCCCAGGTTCTCTGGAAGAGGAGACAATGCTGTTAATTGTTGAGTCCTTTCAGTGGCCCCACCTATTTATAATTTTTAGACGTATATGTGAGGCTGTGTTTATGTACATCATATTCAGACCATAAGAGGGATTTAGATTCTCTAGAAACTGATACCCTCTTCTGGAGTGTCTGAAGACGGCTACAGTGTACTTATATCTAATAAATACATAAATAAATAAATAAATAAATAAATAAATAAACAATTCTGGAGTGTCTGAAGACGGCTACAGTGTACTTATATCTAATAAATACATAAATAAATAAATAAATAAATAAATAAATAAATAAATAAACAATTTTTAAAAAGTATAAGAAATAAAGAAAGACCAGGCAGGCCTGCCATCCTTATTTCTGTCTCTCTGTCTGTCTGTCTGTCTGTCTGATCCACTGGAACTGGAGATGGGCCACCATAAGGTGCTGGTAGTTTATCCCAGGTTCTCTGAAAGAGGAGACAAGGCTGTTAATTGTTGAGCCCTTTCAGTGGCCCCACACATCTTTAAATTTTTAGAAGTATATGCGAGGCTGTGTTTATGTACATCATATGCAGACCATAACAGGGATTTAGATTCTCCAGAATCTGACACCCTCTTCTGGAGTGTCTGAAAGCAGCTAAAGTGTACATATATCTAATAAATACATAAATAAATATATAAATAAACATTTTTTTAAAAAGGATACGAAAGAAAGAAAGACCAGGCAGGCCTGCCATCCTTATCACTGTCTGTATGTCTCTCTGTCTGATCCCCTGGAACTGGAGATGGGCCACCATATAGTTGCTGGTAGTTGATCCCAGGTACTCTGGAAGAGGAGACAATGCTGTTAATTGTTGAGCTTTTAGAGTGGCCCCACCCTTCTTTAAATTTTTAGAAGTATATGTGAGGCTGTGTTTATGTACATCATATGCATACCATAAGTGGGATTTAGATTCTCCAGAATATGACACCCTCTTCTGGAGTGTCTGAACAGCTACAGTGTACTTATATTTAATAATAAATAAATAAATAAATAAATAAATAAATAAATAAATAAATAAATAAATAAATAAATAAACATTTTTTTAAAAAAAGGATAAGAAAGAAAGACCAGGCAGGCCTGCCATCCTTATCACTGTCTGTCTCTCTGTCTGTCTGATCCCCTGGAACTGGAGATGGGCCACCTTTTAGGTGCTGGTAGTTGATCCCAGGTTCTCTGGAAGAGGAGACAATGCTGTTAATTGTTGAGTGCTTTCAGTGGCCCCACATATTTATAATTTTTAGAAGTATATGTGAGGCTGTGTTTATGTACATCATATTCAGACCATAAGAGGGATTTAGATTCTCTAGAATCTGACACCCTCTTCTGGAGTGTCTGAAGACGGCTACAGTGTACTTATATCTAATAAATAAATAAATAAATAAATAAATAAATAAATAAATAAATAAATAAATAAATATTTTTTAAAAAGTATAAGAAATAAAGAAAGACCAGGCAGGCCTGCCATCCTTATCTCTGTCTCTCTGTCTGTCTGTCTGTCTGTCTGATCCACTGGAACTGGAGATGGGCCACCATAAGGTGCTGGTAGTTTATCCCAGGTTTCTGAAAGAGGAGACAATGCTGTTACTTGTTGAGCCCTCTCATTTGCCCCACACATCTTTAAATTTTTAGAAGTATATGTGAGGCTGTGTTTATGTACATCATATGCAGACCATAAGAGGGATTTAGATTCTCCAGAATCGACACCCTCTTCTGGGGTGTCTGAAGACAGCTACAGTGTACTTATATCTAATAAATACATAAATAAATATATAAATAAACATTTTTTTAAAAAGGATAAGAAAGAAAGAAAGACCAGGCAGGCCTGCCATCCTTATCACTGTCTGTATGTCTGTCTGTCTGATCCCCTGGAACTGGAGATGGGCCACCATATAGTTGCTGGTAACTGATCCCAAGTACTCTGGAAGAGGAGACAATGCTGTTAATTGTTGAGCTTTTAGAGTGCTCCAACCCTTCTTTAAATTTTTAGAATTATATGTGAGGCTGTGTTTATGTACATCATATGCAGACCATAAGAGAGATTTAGATTCTCCAGAATCTGACACCCTCTTCTGGAGTGTCTGAACAGCTACAGTGTACTTATATCTAATAATAAATAAATAAATAAATAAATAAATAAATAAATAAATAAATAAATAAACATTTTTTAAAAAAAAGGATAAGAAAGAAAGAAAGACCAGGCAGGCCTGCCATCCTTATCACTGTCTGTCTGTCTGTCTGTCTGATCCCCTGGAACTGGAGATGGGCCACCTTTTAGGTGCTGGTAGTTGATCCCAGGTTCTCTGGAAGAGGAGACAATGCTGTTAATTGTTGAGTCCTTTCAGTGGCCCCACCTATTTATAATTTTTAGACGTATATGTGAGGCTGTGTTTATGTACATCATATTCAGACCATAAGAGGGATTTAGATTCTCTAGAATCTGACACCCTCTTCTGGAGTGTCTGAAGACGGCTACAGTGTACTTATATCTAATAAATACATAAATAAATAAATATATAAATAAACATTTTTTAAAAAGTATAAGAAATAAAGAAAGACCAGGCAGACCTGCCATCCTTATCTCTGTCTCTCTGTCTGTCTGTCTGTCTGTCTGTCTGATCCACTGGAACTGGAGATGGGCCACCATAAGGTGCTGGTAGTTTAATCCCAGGTTCTCTGAAAGAGGAGACAATGCTCTTAATTGTTGAGCCCTCTCAGTGGCCCCACACATCTTTAAATTTTTAGAAGTATATGTGAGGCTCTGTTTATGTACATCATATGCAGACCATAAGAGGGATTTAGATTCTCCAGAATCTGACACCCTCTTCTGGAGTGTCTGAAGACAGCTACAGTGTACTTATATCTAATAAATACATAAATAAATAAATAAATAAACATTTTTAAAAAAAGGATAAAAAAGAAAGAAAGACTAGGCAGGCCTGCCATCCTTATCACTGTCTGTATGTCTGTCTGTCTGATCCCTTGGAACTGGAGATGGACCACCATATAGTTGCTGGTAGTTGATCCCAGGTACTCTGGAAGAGGAGACAATGCTGTTAATTGTTGAGCTTTTACAGTGGCCCCACCCTTCTTTAAATTTTTAGAAGTATATGTGAGGCTGTGTTTATGTACATCATATGCAGACCATAAGAGGGATTTAGATTCTCCAGAATATGACACCCTCTTCTGAAGTGTCTGAAGACAGCTACAGTGTACTTATATCTAATAAATATATATATAAATAAATAAACATTTTTAAAATGTATAAGAAGAAAGAAAAACCAGGCAGGCCTGCAATCCTTGTCTGTCTGTTTGTATGTATGTCTGTCTGATCCCCTGGAACTGGAGATGGGCCACAATATAGGTGCTGGTAGTTGATCCCAGGTCCTCTGGAAGAGGAGACAATGCTGTTAATTGTTGAGCCCTTTCAGTGGCCCCAACCATCTTTAAATTTTTAGAAGTATATGTGAGGCTGTGTTTATGTACATCATATGCAGACCATAAGAGGGATATAGATTATCCAGAATCTGACACCCTCTTCTGGAGAGTCTGAAGACAGCTACAGTGTACTTATATCTAATAAATACATAAATAAATAAATTAATTAATTAATGAATAAATAAATAAATAAACAATTTTAAAAAGGATAAGAAAGAAAGAAAAATCAGGCAGGACTGCCATCCTTATCTCTGTCTGTCTGTCTGTCTGTCTGATCCCCTGCAACTTGAGATGGGCCACCACATAGTTGCTGGTAGTTGATCCCACGTTCTCTGGAAGAGGAGACAATGGTGTTAATTGTTGAGCCCTTTCAGTGGGCCCACCCATCTTTAAATTTTTAGAAGTATATGTGAGGCTGTGTTTATGTACATCATATGCAGACCATAAGAGGGATTTAGATTCTCCAGAATCTGACACCCTCTTCTGGAGTGTCTGAACAGCTACAGTGTACTTATATCTAATAATAAATAAATAAATAAATAAATAAATAAATAAATAAATAAATAAATAAATAAACATTTTTTTAAAAAAGGATAAGAAAGAAAGAAAGACCAGGCAGGCCTGCCATCCTTATCACTGTCTGTCTGTCTGTCTGTCTGATCCCCTGGAACTGGAGATGGGCCACCTTTTAGGTGCTGGTAGTTGATCCCAGGTTCTCTGGAAGAGGAGACAATGCTGTTAATTGTTGAGTCCTTTCAGTGGCCCCACCTATTTATAATTTTTAGACGTATATGTGAGGCTGTGTTTATGTACATCATATTCAGACCATAAGAGGGATTTAGATTCTCTAGAATCTGACACCCTCTTCTGGAGTGTCTGAAGACGGCTACAGTGTACTTATATCTAATAAATACATAAATAAATAAATAAATAAATAAATAAATAAATAAATAAATAAACAATTTTTAAAAAGTATAAGAAATAAAGAAAGACCAGGCAGGCCTGCCATCCTTATCTCTGTCTCTCTGTCTGTCTGTCTGTCTGTCTGATCCACTGGAACTGGAGATGGGCCACCATAAGGTGCTGGTAGTTTATCCCAGGTTCTCTGAAAGAGGAGACAATGCTGTTAATTGTTGAGCCCTCTCAGTGGCCCCACACATCTTTAAATTTTTAGAAGTATATGCGAGGCCTTGTTTATGTACATCATATGCAGACCATAAGAGGGATTTAGATTCTCCAGAATCTGACACCCTCTTCTGGAGTGTCTGAAAGCAGCTACAGTGTACATATATCTAATAAATACATAAATAAATATATAAATAAACATTTTTTTAAAAAGGATACGAAAGAAAGAAAGACCAGGCAGGCCTGCCATCCTTATCACTGTCTGTATGTCACTCTGTCTGATCCCCTGGAACTGGAGATGGGCCACCATATAGTTGCTGGTAGTTGATCCTAGGTACTCTGGAAGAGGAGACAATGCTGTTAATTGTTGAGCTTTTAGAGTGGCCCCACCCTTCTTTAAATTTTTAGAAGTATATGTGAGGCTGTGTTTATGTACATCATATGCATACCATAAGTGGGATTTAGATTCTCCAGAATATGATACCCTCTTCTGGAGTGTCTGAACAGCTACAGTGTACTTATATCTAATAATAAATAAATAAATAAATAAATAAATAAATAAATAAATAAACATTTTTTTAAAAAAGGATAAGAAAGAAAGACCAGGCAGGCCTGCCATCCTTATCACTGTCTGTCTCTCTGTCTGTCTGATCCCCTGGAACAGGAGATGGGCCAACTTTTAGGTGCTGGTAGTTGACCCCAGGTTCTCTGGAAGAGGAGACAATGCTGTTAATTGTTGAGTCCTTTCAGTGGCCCCACCTATTTATAATTTTTAGAAGTATATGTGAGGCTGTGTTTATGTACATCATATTCAGACCATAAGAGGGATTTAGATTCTCTAGAATCTGACACCCTCTTCTGGAGTGTCTGAAGACGGCTACAATGTACTTATATCTAATAAATACATAAATAAATAAATAAATAAATAAATAAACATTTTTTAAAAAGTATAAGAAATAAAGAAAGACCAGGCAGACCTGCCATCCTTATCTCTGTCTCTCTGTCTGTCTGTCTGTCTGTCTGATCCACTGGAACTGGAGATGGGCCACAATAAGGTGCTGGTAGTTTATCCCAGTTTCTCTGAAAGAGGAGACAATGCTGTTAATTGTTGAGCCCTCTCAGTGGCCCCACACATCTTTAAATTTTTAGAAGTATATGTGAGGCTCTGTTTATGTACATCATATGCAGACCATAAGAGGGATTTAGATTCTCCAGAATCTGACACCCTCTTCTGGAGTGTCTGAAGACAGCTACAGTGTACTTATATCTAATAAATACATAAATAAATAAATAAATAAACATTTTTTTAAAAAGGATAAGAAAGAAAGAAAGACCAGGCAGGCCTGCCATCCTTATCACTGTCTGTATGTCTGTCTGTCTGATCCCTTGGAACTGGAGATGGACCACCATATAGTTGCTGGTAGTTGATCCCAGGTACTCTGGAAGAGGAGACAATGCTGTTAATTGTTGAGCTTTTACAGTGGCCCCACCCTTCTTTAAATTTTTAGAAGTATATGTGAGGCTGTGTTTATGTACATCATATGCAGTCCATAAGAGGGATTTAGATTCTCCAGAATATGACACCCTCTTCAGAAGTGTCTGAAGACAGCTACAGTGTTCTTATATCTAATAAATATATATATAAATAAATAAACATTTTTAAAATGTATAAGAAGAAAGAAAAACCAGGCAGGCCTGCAATCCTTGTCTGTCTGTATGTATGTATGTCTGTCTGATCCCCTGGAACTGGAGATGGGCCACAATATAGGTGCTGGTAGTTGATCCCAGGTCCTCTGGAAGAGGAGACAATGCTGTTAATTGTTGAGCACTTTCAGTGGCCCCAACCATCTTTAAATTTTTAGAAGTATATGTGAGGCTGTGTTTATGTACATCATATGCAGACCATAAGAGGGATATAGATTATCCTGAATCTGACACCCTCTTCTGGAGAGTCTGAAGATAGCTACAGTGTACTTATATCTAATAAATAAATAAATAAATTAATTAATTAATTAATTAATTAATAAATAAATAAATAAATAAATAAACAATTTTAAAAAGGATAAGAAAGAAAGAAAAATCAGGCAGGACTGCCATCCTTATCTCTGTCTGTCTGTCTGTCTGTCTGATCCCCTGCAACTTGAGATGGGCCACCACATAGTTGCTGGTAGTTGATCCCATGTTCTCTGGAAGAGGAGACAATGGTGTTAATTGTTGAGCCCTTTCAGTGGGCCCACCCATCTTTAAATTTTTAGAAGTATATGTGAGGCTGTGTTTATGTACATCATATACAGACCATAAGAGGGATTTAGATTCTCCAGAATCTGACACCCTCTTCTGGAGTGTCTGAAAGCAGCTACAGTGTACATATATCTAATAAATACATAAATAAATATATAAATAAACATTTTTTTAAAAAGGATAAGAAAGAAAGAAAGACCAGGCAGGCCTGCCATCCTTATCACTGTCTGTATGTCTCTCTGTCTGATCCCCTGGAACTGGAGATGGGCCACCATATAGTTGCTGGTAGTTGATCCCAAGTACTTTGGAAGAGGAGACAATGCTGTTAATTGTTGAGCTTTTAGAGTGGCCAAACCCTTCTTTAAATTTTTAGAATTATATGTGAGGCTGTGTTTATGTACATCATATGCAGACCATAAGAGGGATTTAGATTCTCCAGAATCTGACACCCTCTTCTGGAGTGTCTGAACAGCTACAGTGTACTTATATCTAATAATAAATAAATAAATAAATAAATAAATAAATAAATAAATAAATAAATAAACATTTTTTTAAAAAAAGGATAAGAAAGAAAGAAAGACCAGGCAGGCCTGCCATCCTTATCAGTGTCTGTCTGTCTGTATGTCTGATCCCCTGGAACTGGAGATGGGCCACCTTTTAGGTGCTGGTAGTTGATCCCAGGTTCTCTGGAAGAGGAGACAATGCTGTTAATTGTTGAGTCCTTTCAGTGGCCCCACCTATTTATAATTTTTAGAAGTATATGTGAGGCTGTGTTTATGTACATCATATTCAGACCATAAGAAGGATTTAGATTCTCTAGAATCTGACACCCTCTTCTGGAGTGTCTGAAGACGGCTACAATGTACTTATATCTAATAAATACATAAATAAATAAATAAATAAATAAATAAATAAATAAATAAATAAACATTTTTTAAAAAGTATAAGAAATAAAGAAAGACCAGGCAGACCTGCCATACTTATCTCTGTCTCTCTGTCTGTCTGTCTGTCTGTCTGTCTGATCCACTGGAACTGGAGATGGGCCACCATAAGGTGCTGGTAGTTTATCCCAGGTTCTCTGAAAGAGGAGACAATGCTGTTAATTGTTGAGCCCTCTCAGTGGCCCCACACATCTTTAAATTTTTAGAAGTATATGTGAGGCTCTGTTTATGTACATCATATGCAGACCATAAGAGGGATTTAGATTCTCCAGAATCTGACACCCTCTTCTGGAGTGTCTGAAGACAGCTACAGTGTACTTATATCTAATAAATACATAAATAAATAAATAAATAAACATTTTTTTAAAAAGGATAAGAAAGAAAGAAAGACCAGGCAGGCCTGCCATCCTTATCACTGTCTGTATGTCTGTATGTCTGATCCCCTGGAACTGGAGATGGGCCACCTTTTAGGTGCTGGTAGTTGATCCCAGGTTCTCTGGAAGAGGAGACAATGCTGTTAATTGTTGAGTCCTTTCAGTGGCCCCACCTATTTATAATTTTTAGAAGTATATGTGAGGCTGTGTTTATGTACATCATATGCAGACCATAAGAGGGATTTAGATTCTCCAGAATCTGACACCCTCTTCTGGAGTGTCTAAACAGCTACAGTGTACTTATATCGAATAATAAATAAATAAATAAATAAATAAATAAATAAACATTTTTTTAAAAAAGGATAAGAAATAAAGATAGACCAGGCAGGCCTGCCATCCTTATCACTGTCTGTCTGTCTGTCTGTCTGATCCCCTGGAACTGGAGAATGGCCACCTTTTAGGTGCTGGTAGTTGATCCCAGGTTCTCTGGAAGAGGAGACAATGCTGTTAATTGTTGAGTCCTTTCAGTGGCCCCACCTATTTATAATTTTTAGAAGTATATGTGAGGCTGTGTTTATGTACATCATATTCAGACCATAAGAGGGATTTAGATTCTCTAGAATCTGACACCCTCTTCTGGAGTGTCTGAAGACGGCTACAGTGTACTTATATCTAATAAATACATAAGTAAATAAATAAATAAATAAATAAATAAATAAATAAACATTTTTTAAAAATTATAAGAAATAAAGAAAGACCAGGCAGACCTGCCATCCTTATCTCTGTCTCTCTGTCTCTCTGTCTGTCTGTCTGATCCACTGGAACTGGAGATGGGCCACCATAAGGTGCTGGTAGTTTATCCCAGGTTCTCTGAAAGAGGAGACAATGCTGTTAATTGTTGAGCCCTCTCAGTGGCCCCACACATCTTTAAATTTTTAGAAGTATATGTGAGGCTTTATTTATGTACATCATATACAGACCATAAGAGGGATTTAGATTCTCCAGAATCTGACACCCTCTTCTGGAGTGTCTGAAGACAGCTACAGTGTACTTATATCTAATAAATACATAAATAAATATATAAATAAACATTTTTTTAAAAAGGATAAGAAAGAAAGAAAGACCAGGCAGGCCTGCCATCCTTATCACTGTCTGTATGTCTGTCTGTCTGATCCTCTGGAACTGGAGATGAACCACCATATAGTTGCTGGTAGTTGATCCCAGGTACTCTGGAAGAGGAGACAATGCTGTTAATTGTTGAGCTTTTAGAGTGGCCCCACCCTTCTTTAAATTTTTAGAAGTATATGTGAGGCTGTGTTTATGTACATCATATGCAGTCCATAAGAGGGATTTAGATTCTCCAGAATATGACACCCTCTTCTGAAGTGTCTGAAGACAGCTACAGTGTACTTATATCTAATAAATATATATATATATATAAATAAACATTTTTAAAATGTATAAGAAGAAAGAAAAACCAGGCAGGCCTGCAATCCTTGTCTGTCTGTCTGTATGTCTGTCTGTCTGATCGCCTGGAACTGGAGATGGGCCACAATATAGTTGCTGGTAGTTGATCCCAGGTCCTCTGGAAGAAGGGACAATGCTGTTAATTGTTGAGCCCTTTCAGTGGCTCCACCTATCTTTAAATTTTTAGAAGTATATGTTAGGCTGTGTTTACGTACATCATATGCAGACCATAAGAGGGATTTAGATTCTCCAGAATCTGACACCCACTTCTGGAGTGTCTGAAGACAACTACAGTGTACTTATATCTAATAAATACATAAATAAATAAATAAATGAATAAATAAATAAATAAATAAATAAACATTATTTTAAAAGGATAAGAAAGAAAGATAAACCAGGCAGGTCTGCCCTCCTTATCTCTGTCTGTCTGTCTGTCTGTCTGATCCCCTGGAACTGGTGATGGGCCACCTTTTAGGTGCTGGTAGTTGATCCCAGGTTCTCTGGAAGAGGAGACAATGCTGTTAATTGTTGAGTCCTTTCAGTGGCCCCACCTATTTTTAAATATTTAGCGGTATATGTGAGGCTGTGTTTATGTACATCATATTCAGACCATAAGAGGGATTTAGATTCTCTAGAATCTGACACCCTCTTCTGGAGTATCTGAAGACGGCTACAATGTACTTATATCTAATAAATACATAAATAAATAAATAAATAAATAAATAAATAAATAAATAAATAAATAAACATTTTTTAAAAAGTATAAGAAATAAAGAAAGACCAGGCAGGCCTGCCATCCATATCTCTGTCTCTCTGTCTGTCTGTCTGTCTGATCCTCTGGAACTGGAGATGGGCCACTATAAGGTGCTGGTAGTTTATCCCAGGTTCTCTGAAAGAGGAGACAATGCTGTTAATTGTTGAGCCCTCTCAGTGGCCCCACCCATCTTTAAATTTTTAGAAGTATATGTGAGGCTGCGTTTATGTACATCATATGCAGACCATAAAAGGGATTTAGATTCTCCAGAATCTGACACCCTCTTCTGGAGTGTCTGAAAACAGCTACAGTGTACTTATATCTAATAAATACATAAATAAATATATAAATAAACATTTTTTTAAAAAGGATAAGAAAGAAAGAAAGAAAGAAAGAAAGACAAGGCAGGCCTGCCATCCTTATCACTGTCTGTATGTCTGTCTGTCTGATCCCGTGGAACTGGAGATGGGCCACCATATAGTTGCTGGTAGTTGATCCCACCTTCTCTGGAAGAGGAGACAATGGTGTTAATTGTTGAGCCCTTTCAGTGGGCCCACCCATCTTTAAATTTTTAGAAGTATATGTGAGGCTGTGTTTGTGTACATCATATGCAGACCATAAGAGGGATTTAGATTCTCCAGAATATGACACCCTCTTCTAGAGTGTCTGAAGATAGCTACAGTGTACTTATATCTAATAAATACATAAATAAATAAATAAATAAACATTTTTTTAAAAAGGATAAGAAAGAAAGAAAGACCAGGCAGGCCTGCCATCCTTATCACTGTCTGTATATCTGTCTGTCTGATCCCCTGGAACTGGAGATGGGACACCATATAGTTGCTGGTAGTTGATCCCAGGTACTCTGGAAGAGGAGACAATGCTGTTAATTGTTGAGCTTTTAGAGTGGCCCCACCTTTCTTTAATTTTTAGAAGTATATGTGAGGCTGTGTTTATGTACATCATATGCAGACCATAAGAGGGATTTAGATTCTCCAGAATCTGACACCCTCTTCTGGAGTGTCTGAAGACAGCTACAGTGTACTTATATCTAATAAATACATAAATAAATATATAAATAAACATTTTTTTAAAAAGGATAAGAAAGAAAGAAAGACCAGGCAGGCCTGCCATCCTTATCACTGTCTGTATGTTTGTCTGTCTGATACTCTGGAACTGGAGATGAACCACCATATAGTTGCTGGTAGTTGATCCCAGGTACTCTGGAAGAGGAGACAATGCTGTTAATTGTTGAGCTTTTAGAGTGGCCCCACCCTTCTTTAAATTTTTAGAAGTATATGTGAGGCTGTGTTTATGTACATCATATGCAGTCCATAAGAGGGATTTAGATTCTCCAGAATATGACACCCTCTTCTGGAGTGTCTGAAGACAGCTACAGTGTACTTATATCTAATAAATACATAAATAAATATATAAATAAACATTTTTTTAAAAAGGATAAGAAAGAAAGAAAGACCAGGCAGGCCTGCCATCCTTATCACTGTCTGTATGTCTGTCTGTCTGATCCTCTGGAACTGGAGATGAACCACCATATAGTTGTTGGTAGTTGATCCCAGGTACTCTGGAAGAGGAGACAATGCTGTTAATTGTTGAGCTTTTAGAGTGGCCCCACCTTTCTTTAATTTTTAGAAGTATATGTGAGGCTGTGTTTATGTACATCATATGCAGACCATAAGAGGGATTTAGATTCTCCAGAATCTGACACCCTCTTCTGGAGTGTCTGAAGACAGCTACAGTGTACTTATATCTAATAAATACATAAATAAATAAATAAATAAACATTTTTTTAAAAAGGATAAGAAAGAAAGAAAGACCAGGCAGGCCTGCCATCCTTATCACTGTCTGTATATCTGACTGTCTGATCCCCTGGAACTGGAGATGGGACACCATATAGTTGCTGGTAGTTGATCCCAGGTACTCTGGAAGAGGAGACAATGCTGTTAATTGTTGAGCTTTTAGAGTGGCCCCACCTTTCTTTAATTTTTAGAAGTATATGTGAGGCTGTGTTTATGTACATCATATGCAGACCATAAGAGGGATTTAGATTCTCCAGAATCTGACACCCTCTTCTGGAGTGTCTGAAGACAGCTACAGTGTACTTATATCTAATAAATACATAAATAAATATATAAATAAACATTTTTTTTTAAAAAGGATAAGAAAGAAAGAAAGACCAGGCAGGCCTGCCATCCTTATCACTGTCTGTATGTCTGTCTGTCTGATCCTCTGGAACTGGAGATGAACCACCATATAGTTGCTGGTAGTTGATCCCAGGTACTCTGGAAGAGGAGACAATGCTGTTAATTGTTGAGCTTTTAGAGTGGCCCCACCCTTCTTTAAATTTTTAGAAGTATATGTGAGGCTGTGTTTATGTACATCATATGCAGTCCATAAGAGGGATTTAGATTCTCCAGAATATGACACCCTCTTCTGAAGTGTCTGAAGACAGCTACAGTGTACTTATATCTAATAAATATATATATAAATAAATAAACATTTTTAAAATGTATAAGAAGAAAGAAAAACCAGGCAGGCCTGCAATCCTTGTCTGTCTGTCTGTATGTCTGTCTGTCTGATCGCCTGGAACTGGAGATGGGCCACAATATAGTTGCTGGTAGTTGATCCCAGGTCCTCTGGAAGAAGAGACAATGCTGTTAATTGTTGAGCCCTTTCAGTGGCTCCACCTATCTTTAAATTTTTAGAAGTATATGTTAGGCTGTGTTTACGTACATCATATGCAGACCATAAGAGGGATTTAGATTCTCCAGAATCTGACACCCACTTCTGGAGTGTCTGAAGACAACTACAGTGTACTTATATCTAATAAATACATAAATAAATAAATAAATGAATAAATAAATAAATAAATAAATAAACATTATTTTAAAAGGATAAGAAAGAAAGATAAACCAGGCAGGTCTGCCCTCCTTATCTCTGTCTGTCTGTCTGTCTGTCTGATCCCCTGGAACTGGTGATGGGCCACCTTTTAGGTGCTGGTACTTGATCCCAGGTTCTCTGTAAGAGGAGACAATGCTGTTAATTGTTGAGTCCTTTCAGTGGCCCCACCTATTTTTTAATATTTAGCGGTATATGTGAGGCTGTGTTTATGTACATCATATTCAGACCATAAGAGGGATTTAGATTCTCTATAATCTGACACCCTCTTCTGGAGTGTCTGAAGACGGCTACAATGTACTTATATCTAATAAATACATAAATAAATAAATAAATAAATAAATAAACATTTTTTAAAAAGTATAAGAAATAAAGAAAGACCAGGCAGGCCTGCCATCCATATCTCTGTCTCTCTGTCTGTCTGTCTGTCTGATCCTCTGGAACTGGAGATGGGCCACCATAAGGTGCTGGTAGTTTATCCCAGGTTCTCTGAAAGAGGAGACAATGCTGTTAATTGTTGAGCCCTCTCAGTGGCCCCACCCATCTTTAAATTTTTAGAAGTATATGCGAGGCTGTGTTTATGTACCGAATATGCAGACAATAAGAGGGATTTAGATTCTCCAGAATCTGACACCCTCTTCTGGAGTGTCTGAAGACAGCTACAGTGTACATATATCTAATAAATACATAAATAAATATATAAATAAACATTTTTTTAAAAAGGATAAGAAAGAAAGAAAGACCAGGCAGGCCTGCCATCCTTATCACTGTCTGTATGTCTGTCTGTCTGATCCCCTGGAACTGGAGATGGGCCACCATATAGTTGCTGGTAGTTGATCCCAGGTACTCTGGAAGAGGAGACAATGCTGTTAATTGTTGAGCTTTTAGAGTGGCCCCACCCTTCTTTAAATTTTTAGAAATATATGTGAGGCTGTGTTTATGTACATCATATGCAGACCATAAGAGGGATTTAGATTCTCCAGAATATGACACCCTCTTCTGAAGTGTCTGAAGACAGCTACAGTGTACTTATATCTAATAAATATATATATAAATAAATAAACATTTTTAAAATGTATAAGAAGAAAGAAAAACCAGGCAGGCCTGCAATCCTTGTCTGTCTGTCTGTATGTCTGTCTGTCTGATCGCCTGGAACTGGAGATGGGCCACAATATAGTTGCTGGTAGTTGATCCCAGGTCCTCTGGAAGAAGAGACAATGCTGTTAATTGTTGAGCCCTTTCAGTGGCTCCACCTATCTTTAAATTTTTAGAAGTATATGTTAGGCTGTGTTTACGTACATCATATGCAGACCATAAGAGGGATTTAGATTCTCCAGAATCTGACACCCACTTCTGGAGTGTCTGAAGACAACTACAGTGTACTTATATCTAATAAATACATAAATAAATAAATAAATGAATAAATAAATAAATAAATAAATAAACATTATTTTAAAAGGATAAGAAAGAAAGATAAACCAGGCAGGTCTGCCCTCCTTATCTCTGTCTGTCTGTCTGTCTGTCTAATCCCCTGGAACTGGTGATGGGCCACCTTTTAGGTGCTGGTACTTGATCCCAGGTTCTCTGGAAGAGGAGACAATGCTGTTAATTGTTGAGTCCTTTCAGTGGCCCCACCTATTTTTTAATATTTAGCGGTATATGTGAGGCTGTGTTTATGTACATCATATTCAGACCATAAGAGGGATTTAGATTCTCTAGAATCTGACACCCTCTTCTGGAGTGTCTGAAGACGGCTACAATGTACTTATATCTAATAAATACATAAATAAATAAATAAATAAATAAATAAATAAATAAACATTTTTTAAAAAGTATAAGAAATAAAGAAAGACCAGGCAGGCCTGCCATCCATATCTCTGTCTCTCTGTTTGTCTGTCTGTCTGATCCTCTGGAACTGGAGATGGGCCACCATAAGGTGCTGGTAGTTTATCCCAGGTTCTCTGAAAGAGGAGACAATGCTGTTAATTGTTGAGCCATCTCAGTGGCCCCACCCATCTTTAAATTTTTAGAAGTATATGCGAGGCTGTGTTTATGTACCGAATATGCAGACAATAAGAGGGATTTAGATTCTCCAGAATCTGACACCCTCTTCTGGAGTGTCTGAAGACAGCTACAGTGTACATATATCTAATAAATACATAAATAAATATATAAATAAACATTTTTTAAAAAAGGATAAGAAAGAAAGAAAGACCAGGCAGGCCTGCCATCCTTATCACTGTCTGTATGTCTGTCTGTCTGATCCCCTGGAACTGGAGATGGGCCACCATATAGTTGCTGGTAGTTGATCCCAGGTACTCTGGAAGAGGAGACAATGCTGTTAATTGTTGAGCTTTTAGAGTGGCCCCACCCTTCTTTAAATTTTTATAAATATATGTGAGGCTGTGTTTATGTACATCATATGCAGACCATAAGAGGGATTTAGATTCTCCAGAATATGACACCCTCTTCTGAAGTGTCTGAAGACAGCTACAGTGTACTTATATCTAATAAATATATATATAAATAAATAAACATTTTTAAAATGTATAAGAAGAAAGAAAAACCAGGCAGGCCTGCAATCCTTGTCTGTCTGTCTGTATGTATGTCTGTCTGATCCCCTGGAACTGGAGATGGGCCACAATATAGGTGCTGGTAGTTGATCCCAGGTCCTCTGGAAGAGGAGACAATGCTGTTAATTGTTGAGCACTTTCAGTGGCCCCAAACATATTTAAATTTTTAGAAGTATATGTGAGGCTGTGTTTATGTACATCATATGCAGACCATAAGAGGGATATAGATTATCCAGAATCTGACACCCTCTTCTGGAGAGTCTGAAGACAGCTACAGTGTACTTATATCTAATAAATTAATTAATTAATTAATTAATTAATTAATAAATAAATAAATAAATAAATAAATAAACAATTTTAAAAAGGATAAGAAAGAAAGAAAAATCAGGCAGGACTGCCATCCTTATCTCTGTCTGTCTGTCTGTCTGTCTGATCTCCTGCAACTTGAGATGGGCCACCACATAGTTGCTGGTAGTTGATCCCATGTTCTCTGGAAGAGGAGACAATGGTGTTAATTGTTGAGCCCTTTCAGTGGGCCCACCCATCTTTAAATTTTTAGAAGTATATGTGAGGCTGTGTTTATGTACATCATATGCAGACCATAAGAGGGATTTAGATTCTCCAGAATCTGACACCCTCTTCTGGAGTGTCTGAAAGCAGCTACAGTGTACATATATCTAATAAATACATAAATAAATATATAAATAAACATTTTTTTAAAAGGATAAGAAAGAAAGAAAGACCAGGCAGGCCTGCCATCCTTATCACTGTCTGTATGTCTCTCTGTCTGATCCCCTGGAACTGGAGATGGGCCACCATATAGTTGCTGGTAGTTGATCCCAAGTACTCTGGAAGAGGAGACAATGCTGTTAATTGTTGAGCTTTTAGAGTGGCCCAACCCTTCTTTAAATTTTTAGAATTATATGTGAGGCTGTGTTTATGTACATCATATGCAGACCATAAGAGGGATTTAGATTCTCCAGAATCTGACACCCTCTTCTAGAGTGTCTGAACAGCTACAGTGTACTTATATCTAATAATAAATAAATAAATAAATAAATAAATAAATAAATAAATAAATAAATAAATAAACATTTTTTTAAAAAAAGGATAAGAAAGAAAGAAAGACCAGGCAGGCCTGCCATCCTTATCACTGTCTGTCTGTCTGTCTGTCTGATCCCCTGGAACTGGAGATGGGCCACCTTTTAGGTGCTGGTAGTTGATCCCAAGTTCTCTGGAAGAGGAGACAATGCTGTTAATTGTTGAGTCCTTTCAGTGGCCCCACCTATTTATAATTTTTAGAAGTATATGTGAGGCTGTGTTTATGTACATCATATTCAGACCATAAGAGGGATTTAGATTCTCTAGAATCTGACACCCTCTTCTGGAGTGTCTGAAGACGGCTACAATGTACTTATATCTAATAAATACATAAATAAATAAATAAATAAATAAATAAATAAATAAATAAATAAATAAACATTTTTTAAAAAGTATAAGAAATAAAGAAAGACCAGGCAGACCTGCCATCCTTATCTCTGTCTCTCTGTCTGTCTGTCTGTCTGTCTGATCCCCTGGAACTGGAGATGGGCCACCATAAGGTGCTGTTAGTTTATCCCAGGTTCTCTGAAAGAGGAGACAATGCTGTTAATTGTTGAGCCCTCTCAGTGGCCCCACACATCTTTAAATTTTTAGAAGTATATGTGAGGCTCTGTTTATGTACATCATATGCAGACCATAAGAGGGATTTAGATTGTCCAGAATCTGACACCCTCTTCTGGAGTGTCTGAAGACAGCTACAGTGTACTTATATCTAATAAATACATAAATAAATAAATAAATAAACATTTTTTTAAAAAAGGATAAGAAAGAAAGAAAGACCAGGCAGGCCTGCCATCCTTATCACTGTCTGTATATCTGTCTGTCTGATCCCCTGGAACTGGAGATGGGACACCATATAGTTGCTGGTAGTTGATCCCAGGTACTCTGGAAGAGGAGACAATGCTGTTAATTGTTGAGCTTTTAGAGTGGCCCCACCTTTCTTTAATTTTTAGAAGTATATGTGAGGCTTTGATTATGTACATCATATGCAGACCATAAGAGGGATTTAGATTCTCCAGAATCTGACACCCTCTTCTGGAGTGTCTGAACAGCTACAGTGTACTTATATCTAATAATAAATAAATAAATAAATAAATAAATAAATAAATAAATAAATAAATAAATAAATAAACATTTTTTTAAAAAAGGATAAGAAAGAAAGATAGACCAGGCAGGCCTGCCATCCTTATCACTGTCTGTCTGTCTGTCTGTCTGATCCCCTGGAACTGGAGATGGGCCACCTTTTAGGTGCTGGTAGTTGATCCCAGGTTCTCTGGAAGAGGAGACAATGCTGTTAATTGTTGAGTCCTTTCAGTGGCCCCACCTATTTATAATTTTTAGAAGTATATGTGAGGCTGTGTTTATGTACATCATATTCAGACCATAAGAGGGATTTAGATTCTCTAGAATCTGACACCCTCTTCTGGAGTGTCTGAAGACGGCTACAGTGTACTTATATCTAATAAATAAATGAATAAATAAATAAATATTTTTTAAAAAGTATAAGAAATAAAGAAAGACCAGGCAGGCCTGCCATCCTTATCTCTGTCTCTCTGTCTGTCTGTCTGTCTGTCTGATCCACTGGAACTGGAGTTGGGCCACCATAAGGTGCTGGTAGTTTATCCCAGGTTTCTGAAAGAGGAGACAATGCTGTTACTTGTTGAGCCCTCTCATTTGCCCCACACATCTTTAAATTTTTAGAAGTATATGTGAGGCTTTGTTTATGTACATCATATACAGACCATAAGAGGGATTTAGATTCTCCAGAATCTGACACCCTCTTCTGGAGTGTCTGAAGACAGCTACAGTGTACTTATATCTAAAAATACATAAATAAATATATAAATAAACATTTTTTTAAAAAGGATAAGAAAGAAAGAAAGACCAGGCAGGCCTGCCATCCTTATCACTGTCTGTATGTCTGTCTGTCTGATCCTCTGGAACTGGAGATGAACCACCATATAGTTGCTGGTAGTTGATCCCAGTTACTCTGGTAGAGGAGACAATGCTGTTAATTGTTGAGCTTTTAGAGTGGCCCCACCCTTCTTTAAATTTTTAGAAGTATATGTGAGGCTGTGTTTATGTACATCATATGCAGTCCATAAGAGGGATTTAGATTCTCCAGAAAATGACACCCTCTTCTGAAGTGTCTGAAGACAGCTACAGTGTACTTATATCTAATAAATACATAAATAAATAAATAAATAAACATTTTTAAAATGTATAAGAAGAAAGAAAAACCAGGCAGGCCTGCAATCCTTGTCTGTCTGTCTGTATGTCTGTCTGTCTGATCCACTGGAACTGGAGATGGGCCACCATAAGGTGCTGGTAGTTGATCCCAGGTTCTCTGAAAGAGGAGACAATGCTGTTAATTGTTGAGCCCTTTCAGTTGCCCCACCCATCTTTAAATTTTTAGAAGTATATGCAAGGCTGTGTTTATGTACCGAATATGCAGACCATAAGAGGGATTTAGATTCTCCAGAATCTGACACCCTCTTCTGGAGTGTCTGAAGACAGCTACAGTGTACTTATATCTAATAAATTCATAAATAAACAAATAAACATTTTTAAAAAAGGATAATAAAGAAAGAGAGACCAGGCAGGCCTGTCATCCTTGTCTGTCTGTCTGTCTGTCTGATCCCCTGGAACTGGAGATGGGCCACCATATAATTGCTGGTAGTTGATCCCAGGTTCTCTGGAAGAGGAGTCAGTGCTGTTAATTGTTGAGCCCTTTCAGTGGCCCCACCCATCTTTAAATTTTTAGAAGTATATGTGAGGCTGTGTTCATATACATCATATGCAGACCATAAGAGGGATATAGATTCTCCAGAATCTGACACCCTCTTCGGGAGTGTTTGAAGACAGCTACAGTGTACTTATATCTAATAAATACATACTTAAATTAATAAACATTTTTTTAAAAGGATAAGAAAGAAGGAAAGACAAGGTAGGCCTGCCATCCCTAACTCTATCTGTCTGTATGTCTGTCTGTCTGTCTGATCCCCTGGAACTGTAGATGGGCCACCATATAGTTGCTGGTAGTTGATCCCAGGTTCTCTATAAGAGGAGACAATGCTGTTAATTGTTGATCCCTTTCATTGGACCCACACATCTTTAAATTTTTAGATGTAAATGTGAGGCTGTGTGTATGTACATCATATGCAGACCATAAGAGGGATATAGATTCTCCAGAATCTGACACCTTCTTCGGAGTGTCTGAAGACAGCTACAGTGTAAGTATATCTAATAAATACATAAATAAATAAATAAATAAATAAATAAATAAATAAATAAACAAACATTTTTTAAAAGGTATAAGAAAGAAAGAAAAACCAGGCAGGCCTGCCATCTTTGTCTGTCTTTCTCTCTGTCTGTCTGTCTTGCCTAGCCCCTTGAGTAGCCTAGCCTAGTCCCTTGCCTTGACTAGCCCAGCCCGTTGCCTAGCCTAGCCTAGCCCAGCCCTGCCTTGCCTAGCCCTGCCTATCCCTGTCTTTAACCAGGCTGGCCTCGAACTCAGAAACTGACTGCCTCTGCCTCCAGAGTGCTCTCATCAAGAGCTCGAGCCACCACTGACTGTTGGGTTTTCTAAGTCTTACATAGGTATGGTCTGTTTCTCAGCTGTGAAACCCTAATTAACACATGTAGTCTGTCCTAGGTCAGCCATAGCTTCAGACTGAGGCCTTTTCTAAAACAAAACAAAAGAAAACAAAAAATAGAAATAATAAAATAAATAAATTAAGCAACCACATGATATCTTTTCTTTCTTTCAATGATACTCAGAGCTTGAAGCAGTTCACCCATGAGACCTCAGCTCCGGACATTGAGGCTCTTTTCCTAACAAGTATTATGGCTGAACCTGAGGGGTTCTACTGCTGATTTGTGTCCCCCACTTTAAAAAAATAGTTGTTTTCAAAGGCTGCAGGTTCTTAGCCCTGTTCCTTGTTACAGTTGAGTCACAGCCCTGAAAGTTCAGTGGTAGTTAAAGGCACTGAGAAGGGCTTCCTATAGACATCAAAGACCAAGTCTTTGTTTTTAAAAAGTTAATCTGGATTCCCCCACACCCTGGCATCCTTAGAATTCCTAGAAAGGAAGGCAGGGACCTGGGCAGAAGGGTGCAAGGCTACTGGTGTTTGTAAGTGGTAACAGAAAGCTTTCTCTTGTTGGTACCCTACCCCAAGTTACACTGTCACTCTTTTTCCTAGTAATTGTTTTGTCGGTTTGTATTCTCAACATAGACCCTTTTCCTTCCTAACCTTGGCTGTCCTGAACCTTACTGTCCTTGAACTCAGTGATTTGCCTGTCTTGCTGGGATGAAACTGTGAGCTACCATCCAGAAGGAAGCACCCTGCTGAGGTTAGATTGGGGTCTCTTCCATTTTCCTCTATGAACATGCATATGGCAGGCCTGATCTTTCTTTTTTACTTTTCCTTTTCTTTTTAAAGATTTATTTATTTATTATATTTAAGTATGCTGTAGCTATCTTCAAACAGTCCAGAAGAGGGTGTCAGATTCTGAAGAATCTAAATCATTCTTATTGTCTGCATATGATGTATATAAACACAGCCTCACATATACTCAAAAAAAAAAAAGAAAAAGAAAGATGTGGCTACAGAGAGGGCTCAACAATTAAGAGCATTGTCTCCTCTTCCAGAGAACCTGTGCTCAATTACCAGTATTATATATGGTGGCCCATCTCCAGTTCCAGGGGATCTAATACTCTGTTCTGGAGTCTGTGGGCACAGCATACACATGCAAAACATTCTTACACAATCATTGAGAGAGGAGAGAGAGGGGTTGAGAGAGAGGGGAGGTAATCATACCTCCTGACGAGTTTGAAGACCTGAGCTTCATCACTCACACAAATAAATAAATGCAAAATATTTTTTTATAAATAAACTCTGCCATTGCCCTTTAAAAATTCCTAGAAAACAAGTTTTATAAGCAACAGTTATATTTACTATATCTAAAGGACAGTCATGAGCATATTCAATAAATAGAAAAAGGCCTGTTAGTCTTAGAAATGGAAAAGACAAACCAAGGAAGGTTTGCAATTACATAATGAGGCAGCTCAGCCCAGCTCTAAGGTTGGAAATAAGACTCGAGAATAGGATACACCTGAAGACAGCCAGCCATTGTTTTTTGTTTTGGAGGCTGAAAGGATACACCTGAAGACAGCCAATGCTGTGTGATGGTGATCTGGTATTTTTTTTTTTAATTTTTAAAAACTTTAACACTTTTTATAAAACTTTTATAAAAACTTTTTATTATAAACTTTCCTTTCTTTCTTTCCTCACCCTAGCCCCTACCCTAGCCCTGTCTTTCACCAGGGTGACCTCGAACTCAGAAACTAACTGTCTCTGCCTACAGAGTGCTCTCATTAAGAGCTTGAGCCACCACTGAATGTAGGGTTTTCTAAGCCTTACCTTGCTCTTGGTGTCTGTTCTCAGCTGTGAAACCCTAATTAACACAAGTAGGCAGTCCTGGGTCAGCCAGAGCTACAGACTGAGGACTTCTCTAAAAACAAATAAAACAAAACAAAACAACAAATAGAAATAATAAAATACATAAATTAAGCATCCACAGCATAGCTTTTCTCTATCTAGGTGGTACTCAGAAATTCCAGCAGTTGGCCTGTGACACCTCAGGTCAGTATATGTGAGGCTGTGTTTATGTACATCATATGCAGACCATAAGAGGGATTTACATTCTCCAGAATCTGACACCCTCCTCTGGAGTGTCTAAAGAAAGCTACAGTGTACTTATATCTAAGAAATACATAAATAAATAAATAAATAAATAAATAAATAAATAAATAAATATTTTTTAAAAAGGATAAGAAAGAAAGAAAGACCAGGCAGGCCTGCCATCCTTATCTCTGTCTCTCTGTCTGTCTGATACCCTGGAACTGGAGATGGGCCACCTTGTAGGTGCAGGTAGTTGATCCCAGGTTTTCTGGAAGAGGAGACAATGCTGTTAATTGTTGAGCCCTTTCAGTGGCCCCACCCATTTTTAATTTTTAGAAGTATATGTGAGGCTGTGTTTATGTACATCATATTCAAACCATAAGAGGGATTTAGATTCTCCAGAATCTGACACCCTCTTCTGGAGTGTCTGAAGACGGCTGCAGTGTACTTATATCTAATAAATAAATAAATAAATAAATAAATAAATAAATAAATAAATATTTTTTAAAAAGTATAAGAAATAAAGAAAGACCTGGCAGGCCTGCCATTTTTGTCTGTCTGTCTGTCTGTCTGATCCCCTGGAACTGGAGATGGGCCACTATATAATTGCTGGTAGTTGATCCCAGGTTCTCTGGAAGAGGAGTCAGTGCTGTTAATTGTTGAGCCCTTTCAGTGGCCCCACCCATCTTTAAATTTTTAGAAGTATATGTGAGGCTGTGTTCATGTACATCATATGCAGACCATAAGAGGGATATGATTCTCGAGAATCTGACACCCTCTTCGGGAGTGTTTGAAGACAGCTACAGTTTACTTATATCTAATAAATACATACTTAAATTAATAAACATTTTTTTAAAAGGATAAGAAAGAAGGAAAGACAAGGTAGGCCTGCCATCCTTAACTCTATCTGTCTGTATGTCTGTCTGTCTGTCTGATCCCCTGGAACTGGAGATGGGCCACCATATAGTTGCTGGTAGTTGATCCCAGGTTCTCTATAAGAGGAGACAATGCTGTTAATTGTTGATCCCTTTCATTGGCCCCACACATCTTTAAATTTTTAGATGTAAATGTGAGGCTGTGTGTATGTACATCATATGCAGACCATAAGAGGGATTTAGATTCTCTAGAATCTGACACCCTCTTCTGGAGTGTCTGAAGACGGCTACAGTGTACTTATATCTAATAAATACATAAATAAATAAATAAATAAATAAATAAATAAATAAATAAATAAATAAACAATTTGTAAAAAGTATAAGAAATAAAGAAAGACCAGGCAGGCCTGCCATCCTTATCACTGTCTGTATGTCTGTCTGTCTGATCCCCTGGAACTGGAGATGGGCCACCATATAGTTGCTGGTAATTGATCCCAGGTACTCTGGAAGAGGAGACAATGCTGTTAATTGTTGAGCTTTAAGAGTGGCCCCACCCTTCTTTAAATTTTTAGAAGTATATGTGAGGCTGTGTTTATGTACATCATATGCAGACCATAAGAGGGATTTAGATTATCCAGAATCTGACACCCTCTTCTGGAGTGTCTGAAGACAGCTACAGTGTACGTATATCTAATAAATACATAAATAAATAAATAAATAAATAAATAAATAAATAAATAAATAAACAAACATTTTTTAAAAGGGATAAGAAAGAAAGAAAAACCAGGCAGGCCTGCCATCCTTGTCTGTCTTTCTCTCTGTCTGATCCCCTGGACCTGGAGATGGGCCACCATATAGTTGCTGGTAGTTGATCCCAGGTTCTCTGGAAGAGGAGAGAATGCTGTTAATTGTTGAGTGCTTTCAGTGGCCCCACCCATCGTTAAATTTTTAGTAGTATATGTGAGGCTGTGTTTATGTACATCATATGCAGACCATAAGAGGGATTTAGATTCTCCAGAATCTGACACCCTCTTCTGGAGTGTCAGAACAGCTACAGTGTACTTATATCTACTAAATAAATAAATAAATAAATAAACATTTTTTAAAAAAGGATAAGAAAGAAAGAAAGACCAGACAGGCCTGCCATCCATATCTCTGCCTGTCTGTCTGTCTGTCTATCTGATCCAAGGGAACTGGAGATGGGCAACCATATAGTTGCTGGTAGTTGATCCAAGGTTCTCTGGAAGAGGAGACAATGCTCTTAATTGTTGAGCCCTTTCAGTGGCCCCACACTTCTTTAAATATTTAGAAGTATATGTGAGGCTGTGTTTATGTACATCATATTCAGATTATAAGAGGATTTAGATTCTCCAGAATCTGACACCCTCTACTGGAGTGTCTGAAGACAGCTACAGTGTACTTATATATAATAAAAACATAAATAAATAAATATATAAATAAACATTTTTTTAAAAGGATAAGAAAGAAAGAAAGACCAGGCAGGCCTGCCATCCTTATCTCTGTCTATCTGTCTGTCTGTCTGATCCCCTGGAACTGGAGATGTGCTACCATATAGTTGCTGGTAGTTGATCCCAGGTACTCTGGAAGAGGAGAAAATGCTGTTAATTGTTGAGCTTTTAGAGTGGCCCCACCCTTCTTTAAATTTTTAGAAGTATATGTGAGGCTGTGTTTATGTTCATCATATGCAGACCATAAGAGGGATTTAGATTCTCCAGAATCTGACACCCTCTTCTGGAGTGTCTGAACAGCTACAGTGTACTTATATCTACTAAATACATAAATAAATAAATAAATAAATAAATAAATAAATAAATAAATATTTTTTAAAAAGGATAAGACAGAAAGAAAGACCAGGCAGGCCTGCCATCCATATCTGTCTGTCTGTCTGTCTGTCTATCTGATCCCTGGGAACTGGAGATGGGCCACGAATAGTTGCTGGAAGTTGATCCCAGGTCTTCTGAATAGGAGACAATGCTGTTAATTGTTCAGCCCTTTCAGTGGCCCCACCCATCTTTAAATTTCTAGAAGTAAATGTGATGCTGTGTTTATGTACATCATATTCAGACCATTAAAGAGGGATTTATATTCTCCAGAATCTGACACCGTCTTTTGGAGTGTCTATGACGGATACAGTGTACTTATATCTAATAAATACATAAATAAAGAAATAAACATTTTTAAAAAACGATAAGAAAGAAAGAAAGACCAGGCAGGCCTGCCATCCTTATCTCTGTCTGTCTGTCTGTCTGTGTGATCCTCTGGAACTGGATATGGGCCACCATAGAGTTGCTTGTAGTTGATCCCAGGTTCTCTGGAAGAGGAGACAATGCTGTTAATTGTTGAGCCCTTTCAGTGGCCCCACCCATCTTTAAATTTTTAGAAGTATATGCGAGGCTGTGTTTATGTACCGAATATGCAGACCATAAGAGGGATTTAGATTCTCCAGAATCTGACACCCTCTTCTGGAGTGTCTGAAGACAGCTACAGTGTACTTATATCTAATAAATTCATAAATAAACAAATAAACATTTTTTAAAAATGATAATAAAGAAAGAGAGACCAGGGAGGCCTGCCATCCTTGTCTGTCTGTCTGTCTGTCTGATCCCCTGGAACTGGAGATGGGCCACCATGTAATTGCTGGTAGTTGATCCCAGGTTCTCTGGAAGAGGAGTCAGTGCTGTTAATTGTTGAGCCCTTTCAGTGGCCACACCCATCTTTAAATTTTTAGAAGTATATTTGAGGCTGTGTTCATGTACATCATATGCAGACCATAAGAGTGATATAGATTCTCGAGAATCTGACACCCTCTTCGGGAGTGTTTGAAGACAGCTACAGTGTACTTATATCTAATAAATACATACTTAAATTAATAAACATTTTTTAAAAAGGATAAGAAAGAATGAAAGACCAGGTAGGCCTGCCATCCTTAACTCTATCTGTCTGTATGTCTGTCTGTCTGTCTGATCCACTGGAACTGGAGATGGGCCACCATATAGTTGCTGTTAGTTGATCCCAGGTTCTCTGGAAGAGGAGACAATGCTGTTAATTGTTGAGCCCTTTCAGTGGCTCCACCTATCTTTAAATTTTTAGAAGTATATGTTAGGCTGTGTTTATGTACATCATATGCAGACCATAAGAGGGATATAGATTCTCCAGAATCTGACACCCTCTTCTGGAGTGTCTGAAGACAGCTACAGTGTACTTATATCTAATAAATACATAAATAAATAAATAAATAAATAAACATTTTTTAAAAGGGATAAGAAAGAAAGAAAAACCAGGCAGGCCTGCCATCCTTGTCTGTCTTTCTCTCTGTCTGTCTGTCTTGCCTAGCCCCTTGAGTAGCCTAGCCTAGTCCCTTGCCTTGACTAGCCCAGCCCCTTGCCTAGCCTAGCCTAGCCCAGCCCAGCCCTGCCTTGCCTAGCCCTGCCTATCCCTGTCTTTAACCAGGCTGGCCTCGAACTCAGAAACTGACTGCCTCTGCCTCCAGAGTGCTCTCATTAAGAGCTCGAGCCACCACTGACTGTTGGGTTTTCTAAGTCTTACATAGGTATGGTCTGTTTCTCAGCTGTGAAACCCTAATTAACACATGTAGTCTGTCCTAGGTCAGCCATAGCTACAGACTGAGGCCTTTTCTAAAACAAAACAAAAGAAAACAAAAAATAGAAATAATAAAATAAATAAATTAAGCAACCACATGATATCTTTTCTTTCTTTCAATGATACTCAGAACTTGAAGCAGTTCACCCATGAGACCTCAGCTCCGGACATTGAGTCTCTTTCCCTAACAAGTATTATGGCTGAACCTGAGGGGTTCTACTGCTGATTTGTGTCCCCCACTTTAAAAAAATAGTTGTTTTCAAAGGCTGCAGGTTCTTAGCCCTGTTCCTTGTTACAGTTGAGTCACAGCCCTGAAAGTTCAGTGGTAGTTAAAGGCACTGAGAAGGACTTCCTATAGACATCAAAGGCCAAGTCTTTGTTTTTAAAAAGTTAATCTGGATTCCCCCACCCCTTGGCATCCTTAGAATTCCTAGAAAGGAAGGCAGGGACCTGGGCAGAAGGGTGCAAGGCTACTGGTGTTTGTAAGTGGTAACAGAAAGCTTTCTCTTGTTGGTACCCTACCCCAAGTTACACTGTCACTTCTTTTTCCTAGTTGTTGTTTTGTCGGTTTGTATTCTCAACATAGACCCTTTTCCTTCCTAACCTTGGCTGTCCTGAACCTTACTGTCCTTGAACTCAGTGATTTGCCTGTCTTGCTGGGATGAAACTGTGAGCTACCATCCAGAAGGAAGCACCCTGCTGAGGTTAGATTGGGGTCTCTTCCATTTTCCTCTATGAACATGCATATGACAGGCCTGTTCTTTCTTTTTTACTTTTCCTTTTCTTTTTAAAGATTTATTTATTTATTATATTTAAGTATGCTGTAGCTATCTTCAGACAGTCCAGAAGAGGGTGTCAGATTCTGAAGAATCTAAATCATTCTTATTGTCTGCATATGATGTATATAAACACAGCCTCACATATACTCAAAAAAAAAAAAAAAGAAAGATGTGGCTACAGAGAGGGCTCAACAATTAAGAGCATTGTCTCCTCTTCCAGAGAACCTGTGCTCAATTACCAGTATTATATATGGTGGCCCATCTCCAGTTCCAGGGGATCTAATACTCTGTTCTGGAGTCTGTGGGCACAGCATACACATGCAAAACATTCTTACACAATCATTGAGAGAGGAGAGAGAGGGGTTGAGAGAGAGGGGAGGTAATCATACCTCCTGACAAGTTTGAAGACCTGAGCTTCATCACTCACACAAATAAATAAATGCAAAATATTTTTTTATAAATAAACTCTGCCATTGCCCTTTAAAAATTCCTAGAAAACAAGTTTTATAAGCAACAGTTTTATTTACTATATCTAAAGGACAGTCATGAGCATATTCAATAAATAGAAAAAGGCCTGTTAGTCTTAGAAATGGAATGGACAAACCAAGGAAGGTTTGCAATTACATAATGAGGCATCTCAGCCCAGCTCTAAGGTTGGAAATAAGACTCGAGAATAGGATACACCTGAAGACAGCCAGCCATTGTTTTTTGTTTTGGAGGCTGAAAGGATACACCTGAAGACAGCCAATGCTGTGTGATGGTGATCTGGTATTTTTTTTTTTTAATTTTTAAAAACTTTAACACTTTTTATAAAACTTTTATAAAAACTTTTTCTTTCTTTCTTTTCTTCTTTCCTTTCTTTCTTTCCTTCTTTCCTTTCTTCCTTTCCTCACCCTAGCCCCTACCCTAGCCCTGTCTTTCACCAGGGTGGCCTCGAACTCAGAAACTGACTGCCTCTGCCTACAGAGTGCTCTCATTAAGAGCTTGAGCCACCACTGAATGTAGGGTTTTCTAAGCCTTACCTTGCTCTTGGTGTCTGTTCTCAGCTGTGAAACCCTAATTAACACAAGTAGGCAGTCCTGGGTCAGCCAGAGCTACAGACAGAGGACTTCTCTAAAAACAAATAAAACAAAACAAAACAACAAATAGAAATAATAAAATACATAAATTAAGCAACCACAGCATAGCTTTTCTCTATCTAGGTGGTACTCAGAAATTCCAGCAGTTGGCCTGTGACACCTCAGCTCAGTATATGTGAGGCTGTGTTTATGTACATCATATGCAGACCATAAGAGGGATTTACATTCTCCAGAATCTGACACCCTCCTCTGGAGTGTCTAAAGAAAGCTACAGTGTACTTATATCTAAGAAATACATAAATAAATAAATAAATAAATAAATAAATAAATAAATAAATAAATATTTTGTAAAAGGATAAGAAAGAAAGAAAGACCAGGCAGGCCTGCCATGTTTATCTCTGCCTGTCTTTCTGTCTGTCTGATACCCTGGAACTGGAGATGGGCCACCTTGTAGGTGCTGGGAGTTGATCCGAGGTTCTCTGGAAGAGGAGACAATGCTGTTAATTGTTGAGCCCTTTCAGTGGCCCCACCCATTTTTAATTTTTAGAAGTATATGTGAGGCTGTGTTTATGTACATCATATTCAGACCATAAGAGGGATTTAGATTCTCCAGAATCTGACACCATCTTCTGGAGTGTCTGAAAACGGCTACAGTGTACTTATATCTAATAAATAAATAAATAAATAAATAAATAAATAAATAAATAAACATTTTTTAAAAAGTATAAGAAATAAAGAAAGACCAGTCAGGCCTGCCATCCTTATCTCTGTCTCTCTGTCTGTCTGTCTGTCTGATCCCTTGGAACTGGAGATGGGCCACCATAAGGTGCTGGTAGTTTATCCCAGGTTCCCTGAAAGAGAAGACAATGCTGTTAATTGTTGAGCCCTCTCAGTGGCCCCACACATCTTTAAATTTTTAGAAGTATATGTGAGGCTGTGTTTATGTACATCATATGCAGTCCATAAGAGGGATTTAGATTCTCCAGAATCTGACACCCTCTTCTGGAGTGTCTGAAGACAGCTACAGTGTACTTATATCTAATAAATACATAAATAAATATATAAATAAACATTTTTTTAAAAAGGATAAGAAAGAAAGAAATACCAGGCAGGCCTGCCATCCTTATCACTGTCTGTATGTCTGTCTGTCTGATCCCCTGGAACTGGAGATGGGCCTCCATATAGTTGCTGGTAGTTGATCCCATGTACTCTGGAAGAGGAGACAATGCTGTTAATTGTTGAGCCCTTTCAATGGCCCCACACTTCTTTAAATATTTAGAAGTATAAGTGAGGCTGTGTTTATGTACATCATATTCAGATTATAAGAGGATTTAGATTCTCCAGAATCTGACACCCTCTACTGGAGTGTCTGAAGACAGCTACAGTGTACTTATATATAATAAATACATAAGTAAATAAATAAATAAATAAATAAACATTTTTTAAAAAGGATAAGATAGAAAGTAAGACCAGGCAGGCCTGCCATCCTTATCTCTGTCTGTCTGTCTGTCTGTCTGTCTGATCCCCTGGAACTGGAGATGGGCTACCATAAAGTTGCTGGTAGTTGATCCCAGGTTCTCTGAAAGAGGAGACAATGCTGTTAATTGTTGAGCCCTCTCAGTGGCCCCACACATCTTTAAATTTTTAGAAGTATATGTGAGGCTGTGTTTATGTACATCATATGCAGACCATAAGAGGGATTTAGATTCTCCAGAATCTGACACCCTCTTCTGGAGTGTCTGAAGACAGCTACAGTGTACTTACATCTAATAAATACATAAATAAATATATAAATAAACATTTTTTAAAAAGGATAAGAAAGAAAGAAAGACCAGGCAGGCCTGCCATTTTTATCACTGTCTGTATGTCTGTCTGTCTGATCCCCTGGAACTGGAGATGGGCCACCATATAGTTGCTGGTAGTTGATCCCAGGTACTCTGGAAGAGGAGACAATGCTGTTAATTGTTGAGCTTTTAGAGTGGCCACACCCTTCTTTAAATTTTTAGAAGTATATGTGAGGCTGTGTGGGGCCACTGAAAGTCACATAGAGAGACAGAGAGAGACAGAGAGAGACAAAGAAAGACAGAGAGAGACATAGAGAGACAGAGAGATACATTGAGAGAGACAGAGAGAGAGAGAGAGACACAGAGAGAGACACAGAGAGACACAGAGAGAGACACACAGAGAGACAGAGACAGACAGAGAGAGGCAGAGAGAGACAGAGAGAGACAGAGATAGAGACAGAGAGAGACAAAGAGAGACAGAGAGACAGAGAGAGAGACAGAGAGAGACAGAGAAAGACAGAGTGAGACAGAGAGAGACACAGAGAGAGACAGAGATACACAGAGTGAGAAAGAGAGAGAGACAGAGAGAGACAGAGAGAGAGACAGAGAGAGACAGAGAGAGACAGAGAGAGACAGAGTGAGACAGAAAGAGACACAGAGAGAGACAGAGAGAGACAAAGAAAAACACAGAGAGACAGAGAGAGACAGAGAGAGACAGAGAGAGACAGAGAGAGAGACAGAGAGAGACAGAGAGAGATAAAGAAAAACACAGAGAGAGACAGAGAGATACAGAGAGAGTCAGAGAGACAGAGTGACAGAGTTAGAGACAGAGAGAGACAGAGAGAGAAACAGAGAGAGACAGAGACACACAGAGAGAGACACAGAGAGAGACAGAGAGAGAGACACAGAGAGACAGAGACAGACAGAGAGAGACAGAGAGAGACAGAGATAGAGACAGAGAGAGACAGAGAGAGATAGAGAGAGACACAAAGAGACAGAGAGAGACAGAGAGAGACAAAGAAAGACACAGAGAGAGACAGAGAGAGACAGAGAGATACAGAGAGAGAGACAGAGAGAGACAGAAAGATACAGAAGGACAGAGAGAGACAGAGAGAGACAGAGAGACAGAGATAGAGACAGAGAAAGACAGAGAAAGACACAAGAGAGACAGAGAGAGTCAGACATAGAGACAAAGAAAGACAGAGGGAGACACTGAGAGAGAGAGACAGAGAGAGACAGAGAGATACAGACAGAGAGACAAAGAGAGACAGAGAGAGACAGAGAGAAAGAGAGAGACAGAGAGAGTCAGAGAGAGACAGAGATAGAGACAGAGAGAGACAGAGAGAGGGACAGAGAGAGACAGAGACAGAGTGAGAAATACAGAGAGAGACAGAGTTAGAGAGAGAGACATAGAGAGACAGAGAGAGAGACAGAGACAGAGACAGAGAGAGAGACAGAAAGAGACAGAGTGAGACACAGAAAGAGAGAGACAGAGAGAGACAAAGAAAGACACAGAGAGAGACATAGAGAGACAGAGAGATACATTGAGAGAGACAGAGAGAGACAGAGAGAGACAGAGATAGAGACAGAGAGAGACAGAGAGAGACACAGAGAGAGACAGAGAGACACAGAGAGACACAGAGAGAGATACAGAGAGACACAGAGAGAGACAGAGATAGACATAGACAGACAGAGACAGACAGAGAGAGACAGAGAGAGACAGAGATAGAGACAGAGAGAGACAGAGAGTGAGACAGAGAGAGACAGAGAGAGAGACACCGAAAGACAGAGAGAGACAGAGAGAGACAATGAAAGACACAGAGAGAGACTAAGAGAGACAGAGAGAGACAGAGAGAGACAGAGAGAGACAAAAAAAGACACAGAGAGAGACAGAGAGCGATATAGATAGAGAAAAAGAAAGACAGAGAGAGACACAGAGAGAGAGACAGAGAGAGACAGAGAGAGACAGAGAGATACAGAGAGAGAGAGACAAAGAGAGACAGAGAGAGAGACAGAGTGAGACAGAGAGAGAGAGAGAGACTGAGAGAGACAAAGAAAGACACAGAGAGAGACATAGAGAGACAGAGAGATACATTGAGAGAGACAGAGAGAGACAGAGAGAGACAGAGATAGACAGAGAGAGACAGAGAGAGACACAGAGAGAGACAGAGAGACACAGAGAGACACAGAGAGACACAGAGAGAGACAGAGAGAGACACAGAGAGACACAGAGAGAGACACAGAGAGACACAGAGAGACACAGAGAGATACAGAGAGAGAGACAAAGAGAGACAGAGAGAGACAGAGAGAAAGAGAGAGACAGAGAGAGTCAGAGAGAGACAGAGATAGAGACAGAGAGAGACAGAGAGAGGGACAGAGAGAGACAGAGACAGAGTGAGAAATACAGAGAGAGACAGATTTAGAGAGAGAGACAGAGAGAGACAGAGAGAGAGACAGAGACAGAGACAGAGAGTGAGACAGAGAGAGACAGAGTGAGACACAGAGAGAGAGAGAGACAGAGAGAGACAAAGAAAGACACAAAGAGAGACATAGAGAGACAGAGAGATACATTAAGAGAGACAGAGAGAGACAGAGAGAGACAGAGATAGAGACAGAGAGAGACAGAGAGAGACAGAGAGAGACAGAGAGATAGACAGAGAGAGACAGAGAGAGACAATGAAAGACATAGAGAGAGACAGAGAGACACAGAGAGACACAGAGAGAGAGACAGAGAGAGACAGAAAGAGTCAGAAGGACAGAGAGAGACAGAGAGAGATAGAGATAGAGACAGAGAAAGACAGAGAGAGACACAGAGAGAGACAGAGAAAGACAGAGAGTGAGACAGAGACAGACAGAGAGAGACAAAGGAAGACCCAGAGAAAGACAGAGAGAGACAGAGATAGAGACAGAGAAAGACAGAGAGAGACACAGAGAGAGAGAGACAGAGAGAGACAGAGAGAGACAGAGAGATAAAGAGAGAGAGACAGAGAGAAAGAGAGAGACAGAGAGAGTCAGAGAGAGACAGAGATAGAGACAGAGAGAGACAGAGAGAGGGACAGAGAGAGACAGAGACAGAGTGAGAAAGACAGAGAGAGACAGAGATAGAGAGAGAGAGACAGAGAGAGACACAGAGAGAGACAGAAAGAGACAGAGAGAGACAAAGAAAGACACAGAGAGAGACATAGTGAGACAGAGAGATACATTGAGAGAGACAGAGAGAGACAGAGAGAGACAGAGACACAGAGAGAGACAGAGAGACAGAGAGAGAGACAGAGAGATACAGAGATAGAGACAGAAGGGACAGAGAGAGACAGAGAGAGACCGACAGAGTGACAGATGGAGACAGAGAGAGACAGAGACAGATAGAGTTAGACAGAGAGAGAGAGACAGAGAGAGACAGAGAGAGAGAGAGACAGAGAGAGACACAGAGAGAGACAGAGAGGGACAGAGTGACAGAGAGAGACAGAGAGAGACAGATAGAGACAGAGAGATACAGAGTGAGGGACAGAGAGAGACAGATAGAGACAGAGAGACAGATAGAGACAGAGAGAAACAGAGAGAGACAGAGTGACAGAGAGAGACAGAGAGAGACATAGACAGAGAAAGAGAGAGAGACAGAGAGAGACAGAGAGAGTCAGATAGACAAAGAGAGACAGTGAGAGACAGTGAGAGACAGAGAGAGACAGAGTGACAGAGAGAGACAGAGAGAGACAGAGATAGAGACAGAGAGAGACAGAGAGAGGGAAAGAGAGAGACAGAGAGAGACAGAGAGAGACAGAGAGAGAGACAGATAGAGACAGAGAGAAACAGAGAGAGACAGAGATAGAGAAAGAGAGAGACAAAGAGAGACATAGAGAGAGAGACAGAGAGAGACAGAGAGAGACAGAGCGAGACAAAGAAAGACACAGAGAAAGACAGAGACAGAGAGATACAGAGATAGAGACAGAGAGTGACAGATAGACAGAGAGAGACAGAGAGAGACAGAGAGAGACAGAGTTACAGAGAGAGACAGAGAGAGACAGAGATAGAGACAGAGAGAGACAGAGAGAGGGAAAGAGAGAGACAGAGAGAGAGAAGGAGAGAGACAGAGAGAGACAGAGAGAGAGACAGAGAGAGACAGAAAGAGTCAGAAGGACAGAGAGAGACAGAGATAGAGACAGAGAGAGACAGAGAGAAAGAGAGAGACAGAGAGAGTCAGAGAGAGTCAGAGAGAGACAGAGACAGAGTGAGAAAGACAGAGAGAGACAGAGATAGAGAGAGAGACAGAGAGAGACACACAGAGAGACAGAGAGAGACAGAGAGAGACAAAGAAAGACACAGAGAGAGACATAGAGAGAGAGATACATTGAGAGAGACAGAGAGAGACAGAGAGAGACAGAGAGAGACATAGAGAGAGACACAGAGAGAGACAGAGAGAGACAGAGAGAAAGAGAGAGACAAAGAAAGACACAGAGAGAGACAGAGAGAGACAGAGAGACAGAGAGAGACAGAGAGAGACAGATAGACAGAGAGAGACAGAGAGAGACAGAGAGAGACAGAGTGACAGAGAGAGACATAGAGAGAAAGAGATAGAGACAGAGAGAAGGAAAGAAAGAGACACACAGAGAGATAGAGACAGAGAGAAACAGAGAGAGACAGAGATAGAGAAAGAGAGAGACAGAGAGAGACATAGAGAGAGTTACAGAGAGAGACAAAGAGAGACAGAGAGAGACAAAGAAAGACACAGAGAGAGACAAAGAGAGACAGAGAGATACAGAGAGAGAGAAAGAGAGAGACAGAGAGAGACATAAAGAGAGAGACAGAGAGAGAAAGGGAGAGACAGAGAGAGACAAAGAAAGACACAGAGAGAGACAGAGAGGGACAGAGAGAGACAGAGAGAGACAGAGTGACAGAGAGAGACAGAGAGAGACAGAGATAGAGACAGAGAGAGACAGAGAGAGGGAAAGAGAGAGACAGAGAGAGAGAGACAGAGAGAGACAGAGAGAGAGACAGATAGAGACAGAGAGAAATAGAGAGAGACAGAGATAGAGAAAGAGAGAGACAGAGAGAGACATAGAGAGAGAGACAGAGAGAGACTTTCCACTTTTTCAGGTTTTCTTGCCATATTCCGGTTCCTTCAGTGTGAGTTTTTAATTTTCTAATTCTTTCAGGGTTTTTTGCCATATTCTGGGTCCTAGAGCGTGTATTTTTAATTTTCCAAGTTTTTCAGGGTTACTCAGCATATTTTGGGTCCTACAGTGTGATTTTTTTCATTTTCCACCTTTTTCAGGTTTTCTTGCCAATTTCGGGGTACTTCAGTGTGAGTTTTTGATATTCCACTTTTTACAGGGTTAATCGCCATATTCTGCGTCCTACAGTGTGATTTTTAAATTTTCCACGATTCTCAGGGTTTCTCGCCATATTCAGGTCCTACAGTTTGATTTTTTAATTTTAAACGTTTTTAAGTTTTTTTCGTCATGTTCTGGGTCCTACAGTTTGATATTCTCATTATCCAACTTTTTCAGATTTTCTCAGCATATTCTGGGTCCTACATTGTGAATTTTTAATTTTCCACGTTTTTCAAGGTTTCTTGCCATATTCTGGTCCTATAGTGTGATTTTCTCATTTTCCTCCTTTTTCAGTGTTTCTCGCCATATTCTGGGTCCTACAGTGTGAATATTTAATTTTCCATGTTTTTCATGTTTTCTCGCCATATTCTGGGTCCTTCAGTTTGTGTTTTTAATTTTCCTCGTTTTTTAGGTTTTCTCACCATATTCCCGGACCTTCAGTGTGAATTTTTAATTTTCCATGTTTTTCAGGTTTTTTCGTCATATTCTGGGTCCTAGAGTGTGATTTTCTCATTTCCACGTTTTTAGGATTTCTCCCCATATTCGGGGTCCTTCAGTGTGAGTTTTTGATTTCCTACTTTTTCAGGGTTTCTCAATATATTCTGGTTCCTACAGCGTGTATTTTATTTTTCCAAGTTTTTCAAGGGTTTCTAGGCATATTCTGGGTCCTACAGTGTGAACATTTAATTTTCCATGATTATCAGGGTTTCTCAGCATATTCTGGGTCCTGCAGTGTGATTTTCTCATTTTTCACCTTTTTCAAGTTTTTTCGATATTCTGGGTTCTACATGTGATTTTCTCATTTTCCACCTTTTTCAGGTTTTCTCGCTATATTCCGGGTCCTTCAGTGTGAATTTTTAATTTTCCACGTTTTTCAGGGTTTCTCGGCATATTCTGGTTCCTGCAGTGTGATTTTCTCATTTTCCAAGTTTTTCAGGTTTTTTCGTAATTCTGGGTCTTACAGTGTGATTTTCTCATTTTTCACCTTTTGCAGGGTTTCTTGCCATATTCTGGGTCCAACAGAGTGTATTTTTAATTTACCACGTTTTTCCGGTTTCTCACCATATTCTGGGTCCAACAGCGCGTATTTTCAATTTTCCACGTTTTTCAGGGTTTCTCGGCATATTCTGGGTCCTAAAGTGTGATTTTCTCATTTTCGAAGTTTTTCAAGTTTTTTCGCAATTCTGGGTCCTACAGTCATTTATTCTCATTTTCCACCTTTTTCAGGTTTTCTCGCCATATTCGGGGTCTTTCAGTGTGAATTTTTAGTTTTTTACTTTTTTCAGGTTTTCTTGCCATATTCTGGGTCATTCAGTGTGAGTTTTTAATTTTCCACGTTTTTCAGGTTTTTTCGTCATATTCTGGGTACTACAGTGTGATTTTTCTCATTTTCTCGTTTTTCAGGTTTTCTTGCCATATTCCAGGTCCTTCAGGGTGAATTTTTAATTTTCCATGTTTTTCAGTATTTCTCGCCATATTCTGGGTAATACAGTGTGAATTTTTAATTTTCCACTTTTTTCATGGTTTCTCGCCATATTCTGTGTCCGACAGTGTGAATTTTTAATTTTCATGTTTTTCAGGGTTACTCAGCATATTCTAGGTCCTGCAGTGTGATTTTCTCATTTTCCACGTTTTATAAATTTTTTCGTAATTCTGGGTCCTACAGTGTGATTTTCTCATTTTCTACGTTTTTCATGTTTTTTCGCAATTCTGTGTCCTACAGTGTGATTATTCTCTATTTCCACCTTTTTCAGGTATTCTTGCCATATTCAGGGTCCTTCCGTGTAAGTTTTTAATTTTCTACTTTTTTCAGGGTTTCCTGTCATAATCTGGCTCCTTCAAAGCATATTTTTATTTTTCCTCGTTTTTCTGGGTTTCTCAGCATATTCTGGGTCCTACAGTGTATTTTTCTCATTTTTAAACATTTTCAGATTTTCTCACCATATTCGGGGTCCTACAGTGTGAATTTTTAATTTTAATCGTTTTTAAGTTTTTTTCATCATATTCTGGGTCCTACAGTTGATTTTGTCATTAACCACCTTTTTCATGTTTTCTCACCATATTCGTGGTCCTTCAGTGTGAGTTTTTAGTTTTTTAGTTTTTTCATGGTTTGTTGCCATATTCTGGGTCCTACAGCGTGTATGTTTAATTTGGCACATTTTTCAGGGTTTCTCGGCATATTCTGGGTCCTACAGTGTGATTTTCTCATTTTCGACGTTTTTCAATTTTTTTTCGCAATTCTGGGTCCTATAGTGTGATTTTCTCATTTTCCACCTTTTTCAGGTTTTCTCGACATATTCAGGGTCCTTCAGTGTGAGATTTAAATTTTTTACTTTTTTCAGTGTTTCTCGCCATATTCTGCATCCTACAGTGTGAATTTTAAATTTTTCACGTTTTTCAGGTTTTCTTGCCATGTTCTGTGTCCTACAGTATGAATTTTTAATTTTAAACCTTTTTAAGTTTTTTTCGTCATATTCTGGGTCCTACACTGAGATTTTCTCATTTCCACGTTTTTCAGGTTTCCCTGCCATATTCTGGGACCTTCAGTGTGAATTTTTAATTATCCACGTTTTTCAGGGTTTCTTGGCATTATCTGTGTTCTGCAGTGTGATTTTCTCATTTCCACGTTTTTCAGGTTTCCTTGCCATATTCCGGGACCTTCAGTGTGAATTTTTAATTTTCCACGTGTTTCAGTATTTCTCGCCATATTCTGGGTAATACAGTGTGAACTTTTAATTTTCAAATTTTTTCATGGTTTCTCGCCATATCCTGTTTCCGACAGTGTGAATTTTTAATTTTCACGATTTTCAGGGTTTCTTGGAATATTCTGGGTCCTGCAGAGTGATTTTCTCTTTTTCCACGTTTTTCGAGTTTTTTTTTCGTAATTCTGAGTCCTACAGTGGGATTTTCTCATTTTACAACTTTTTAAGGTTTTCTCGCCATATTTAGGGTCCTTCAGTGTGATTTTTTATCTTTCTAATTTTTCAGTGTTTCTCGCCATATTCTGTGTCCTTCAGTGTGAGTTTTTAATTATCTACTTTTTTCAGGGTTTCTTGCCATATTCTGGGTCCTACAGCGTGTATTTTTAATTTTCGATGTTTTTCAGGGTTTCTGGTCATATTCTGGGTCCTACAGTGTGATTTTCTCATTTTCCCCTTATTTCAAGTTTTTTCACAATTCTGTGTCCTAAGGTGTGATTTTCTCATTTTCCAACTTTTTCAGGTTTTCTCGCCATATTTGGGGTCCTACAGTGTGAATTTTTAATTTTAATCGTTTTTAAGTTTTTTTCGTCATATACTGGGTCCTACAGTGTGATTTTCTCATTTTCAACCTTTTTCAGTTTTTCTCACCATATTCTGGGTCCTTCAGTGTGAGTTTTTAATTTTCTACTTTTTCAGGGTTTGTTGCCATATTCAGGGTCCTACCACGTGTATGTTTAATTTTGCACGTTTTTCAGGGTTTCTCTGCATATGCTGGGTCCTACAGTATGATTTTCTCATTTTCGACGTTTTTCAAGTTTTTTCGCAATTCTGGGTCCTACAGTGTGATTTTCTCATTTTCCACCTTTATCAGATTTTCTCGCCATATTTGGGGTCCTTCTGTGTGAGATTTTAATTTTTTGCTTTTTTCAGTGTTTCTCAACATATTCTGCATCCTACAGTATGAAATTTAAATTTTCACGTTTTTCTGGTTTTCCCGCCATATTCTGGGTCCTACAGTGTGATTTTCTCATTTCCACGTTTCTCAGGTTTTCTTGCCATATTCTGGGTCCTTCAGTGTGAGTTTTTAATTTTCCTCGTTTTTCAGGTTTTCTCTCCATATTCAAGGTCCTTCAGTGTGAATTTTTAATTTTCCACGTTTTCCAGGGTTTCTTGGCATATTCTGGGTCCTACAGTGTGATTATTCTCATTTTCCACCTTTTTCAGGTTTTCTTGCCATATTCCAGGTCCTTCTATGTGAATTTTAATTTTCCACGTTTTTCAGTATTTCTCGGCATATTCTGGGTAATACAGTGTGAAATTTTAATTTTCCACTTGTTTTTTGGTTTCTCGCCATAATCTGGGTCCGACAGTTAGAATTTTTAATTTTCATGTTTTTCAGGGTTTCTCCGCATATTCTGTGTCCTGCAGTGTGATTTTCTCTTTTTCCACGTTTTTCAAGTTTTTTCATAATTCTGAGTCCTACAGTGTGATTTTCTCATTTTCCACCTTTTTCAGGTTTTCTCGCCATATTTGGGGTCCTTCACTGTGACTTTTTAATTTTCTACTTTTTTCAGTTTTTCTTACCATATTTGGGATCCTCCAGTGTGAGTTTTTAATTTTCTACTTTTTTCAGGGTTTCCTGCCATATTCTGGGTCCTACAGCGTGTATTAATAATTTTCCAAGTTTTTCAGTGTTTCTCGGCATATTCTTGATCCTACAGTGTGATTTTCTCTTTTTTGACTTTTTTCATGTTTTTTCTCAATTCTTGATCCTACAGTGTGATTATTCTCATTTTCCACCTTTTTCAGGTTTTCTCCCCATATTCGGGGTCCTTCAGTGTGAATTTTTAATTTTCTACTTTTTTCAGGTTTTCTCGCCATATACGGGTCCTTCAGTGTGAATTTTTAATTTTCCACGTTTTTCAAGTTTTTTCGTCATATTCTCGGTCCTACAGTGTGATTTTCTCATTTCCACGTTTTTCAGGTTTTTTTCATCATATTCGGGATCCTTCAGTGTGGGTTTTTAATTTTCTAATTTTTCACGGTTTCTCAACATATTCTGGGTCCTAATGCGTATATTTTTAATTTTTCATGTTTTTCAGTGTTTCTAGGCACATTCTGGGTACTACAGTGTGATTTTCACATTTTCCACTTTTTCCGAGTTTTTTCACATTTCTGGGTCTTACCATGTAATTTTCTCATTTTCCACCTTTTTCAGGGTTTCTCGACATATTCCAGGTCCTTCAGTGAGAGTTTTTATTTTTCTACTTATTTCAGGGTTTCTAGCCATATTCTGGGTCCTACAGTGTGAATTTTTCATTTTCTCCATTTTTCAGTGTTTCTGGCCATATTTCCTGGTCTACAGTTTGAGTTTTAAATTTTCCTCGATTTTAGGTTTCATCACCATATTCCGGGTTCTTCAGTGTTAATTTTTACTTTTCCAGGTTTTTCAAGTTTTTTCATAATTCTGGGTCCTACAGTGTGATTTTCTCATTTTCCTTCTTTTTCAGGTTTTCTCGCCATATTTGGGGTTATTCAGTTTGAGTTTGTAATTTTCTACTTTTTTCAGGGTTTCTCGGCATATTCTGGGTCCTAGAGTGTGATTTTCTCATTTACGAAGATTTTAAAGTTTTTTTTTAGCATTTGGTCCTAAAGTGTGATTATTCTCATTTTCAACCTTTTTCAGGTTTTCTTGCCATAGTCGGAGTCCTTCATTGTGAATTTTTAATTTTCCACGTTTTTCAGGTTTTTTTTTTTTTGTCATATCCTTGGTCCTACAGTGTGATTTTCTCATTTCCACGTTTTTCAGATTTTCCTACCATATTCCAGGTCCTTCAGTGTGAATTTTTAATTTTCCACGTTTTTCAGTATTTCTAGCCATATTCTGGGTAATACAGTGTGAATTTTTAATTTTCCACGTTTTTCAAGGTTTCTTGCCATATTCTGGTCCTATAGTGTGAATTTTTAATTTTCAATATTTTTCAGTGTTTCTCGCCATATTCTGGGTCCTACAGTGTGAATATTTAATTTTCCAGGTTTTTCAGGTTTTTTGGTCATATTCTGGGTCCTTCAGTGTGCGATTTTATTTTTCCTCGTTTTTCAGTTTTGCTCTCTATATCCGGGTCATTCAGTGTGAATTTTTAATTTTCCACGTTTTTCAGGTTTCTTCGTCATATTCTGGTTCTACTGTGTAATTTTCTCACTTCCAGGTTTTTCAGGTTTTCTTGCCATATTCCAGGACCTTCATTGTGAATTTATAATTTTTCAAGTGTTTCAGTATTTCATACCATATTCTGGGTAATACAGTCTGAATTTTTAATTTTCACGTTTTTCAGGGTTTGTCAGCATACAGTGCGATTTTCTCATTTTCCACATTTCAGGTTTTCTCACCATATTCGGGGTCCTTCAGTGTGAGTTTTTAATTTTCCTCGTTTTTTCAGGTTTTATTGCCATATTCTGTGTCCTTCAGTGTGAATTTTTAATTTTCTACTTTTTTCATGTTTTCTCGCCATATTCACACTGTCAGACACAGAATATGGCGAGAAATACTGAAAAACGTATTCAGTATTCAGTATTTATGGCAAGAAAAGTGTGATTTTCTCATTTTCAACGTTTGTCAATTTTTTTTTTCCAAATCTCGGTCCTAGAGTGTGATTATTCTCATTTTCCACCTTTTTCAGGTTTTCTGGCCATATTCTGGGTTCTACAGTGTGAGTTTTGAGTTTTCCTTCAGTGTGAGTTTTTTATTTTCTAATTTTTCAGTTTTTCTCACCATATTCCAGGTCCTTCACTGTGAATTTTTAATTTTCCACGTTTTTCAGGTTTTCTGGAATACTCTGGGTCCTTAATTGTGAATTTTTAATATTGCACGTTTTTCAGGTTTTTGGGTCATATTCTGTGTCCTACAGAGTAATTTTCTCATTTACACGTTTTCCATGTTTTTTTTGCCATATTGCAGTTTCTTCAGTGTGAATTTTTAATTTTCTACGTTTTTCAGTATTTCTCGCCATATTCTGTGTCTGACAGTGTGAATTTTTAATTTTCACGTTTTTCAGGGTTTCTCTGCATATTCTGGGTCCTGCCGTGTGATTTTCTCATTTTCCACGTTTTTCAAGTTTTTGTGTAATTCTGGGTCCGACAGTGTGATTTTCTCATTTTCCACCTATTTCAGGTTTTCTCGCCATGTTTGGGGTCCTTCAGTATGATTTTTTATTTTTCTAATTTTTCAGGGTTTCTCTCCATATTCTGGGTCCTACAGCGTGTATTTTTAATTTTCCACGTTTTTCAGGGTTTCTCAGCATATTCTGGGTCCTACAGTGTGATTTTCTCATTTTCAACGTTTGTCAATTTTTTTTTTCCAAATCTCGGTCCTAGAGTGTGATTATTCTCATTTTCCACCTTTTTCAGGTTTTCTGGCCATATTCTGGGTTCTACAGTGTGAGTTTTGAGTTTTCCTCCTTTTTCAGGTTTTCTTGCCATATTCTGGGTCCTACATAGTGAGTTTTGATTTTTCCTCATTTTTCAGGTTTTATTGCGATGTTCTGGGTCCTTTAGTGTGAATTTTTAATTTTCTACATTTTTCATGTTCTCTCGCCATATTTGGGTTTCTTCAGTGTGAGTTTTTAATTTTCTAATTTTTCAGGGTTTCTCGACATATTCTGTGTCCTACAGCGTGAGTTTTGAGTTTTCCTCGTTTTTTAGGTTTTCTCGCCATATGCCAGGCACTTTAGTGTTAATTTTTAATTTTCCTCGTTTTTCATGTTTTTCCGTCATATTATGGGTCCTACAGTGTGATTTTTCTCATTTCCACCTTTTTCAGCTTTTCTTGACATATTCCAGGACCTTCAGTGTGAATTTTAAATTTTCCACGTTTTTCAGTATTTCTCGCCATATTCTGTGTCCAACAGTGTGAATTTTTAATTTTCACGTTTTTCAGGGTTTCTTGGCATTTTCTGGGTCCTGCAGTGTGATTTTCTCATTTTCCACATTTTTCAGGTTTTCTAGCCATATTTGGGGTCCTTCAGTGTGAGTTTGTAATTTTCTACTTTTTTCAGGGTTTCTCGCCATATTCTGGGTCCTACAGCGTGTATTTTTAATTTTCCATGTTTTCAGGGTTTCTCGGCATATTCTGGGTCCTACAGTGTGATTTTCTCATTTTCGACGTTTTTCAATTTTTTTTTTTCCAAATCTGGATTCTATAGTGTGATTATTCTCATTTTCCATCTTTTTTTTTTTAGGATTTCTCGCCATATTCTGGGTCCTTTAGTGTGAGTTTTGAATTTTCCTTGATTTTCAGGTTTTCTTGCCATATAAGGGGTACTTCAGTGTGATTTTTTAATTTTCCACGTTTTCAATATTTCTTGCCATATACTGGGTAATACAGTGTGAATATTTAATTTTCCACTTTTTTCATGATTCTTGCCATATTCTGTGTCCGACAGTGTGAATTTTTAATTTTCACGTTTTTCAGGGTTTATCGGCATATTCTGGGTCCAGCAGTGTGATTTTCTCATTTTCCACGATTTTCAAGTTTTTTCGCATTTCTTGGGGTACTTCACTCTGAGATTTTAATTTTCTACTTTTTTCAGGGTTTCTTACCATATTCTGGGTCCTACACCGTGTATTTTTAATTTACCACGTTTTCAGGGTTTCTCGGCACATTATGGGTCCTACAGTGTGATTTTCTCATTTTCGATGCTTTTCAAGTTTTTTCGCAATTCTGGGTCCTACAGTGTGATTATTGTCATTTTCCACCTTTTTCAGTTTTTCTGGCCATATTCGGGGTCCTTCAGTGTGAATTTTTAATTTTCTAATTTTTTCAGGTTTTCTCGCCATATTCTGGGTCCCTCAGTGTGAATTTTTAATTTTCCTCGTTTTTCAGGTTATCTCTACATATTCTGGGTCCTTCAGTGTGAATTTTTAATTTTCTACTTTTTTCAGGTTTTTTCGTCATATTCTGGGACTTACAGTGTGATTTTCTCATTTCCACGTTTTTCAGGTTTTCTTGCCATATTCCAGGTCCTTCAGTGTGAATTTTTAATTTTCACGTTTTTCAGTATTTCTTTCCATATTTTGCATAATACAGTTGTGAATTTTTAATTTTCCACTTTTTTCATGGTTTCTCGCCATATTCTTTGTCCGACAGTATGAATCGTTAATTTTCACGTTATTCAGGGTTTCTAGGCATATTCTGTGTCCTGCAGCGTGCATTTTAAATTTTCCATGTTTTCAGGGTTTTTCGTCATATTCTGGGTCCTACAGTGTGATTTTTCTCAATTACGACATTTTTCAGGTTTTTTCCCAATTCTGGGTTCTACAGAGTGATTTTCTCATTTTCCACCTTTTTCAGGATTTCTCGCCATATTAGGGGTCCTTCAGTGTGAGTTTGTAATTTTCTACTTTCTTCAGGGTTTCTAGCCATATTCTGGGTCCTACAGCGTGTATTTTTAATTTTCCACGTTTTTCAGTATTTCTCGCCATATTCTGTGTCCAACAGTGTGAATTTTTAATTTTCACGTTTTTCAGGGTTTCTCTGCATATTCTGGGTCCTACAGTGTGATTTTTCTCAATTACGACATTTTTCAGGTTTTTTCCCAATTCTGGGTTCTACAGAGTGATTTTCTCATTTTCCACCTTTTTCAGGATTTCTCGCCATAGTTGGGGTTCTTCAGTATGATTTTTTACTTTTCTAATTTTTCAGGGTTTCTCTCCATATTCTGGGTCCTACAGCGTGTATTTTTAATTTTCCACGTTTTTCAGGGTTTCTCAGCATATTCTGGGTCCTACAGTGTGATTTTCTCATTTTCAACGTTTGTCAATTTTTTTTTCCAAATCTCGGTCCTAGAGTGTGATTATTCTCATTTTCCACCTTTTTCAGGTTTTCTGGCCATATTCTGGGTTCTACAGTGTGAGTTTTGAGTTTTCCTCCTTTTTCAGGTTTTCTTGCCATATTCTGGGTCCTACATAGTGAGTTTTGTATTTTCCTCGTTTTTCAGGTGTTATTGCCATGTTCTGGGTCCTTCAGTGTGAATTTTTAATTTTCTACATTTTTCAGGTTCTCTCGCCATATTTGGGGTTCTTCAGTGTGAGTTTTTAATTTTCTAATTTTTCAGGGTTTCTCAACATATTCTGTGTCCTACAGCGTGAGTTTTGAGTTTTCCTCTTTTTTCATGTTTTCTCGCCATATGCCTGGCTCTTTAGTGCTAATTTTTAATTTTCCACGATTTTCAGGTTTTTCCGTCATATTCTGGGTCCTACAGCGTGTATTTTTAATTTTCCATGTTTTCAGGGTTTCTAGGCATATTCTGGGTCCTACAGTGTGATTTTCTCATTTTCGACGTTTTTCAATTTTTTTTCCAAATCTGGTTTATATAGTGTGATTATTCTCATTTTCCATCTTTTTCAGGATTTCTCGCCATATTCTGTGTCCAATAGTGTGAATTTTTAATTTTCACGTTTTCAGGGTTTCTCGGCACATTATGGGTCCTACAATGTGATTTACTCATTTCGACGCTTTTCAAGTTTTTTCGCAATTCTTGGTCCTACAGTGTGATTATTCTCATTTTCCACGTTTTTCAGTTTTTCTGGCCATATTCGGGGTCCTTCAGTGTGAATTTTTAATTTTCTACTTTTTTCAGGTTCTCTCTCCATATTTAGGATCCTTCAGTGTAAGTTTATGATTTTCTAATTTTTCAGGATTTCTCAACATATTCTGTGTCCTATAGCGTGTATTTTTAATTTTCCACGTTCTTCAAGTATTTTTTCGTCATATTCTGGGTCCTGCAGTGAATTTTTCTCATTTTCCACGTTTTTCAAGTTTTTTCATAATTCTGGGTCCTACAGTGTGATTTTCTCATTTTTCAACTTTTTCAGGTTTTCTCGCCATATTTTGGGTCCTTCCCTGTGATTTGTTACTTTTCTAATTTTTCAGTGTTTCTCGACATATTCTGGGTTCTACAGCGTATATTTTTAATTTTCCATGTTTTCAGGGTTTCTAGGCATATTCTGGGTCCTACAGTGTGATTTTCTCATTTTCGACGTTTTTCAATTTTTTTTCCAAATCTGGTTTATATAGTGTGATTATTCTCATTTTCCATCTTTTTCAGGATTTCTCGCCATATTCTCGGTTCTATAGTGTGAGTTTTGAATTTTCCTTGTTTTTCAGGTTTTCTTGCCATATGAGGGGTCCTTCAGTGTGAATTTTTAATTTTCCACTTTTTTCATGATTCTTGCCATATTCTGTGTCCGACAGTGTGGATTTTTAATTTTCACGTTTTTCAGGGTTTATTGGCATATTCTGGGTCCAGCAGTGTGATTTTCTCATTTTCCACGATTTTCAAGTTTTTTCGCAATTCTTGGGGTATTTCACTGTGAGTTTTTAATTTTCTACTTTTTCAGGGTTTCTCGCCATATTCTGGGTCCTACACCGTATATTTTTAATTTACCACGTTTTCAGGGTTTCTCGGCACATTAAGGGTCTACAGTGTGATTTTCTCATTTTCGACGCTTTTCAATTTTTTTCGCAATTCTGGGTCCTACAGTGTGATTATTGTCATTTTCCACCTTTTTCAGTTTTTCTGGCCATATTCGGGGTCCTTCAGTGTGAATTTTTAATTTTCTACTTTTTTCAGGTTTTCTCGCCATACTCTGGGTCCCTCAGTGTGAGTTTTTAATTTTCCTTGTTTTTCAGGTTATCTCTACATATTCTGGGTCCTTCAGTGTGAATTTTTAGTTTTCTACTTTTTTCAGGTTTTTTCGTCATATTCTGGGACCTACAGTGTGATTTTCTCATTGCCACGTTTTTCAGGTTTTCTTGCCATATTCCAGGTCCTTCAGTGTGAATTTTTAATTTTCACGTTTTTCAGTATTTCTTTCCATATTTTGCGTAATACAGTGTGAATTTTTAATTTTCCACTTTTTTCATGGTTTCTTGCCATATTCTTTGTCCAACAGTGTGAATTGTTAATTTTTACGTTATTCAGGGTTTCTCTGCATATTCTCTGTCCTACAGCGTGTATTTTTAATTTTCCACGTTTTCAGGGGTTTTTTTGTCATATTCTGGGTCCTACAGTGTGATTTTTCTCATTTACGACATTTTTCAGGTTTTTTCCCAATTCTGGGTCCTACAGAGTGATTTTCTCATTTTCCACCTTTTTCAGGATTTCTCGACATATTAGGGGTCTTCAGTGTGAGTTTGTAATTTTCTACTTTTTTCAGGGTTTCTAGCCATATTCTGGGTCCTACAGCGTGTATTTTTAATTTTCCACGTTTTTCAGGGTTTCTCAGCATATTCTGGGTCCTACAGTGTGATTTTCTCATTTTCGACGTTTTTCAATTTTTTTTCCAAATCTCGGTCCTACAGTGTGATTATTCTCGTTTTCCACCTTTTTCAGGTTTTCTCGCCATATTCTGGGTTCTACAGTGTGAGTTTTGAGTTTTCCTCCTTTTTCAGCTTTTCTTGCCATATTCTGGGTCCTACATAGTGAGTTTTGAATTTTCCTCGTTTTTCAGGTGTTATTGCCATGTTCTGGGTCCTTCAGTCTGAATTTTTAATTTTCTATATTTTTCAGGTTCTCTCGCCATATTTGGGGTTCTTCAGTGTGAGTTTTTAATTTTCTAATTTTTCAGGGTTTCTCGACATATTCTGTGTCCTACAGCGTGAGTTTTGAGTTTTCCTCGTTTTTCAGGTTTTCTCGCCATATGCCGGGCACTTTAGAGTTAATTTTTAATTTTCCACGTTTTTCAGGTTTTTCTGTCATATTCTGGGTCCTACAGTGTGATTTTTCTCTTATCAACGTTTTTTAGCTTTTCTTGACATATTCCAGGACCTTCAGTGTGAATTTTATATTTTCCACGTTTTTCAGTATTTCTCGCCATATTCTGTGTCCAACAGTGTGAATTTTTAATTTTCACGTTTTTCAGGGTTTCTCGGCATATTCTGGGTTCTGCAGTGTGATTTTCTCATTTTTAACATTTTCAGGTTTTCTAGCCATATTTGGGGTCCTTCAGTGTGAGTTTGTACTTTTCTATTTTTTTCAGGGTTTCTTGCCATATTGTGGGTCCTACAGCGTGTATTTTTAATTTTCCATGTTTTCAGGGTTTCTAGGCATATTCTGGGTCCTACAGTCTGATTTTCTCATTTTCGATGTTTTTCAAGTTCTTTCACAATTCTGGGTCCTTCAGTGTGAATTTTTAATTTTCTACTTTTTTCAGGTGCTCTCTCCATATTTGGGGGTACTTCAGTGTAAGTGTATAATTTTCTAATTTTTCAGGATTTCTCAAAATATTCTGTGTCCTAGAGCGTGTATTTTTAATTTTCCACGTTTTTCAAGTTTTTTTCGTCATATTTTGGGTCCTGCAGTGTGATTTTCTCATTTTCTACGTTTTTCAAGTTTTTTCATAATTCTGGGGCCTACAGTGTGATTTTCTCATTTTTCAACTTTTCAGGTTTTCTCGCCATATTTGGGGTCCTTCCGTGTGATTTTTTACTTTTCTAATTTTCAGTGTTTCTCGACATATTCTGGGTCCAACAGCGTATATTTTTAATTTTCCACGTTTTCAGGGTTTCTCAGCATATTCTGGGTCCTACAGTGTGATTTTCTCATTTTCCACCTTTTTCAGGTTTTCTTGCCATATTCCAGGTCCTTCTATGTGAATTTTAATTTTCCACGTTTTTCAGTATTTCTTGGCATATTCTGGGTAATACAGTGTGAAATTTTAATTTTCCACTTGTTTTTTGGTTTCTCGCCATAATCTGGGTCCGACAGTTAGAATTTTTAATTTCATGTTTTTCAGGGTTTCTCCGCATATTCTGTGTCCTGCAGTGTGATTTTCTCTTTTTCCACGTTTTTCAAGTTTTTTCATAATTCTGAGTCCTACAGTGTGATTTTCTCATTTTCCACCTTTTTCAGGTTTTCTCGCCATATTTGGGGTCCTTCACTGTGACTTTTTAATTTTCTACTTTTTTCAGGGTTTCTTGCCATATTCTGGGTCTGACAGTGTAAGTTTTTAATTTTCTACTTTTTCAGGTTTTCTCGCCATATTCGGGGTTCTTCAGTGTGAATTTTTAATTTTCTACTCTTTTCAGTTTTTCTTACCATATTTGGGATCCTCCAGTGTGAGTTTTTAATTTTCTACTTTTTTCAGGGTTTCTCACCATATTCTGGGTCCTACAGCGTGTATTAATAATTTTCCACGTTTTTCAGTGTTTCTCGGCATATTCTTTTTTTTTTGATTTTTAATATTTTTATTACATATTTTCCTCAATTACATTTCCAATGCTATCCCAAAAGTCCCCCATAGCGCCCCCCACTTCCTACCCATCCATTCCCATTCTTTGGCCCTGGCATTCCCCTATATTGGGGCATATAAAGTTTGCAAGTCCAATGGGCCTCTCTTTCCATTGTTGGCTTCTAGGCCATCTTTCGATACATATGCAGCTAGAGACAAGAGCTCCGGGGTTCTGGTTAGTACATCATGTTGTTCCAACAATAGGGTTGCAGATCCCTTTAGCTCCTTGGGTACTTTCTCTAGCTTCTCCATTGGGAGCCCTGTGATACATCCAATAGCTGACTGTGAACATCCACTCCTGTGTTTGCTAGGCCCCGGCATCGTCTCACAAGAGACAGCTATATTTGGGTCCTTTCAGCAAAATCTTGCTAGTGTATGCAATGGTGTCAGCTTTTAGAAGCTGATTATGGGATGGATCCCTGGATACGGCAGTCTCTAAATGGGCCATCCTTTCATCACAGCTACGAACTTTGTCTCTGTAACTCCTTCCCTGGGTGTTTTGTTCCCAATTCTAAGAAGGTGCACAGTGTCCACACTTTGGTCTTCATTCTTCTTGAGTTTCATGCGTTTATCAAATTGTATCTTATATCTTGGGTATCCTAAGTTTTGGGCTAATATCCACTTATCAGTGAATACATATTGTGTGAGTTCTTTTGTGATTGTGTTACTTCACTCAAGATGATGCCCTCCAGGTCCATCCATTTGGCTAGGAATTTCATAAATTCATTCTTTTTAATAGCTGAGTAGTACTCCATTGTGTAAATGTACCATAATTTCTGTATCCATTCCTCTGTTGAGGGACATCTGGGTTCTTTCCAGCTTCTGGCTATTATAAATAGGGCTGCTATGAACATAGTGGAGCATGTGTCCTTTTTACCGGTTGGGACATCTTCTGGATATATGCCCAGGAGAGGTATTGCTGGATCCTCCGGTAGTACTATGTCCAATTTTCTGAGGAACCGCCAGACTGATTTCCAGAGTGGTTGTACAAGCTTGCAATCCCACCAACAATGGAGGAGTGTTCCTCTTTCTCCACATCCTCGCCAGCATCTGCTGTCACCTGAATTTTTGATCTTAGCCATTCTGACTGGTGTGAGGTGGAATCTCAGGGTTGTTTTGATTTGCATTTCCCTGATGATTAAGGATGTTGAACATTTTTTCAGGTGTTTCTCTGCCATTCGGTATTCCTCAGGTGAGAATTCTTTGTTCAGTTCTGAGCCCCATTTTTTAATGGGGTTATTTGACTTTCTGGAGTCCACCTTCTTGAGTTCTTTATATATATTGGATATTAGTCCCTTATCTGATTTAGGATAGGTGAAGATCCTTTCCCAATCTGTTGGTGGTTTTTTTGTCTTATTGATGGTGTCTTTAGCCTTGCAGAAGCTTTGTAGTTTCATGAGGTCCCACTTGTCAATTCTCGATCTTACAGCACAAGCCATTACTATTCTATTCAGGAATTTTTCCCCTGTGCCCATATCTTCAAGGCTTTTCCCAACTTTCTCCTCTATAAGTTTCAGTGTCTCTGGTTTTATGTGAAGTTCCTTGATCCACTTAGACTTGACCTTAGTACAAGGAGATAGGAATGGATTGATTCGCATTCTTCTACATGTTAACAACCAGTTGTGCCAGCACCATTTGTTGAAAATGCTGTCTTTCTTCCACTGGATGTTTTTAGCTCCCTTGTCGAAGATCAAGTGACCGTAGGTGTGTGGGTTCATTTCTGGGTCTTCAATTCTATTCCATTGGTCTATTTGTCTGTCACTATACCAGTACCATGCAGTTTTTATCACAATTGCTCTGTAGTAGAGCTTTAGGTCCGGCATGGTGATTCCACCAGAGGTTCTTTTATCCTTGAGAAGAGTTTTTGCTATCCTAGGTTTTTTGTTGTTCCAGATGAATTTGCAGATTGCACTTTCTAATTCGTTGAAGAATTGATTTGGAATTTTGATGGGGATTGCATTGAATCTGTAGATTGCTTTTGGCAAGATAGCCATTTTTACAATGTTGATCCTGCCAATCCATGAGCATGGGAGATCTTTCCATCTTCTGAGATCTTCTAGAATTTCTTTCTTCAGAGACTTGAAGTTTTTATTATACAGATCTTTCACTTCCTTAGTTAGAGTCACGCCAAGATATTTTATATTATTTGTGACTATTGAGAAGGGTGTTGTTTCCCTAATTTCTTTCTCAGCCTGTTCATTCTTTGTGTAGAGAAAGGCCATTGATTTGTTTGAGTTAATTTTATATCCAGCTACTTCACCGAAGCTGTTTATCAGGCTTAGGAGTTCTCTGGTGGAATTTTTAAGGTCACATATATACTATCATATCATCTGCAAAGAGTGATATTTTGACTTCATCTTTTCCAATTTGTATCCCTTTGATCTCCTTTTGTTGTCGAATTGCTCTGGCTAGGACTTCAAGTACTATGTTGAATAGGTATGGAGAAAGTGGACAGCCTTGTCTAGTCCCTGATTTTAGAGGGATTGCTTCAAGCTTCTCACCATTTACTTTGATGTTGGCTACTGGTTTGCTGTAGATTGCTTTTATCATGTTTAGGTATGGGCCTTGAATTCCTGATCTTTCCAAGACTTTTATCATGAATGGGTGTTGGATCTTGTCAAATGCTTTTTCCGCATCTAACGAGATGACCATGTGGTTTTTGTCTTTGAGTTTGTTTATATAGTGGATTACGTTGATGCATTTCCGTATATTGAACCATCCCTGCATCCCTGGGATGAAACCTACTTGGTCAGGATGGATGATTGTTTTGATGTGTTCTTGGATTCGGTTAGCAAGAACTTTATTGAGGATTTTTGCATCAATATTCATAAGGGATATTGGTCTGAAGTTTTCTATCTTTGTTGGGTCTTTTTGTGGTTTAGGTATCAGAGTAATTGTGGCTTCATAGAAGGAGTTGGGTAGAGTACCTTCTGTTTCTATTTTGTGGAATAGTTTGTGAAGAACTGGGATTAGATCTTCATTGAAGGTCTGATAGAACTCTGCACTAAACCCATCTGGTCCTGGGCTTTTTTTAGTTGGGAGACTATTAATGACTGCTTCTATTTCTTTGGGGGATATAGGGCTGTTTAGATCATTAACCTGATCTTGATTCAACTTTGGTACCTGGTATCTGTCTAGGAACTTCTCCATTTCATCCAGGTTCTCCAGTTTTGTTGAGTATAGCCTTTGGTAGAAGGATCTGATGGTGTTTTGGATGTCTTCAGGATCTGTTGTTATGTCTCCTTTTTCATTTCTGATTTTGTTAATTAGGATGCTTTCCCTGTGCCCTCTAGTGAGTCTGGCTTAGGGTTTATCTATCTTGTTGATTTTCTCAAAGAACCAGCTCCTTGATTGGTTGATTCTTTGAATAGTTTTTCTTATTTCCACTTGGTTGATTTCACCCCTGAGTTTGATTATTTCCTGCCGTCTACTCCTCTTGGGTGAATTTGCTTCCTTTTGTTCTAGTGCTTTTAGGTGTGTTGTCAAGCTGCTAATGTGTGCTCTCTCTAGTTTCCTTTTGGAGGCACTCAGAGCTATGAGTTTTCCTCTTAGAAATGCTTTCATTGCGTCCCATAAGTTTGGGTATGTTGTGGCTTCATTTTCATTGAACTCTAAAAAGTCCTTAATTTCTTTCTTTATTCCTTCCTTGACCAAGGTATCATTGAGAAGAGTGTTGTTCAGTTTCCACGTGAAGGTTGGCTTTCTATTATTTATTTTGTTATTGAAGATCAGCCTTAGTCCATGGTGATCTGATAGGATGCATGGGACAATTTCAATATTTTTGTATCTGCTGAGGCCTGCTTTGTGACCAATTATGTGGTCAATTTTGGAGAAGGTACCATGAGGTGCTGAGAAGAAGGTATATCCTTTTGTTTTAGGATAGAATGTTCTGTAGATATCTGCCAGATCCATTTGATTCATAATTTCTCTTAGTTTCTCTGTGTCCCTGTTTAGTTTCTGTTTCCATGATCTGTCCATTGGTGAAAGTGGTGTGTTGAAGTCTCCCACTATTATTGTATGAGGTGCAATGTGTGCTTTGAGATTTACTAAAGTTTCTTTAATGAATGTGGCTGCCTTTGTATTTGGAGCATAGATATTCAGGATTGATAGTTCCTCTTGGAGGATTTTACCTTTGATGAGTATGAAGTGTCCCTCCCTGTCTTTTTTAATGACTTTGGGTTGGAAGTCAATCTTATCAGATATCAGAACGGCTACTCCAGCTTGTTTCTTCATGCCATTTGCTTGGAAAATTGTTTTCCAGCCTTTCATTCTGAGGTAGTGTCTATCCTTTTCTCTGAGATGAGTTTCCTGTAAGCGCAAAATGTTGGGTCTTGTTTGTGTAGCCAGTTTGTTAGTCTATGTCTTTTTATCGGGGAGTTGAGTCCATTGATATTAAGAGATATTAAGGAAAAGTAATTGTTGTTTCCTGTTATTTTTGTTGTTAAAGTTGGCATTTTGTTCTTGTGGCTGTCTTCTTTTAGGTTTGTTGAGGGATTACCTTCTTGTTGTTTCTAGGGCGTGGTTCCTGTCCTTGTATTGGTTTTTTTCTGTTATTATCCTTTGAAGGGCTGGATACGTGGAGATATAATGTGTGAATTTGGTTTTGTCGTGGAATACTTTGGTTTCTCCATCTATGTTAATTGAGAGTTTGGCTGGGTATAGTAGCCTGGGCTGGTATTTGTGTTCTTTTAGTGTCTGTATAACATCCGTCCAGGATCTTCTGGCTTTCATAGTCTCTGGTGAAAAATCTGGTGTAATTCTGATAGGCTTGCCTTTATATGTTACTTGGCCTTTTTCTCTTACTGCTTTTAGTATTCTATCTTTATTTAGAGCATTTGTTGTTCTGATTATAATGTGTCAGGAGGTATTTCTTTTCTGGTCCAGTCTATTTGGAGTTCTGTAGGCTTCTTGTATGTTCATGGGCATCTCTTTCTTTAGATTTGGGAAGTTTTCTTCTATAATTTTGTTGAAGATGTTTGCTGGTCCTTTGAGTTGAAAATCTTCATTCTCATCCACTCCTATTATCCGTAGGTTTGGTCTTCTCATTGCGTCCTGTATTTCTTGGATGTTTTGAGTTAGGATCTTTTTGCATTTTACATTTTCCTTGATTGTTGTGCCGATGTTCTCTATAGAATCTTCTGCACCTGAGATTCTCTCTTCCATCTCTTGTATTCTGTTGCTGATGCTCGTATCTATGGTTCCAGATTTCTTTCCTAGGGTTTCTATCTCCAGTGTTGCCTCATTTTGGGTTTTCTTTATTGTGTCTACTTCCCTTTTTAGGTCTAGTATGGTTTTGTTCATTTCCATCATCTGTTTGGATGTGTTTTCTACCTGTTTGATTATGTTATCCTGTTTTTCTTTAAGGATTTGTAACTCTTTAGCAGTGGTCTCCTGCAATTCTTTAAGGGATTTTTGTGCTTCCTCTTTATTGTCTTCTGCCTGTTTAGCAGTGTTCTCCTGCATTTCTTTAAGTGTGTTATTAAAGTCCTTCTTGAAGTCCTCTATCATCATCAGGAGATATGCTTTTAAATCCGTGTCTAGCTTTTCCGGTGTGTTGGGGTGCCCTGGACTGGGCGAAGTGGGGGTGCTGGGTTCTGATGATGGTGAGTGGTCTTGGTTTCTGTTAGTAAGATTATTACGTTTACCTTTCGCCATCTAGTAATCTCTGGGGTTAGTTGTTATCGTTGTCACTGTTTAAAGATTGGAGCAGAAGCTGTGTTCCACTCACCAGCAGTCCCAAAATCCTGCGGCGGGGGTCGTGGGTAGCTGGCGGGTGTCAGGCAACCCTTCTCTCCCGCTACCCCGGCGCTGATCCGGCCGGATGAGGCCTGTGGCCCTACTCAGGCCGGTTTTTGCTTCCCTAACTAATGCAGTCTCAGGTCCCGCACAATTGGATTGGAGCAGAAGCTGTGCTCCACTCACCAGAAGTCTTAAGATCCTGTGGCGGGTGGTGTGGGTAGCTGTCGAGAGTCAGCCGACCCTGCGCCCCAGCTGCCCCGGTGCTTTTCTGACCGGAAGAGGGTTGTGGCCCTATGTAGGCCGGATTTCTCTCTCCCCAACCAGAGCAGTCTCAGGTCCCGCGTGATTGGACTGGAGCAGAAGCTGTGTTCCACTCACCAGCAGTCCCAAAATCCTGCGGCGGGGGTCGTGGGTAGCTGGCGGGTGTCAGGCAACCCTGCGCTCCCGCTACCCCTGCGCTGATCCGGCCGGATGAGGCCTGTGGCCCTACTCAGGCCGGTTTCTGCTTCCCTAACTAATGCAGTCTCCGGTCCCGAGCACTTGGATTGGAGCAGAAGCTGTGCTCCACTCACCAGAAGTCTTAAGATCCTGTGGCGGGTGTTGTGGGTAGCTGGCGAGTGTCAGTCGACCCTGTGCCCCAGCTGCTCTGGCGCTCCTCTGATCGGAAGAGCTCTCCGCATATTCTTGATCCTACAGTGTGATTTTCCCATTTTTGACTTTTTTCATGTTTTTTCTCAATTCTTGATCCTACAGTGTGATTATTCTCATTTTCCACCTTTTTCAGGTTTTCTCCCCATATTCGGGGTCCTTCAGTGTGAATTTTTAATTTTCTACTTTTTTCAGGTTTTCTCGCCATATACGGGTCCTTCAGTGTGAATTTTTAATTTTCCACGTTTTTCAAGTTGTTTCATCATATTCTCGGTCCTACAGTGTGATTTTCTCATTTCCACGTTTTTCAGGTTTTTTCATCATATTCGGGATCCTTCAGTGTGGGTTTTTAATTTTCTAATTTTTCAGGGTTTCTCAACATATTCTGGGTCCTAATGCGTGTATTTTTAATTTTTCATGTTTTTCAGTGTTTCTAGGCACATTCTGGGTCCTACAGTGTGATTTTCACATTTTCCACTTTTTCCGAGTTTTTTCACATTTCTGGGTCTTACCATGTAATTTTCTCATTTTCCACCTTTTTCAGGTTTTCTCGACATATTCCAGGTCCTTCAGTGAGAGTTTTTATTTTTGTACTTATTTCAGGGTTTCTCGGCATATTCTGGGTCCTAGAGTGTGATTTTCTCATTTTCGAAGATTTTCAAGTTTTTTTTTTTAGCATTTCTGGGTCCTAAAGTGTGATTATTCTCATTTTCAACCTTTTTCAGGTTTTCTTGCCATAGTCGGAGTCCTTCATTGTGAATTTTTAATTTTCCACGTTTTTCAGGTTTTTTTTTTTTTTTTTTTGTCATATCCTTGGTCCTACAGTGTGATTTTCTCATTTCCACGTTTTTCAGATTTTCCTACCATATTCCAGGTCCTTCAGTGTGAATTTTTAATTTTCCACGTTTTTCAGTATTTCTAGCCATATTCTGGGTAATACAGTGTGAATTTTTAATTTTCCACGTTTTTCAAGGTTTCTTCCCATATTCTGGTCCTATAGTGTGAATTTTTAATTTTCAATATTTTTCAGTGTTTCTCACCATATTCTGGGTCCTACAGTGTGAATATTTAATTTTCCAGGTTTTTCAGGTTTTCTCGTCATATTCTGGGTCCTTCAGTGTGCGATTTTATTTTTCCTCGATTTTCAGTTTTGCTCTCTATATCCGGGTCATTCAGTGTGAATTTTTAATTTTCCACGTTTTTCAGGTTTCTTCGTCATATTCTGGTTCTATAGTGTGATTTTCTCATTTCCACGTTTTTCAGGTTTTCTCGCCATATTCGTGGTCTTTCAGTGTGAGTTTTTTAATTTCTACTTTTTCAGGGTTTCTCGCCATATTCTGGGTCCCACAGTGTGATTTTCTCATTTTCAACCTTTTTCAGGTTTTTAATTTTCCTCGTTTTTCAGGTTTTCTTGCCATATTTGGGGTCCTTCAGTGTGAATTTTTAATTTTCCACGTTTTTCAATTTTTTTCGTCATATTATGGGTCCTACTGTGTAATTTTCTCACTTCCACGTTTTTCAGGTTTTCTTGCCATATTCCAGGACCTTCATTGTGAATTTATAATTTTTCAGGTTTTTCAGTATTTCATACCATATTCTGGGTAATACAGTGTGAATTTTTAATTTTCACGTTTTTCAGGGTTTGTCAGCATACAGTGCGATTTTCTCATTTCCACATTTCAGGTTTTCTCACCATATTCGGGGTCCTTCAGTGTGAATTTTTAATTTTCTACTTTTTTTATGTTTTCTCACCATATTCTGGGACCTTCAGTGTGAGTTTTTAATTTTCCTCGTTTTTCAGGTTTTATTGCCATATTCTGGGTCCTTCAGTGTGAATTTTTAATTTTCTACTTTTTTCATGTTTTCTCGCCATATTTGGGGTCCTTCAGTGTGAGTATATTATTTTCTAATTTTTCAGTTTTTCTCACCATATTCCAGGTCCTTCACTGTGAATTTTTAATTTTCCACGTTTTTCAGGTTTTCTGGCATACTCTGGGTCCTTAATTGTGAATTTTTAATATTGCACGTTTTTCAGGTTTTTGGGTCATATTCTGTGTCCTACAGAGTAATTTTCTCATTTACACGTTTTCCATGTTTTTTTTGCCATATTGCAGTTTCTTCAGTGTGAATTTTTAATTTTCACGTTTTTCAGGGTTTCTCTGCATATTCTGGGTCCTGCCGTGTGATTTTCTCATTTTCCACGTTTTTCAAGTTTTTGCGTAATTCTGGGTCCTACAGTGTGATTTTCTCATTTTCCACCTATTTCAGGTTTTCTCGCCATAGTTGGGGTCCTTCAGTATGATTTTTTACTTTTCTAATTTTTCAGAGTTTCTCTCCATATTCTGGGTCCTACAGCATGTATTTTTAATTTTCCACGTTTTTCAGGGTTTCTCAGCATATTCTTGGTCCTACAGTGTGATTTTCTCATTTTCAACGTTTGTCAATTTTTTTTTTCCAAATCTCGGTCCTAGAGTGTGATTATTCTCATTTTCCACCTTTTTCAGGTTTTCTCGCCATATTCTGGGTTCTATAGTGTGAGTTTTGAGTTTTCCTCCTTTTTCAGGTTTTCTTGCCATATTCTGGGTCCTACATAGTGAGTTTTGATTTTTCCTCGTTTTTCAGGTTTTATTGCCATGTTCTGGGTCCTTCAGTGTGAATTTTTAATTTTCTACATTTTTCATGTTCTCTCGCCATATTTGGGTTTCTTCAGTGTGAGTTTTTAATTTTCTAATTTTTCAGGGTTTCTCGACATATTCTGTGTCCTACAGCGTGAGTTTTGAGTTTTCCTCATTTTTTAGGTTTTCTCGCCATATGCCAGGCACTTTAGTGTTAATTTTTAATTTTCCTCGTTTTTCAGGTTTTTCCATCATATTATGGGTCCTACAGTGTGATTTTTCTCATTTCCACGTTTTTAAGCTTTTCTTGACATATTCCAGGTCCTTCGGTGTGAATTTTAAATTTTCCATGTTTTTCAGTATTTCTCGCCATATTCTGTGTCCAACAGTGTGAATTTTTAATTTTCATGTTTTTCAGGGTTTCTTGGCATTTTCTGGGTCCTGCAGTGTGATTTTCTCATTTTCCACATTTTTCAGGTTTTCTAGCCATATTTGGGGTCCTTCAGTGTGAGTTTGTAATTTTCTACTTTTTTCAGGGTTTCTCGCCATATTCTGGGACCTACAGCGTGTATTTTTAATTTTCCATTTTTCAGGGTTTCTTGGCATATTCTGGTTCCTACAGTGTGATATTCTCATTTTCGACGTTTTTCAATTTTTTTTTTCCAAATCTGGATTCTATAGTGTGATTATTCTCATTTTCCATCTTTTTTTTTTAGGATTTCTCGCCATATTCTGGGTCCTTTAGTGTGAGTTTTGAATTTTCCTTGATTTTCAGGTTTTCTTGCCATATAAGGGGTACTTCAGTGTGATTTTTTAATTTTCCACGTTTTCAATATTTCTCGCCATATAGTGGGTAATAGAGTGTGAATTTTTAATTTTCCACTTTTTTCATGATTCTTGCCATATTCTGTGTCCGACAATGTGAATTTTTAATTTTCACGTTTTTCAGGGTTTATCGGCATATTCTGGGTCCAGCAGTGTGATTTTCTCATTTTCCACGATTTTCAAGTTTTTTTGCAATTCTTGGGGTACTTCACTGTGAGATTTTAATTTTCTACTTTTTTCAGGGTTTCTCGCCATATTTGGGGTCCTTCCGTGTGATTTTTTACTTTTCTAATTTTTCAGTGTTTCTCCACATATTCTGGGTTCTACAGCGTATATTTTTAATTTTCCACGTTTTCAGGGTTTCTAGGCATATTCTGGGTCCTACAGTGTGATTTTCTCATTTTCGACGTTTTTCAATTTTTTTTTTTCCAAATTTGGGTTCTATAGTGTGATTATTCTCATTTTCCATCTTTTTCAGGATTTCTCGCCATATTCTCTGTCCTATAGTGTGAGTTTTGAATTTTCTTTTTGTTTTTCAGGTTTTCTTGCCATATGAGGGGTCCTTCAGTGTGAATTTTTAATTTTCCACTTTTTTCATGATTCTTGCCATATTCTGTGTCCGACAGTGTGGATTTTTAATTTTCACGTTTTTCAGGGTTTATTGGCATATTCTGGGTCCAGCAGTGTGATTTTCTCATTTTCCACGATTTTCAAGTTTTTTCGCAATTCTTGGGGTACTTCACTGTGAGTTTTTAATTTTCTACTTGTTCAGGGTTTCTCGCCATATTCTGGGTCCTACACCATGTATTTTTAATTTACCACATTTTCAGGGTTTCTCGGCACATTATGGGTCCTACAGTGTGATTTTCTCATTTTCGACGCTTTTCAAGTTTTTTTCGCAATTCTGGGTCCTACAGTGTGATTATTGTCATTTTCCACCTTTTTCAGTTTTTCTGGCCATATTCGGGGTCCTTCAGTGTGAATTTTTAATTTTCTACTTTTTTCAGGTTTTCTTGCCATATTCTGGGTCCCTCAGTGTGAGTTTTTAATTTTCCTTGTTTTTCAGGTTATCTCTACATATTCTGGGTCCTTCAGTGTGAATTTTTACTTTTCTACTTTTTTCAGGATTTTTCGTCATATTCTGGGACCTACAGTGTGATTTTCTCATTTCCACGTTTTTCAGGTTTTCTTGCCATATTCCAGGTCCTTCAGTGTGAATTTTTAATTTTCACGTTTTTCAGTATTATTTCCATATTTTGCGTAATACAGTGTGAATTTTTAATTTTCCACTTTTTTCATGGTTTCTTGCCATATTCTTTGACTGACAGTGTGAATCGTTAATTTTCACGTTATTCAGGGTTTCTTGGCATATTCTCTGTCCTACAGCGTGTATTTTTAATTTTCCACGTTTTTCAGGGTTTTTTGTCATATTCTGGGTCCTACAGTGTGATTTTTCTCATTTACGACATTTTTCAGGTTTTTTCCCAATTCTGGGTCCTACAGAGAGATTTTCTCATTTTCCACCTTTTTCAGGATTTCTTGACATATTAGGGGTCTTCAGTGTGAGTTTGTAATTTTCTACTTTTTTCAGGGTTTCTAGCCATATTCTGGGTCCTACAGCGTGTATTTTTAATTTTCCACGTTTTTCAGTATTTCTCGCCATATTCTGTGTCCAACAGTGTGAATTTTTAATTTTCACGTTTTTCAGGGTTTCTCTGCATATTCTGGGTACTGCCGTGTGATTTTCTCATTTTCCACTTTTTTCAGGTTTTCTCGCCATATTTGGTGTCCTTCAGTGTGAGTTTTTTATTTTCTAATTTTTCAGTTTTTCTCACCGTATTCCAGGTCCTTCTCTGTGAATTTTTAATTTTCCACGTTTTTCAGGTTTTCTGGCATACTCCGGGTCCTTAATTGTGAATTTTTAATATTGCACGTTTTTCAGGTTTTTTCTTCATATTCTGTGTCCTACAGAGTAATTTTCTCGTTTCCACGTTTTCCAGGGGTTTTTTTTTTTTTGCCATATTGCAGTTTCTTCAGTGTGAATTTTTAATTTTCTACTTTTTTCAGGGTTTCTCGCCATATTTGGGGTCCTTCAGTGTGAGTTTTTTAATTTTTAATTTTCTACGTTTTTCAGGTTTTCTGGCATACTCCGGGTCCTTAATTGTGAATTTTTAATATTGCACGTTTTTCAGGTTTTTTGGTCATATTCTGTGTCCTACAGAGTAATTTTCTCATTTACACGTTTTCCAGGTTTTTTTTTTTTTGCCATATTGCAGTTTCTTCAGTGTGAATTTTTAATTTTCAAAGTTTTTCAGTATTTCTCGCCATATTCTGGGTAATATAGTGTGAATTTTTAATTTTCACGTTTTTCAGGGTTTCTCGGCATATTCTGGGTCCTGCAGTGTGATTTTCTAATTTTCCACATTTTTCAGGTTTTCTAGCCATATTTGGGGTCCTTCAGTGTGAGTTTGTATTTCTACTTTTTTCAGGATTTCTAGCCATATTCTGGGTCCTAGAGCGTGTATTTTTAATTTTCCACGTTTTTCAGTATTTCTCGCCATATTCTGTGTCTGACAGTGTGAATTTTTGATTTTCACGTTTTTCAGGGTTTCTCTGCATATTCTGGGACCTGCCGTGTGATTTTCTCATTTTCCACGTTTTTCAAGTTTTTGCGTAATTCTGGGTCCTACAGTGTGATTTTCTCATTTTCCACCTATTTCAGGTTTTCTCGCCATAGTTGGGGTCCTTCAGTATGATTTTTTACTTTTCTAATTTTTCAGGGTTTCTCTCCATATTCTGTGTCCTAGATCGTGTATTTTTAATTTTCCACGTTTTTCAGGGTTTCTCAGCATATTCTGGGTCCTACAGTGTGATCTTCTCATTTTCAACATTTGTCAATTTTTTTTTTCCAAATCTCGGTCTTACAGTGTGATTATTCTCATTTTCCACCTTTTTCAGGTTTTCTCGCCATATTCTGGGTTCTACAGTGTGAGTTTTGATTTTTCCTCGTTTTTCAGGTTTTATTGCCATGTTTATTTTTAATTTTCTACATTTTTCATGTTCTCTCGCCATATTTGGGTTTCTTCAGTGTGAGTTTTTAATTTTCTAATTTTTCAGGGTTTCTCGACATATTCTGTGTCCTACAGCGTGAGTTTTGTGTTTTCCTCGTTTTTTAGGTTTTCTCGCCATATGCCAGGCACTTTAGTGTTAATTTTTAATTTTCCTCGTTTTTCAGGTTTTTCGTCATATTATGGGTCCTACAGTGTGATTTTTCTCATTTCCACGTTTTTCAGCTTTTCTTGACATATTCCAGGACCTTCAGTGTGAATTTTAAATTTTCCACGTTTTTCAGTATTTCTCGCCATATTCTGTGTCCAACAGTGTGAATTTTTAATGTTCACGTTTTTCAGGGTTTCTTGGCATTTTCTGGGTCCTGCAGTGTGATTTTCTCATTTTCCACATTTGTCAGCTTTCTAGCCATATTTGGGGTCCTTCAGTGTGAGTTTGTAATTTTCTACTTTTTTCAGGGTTTCTCGCCATATTCTGGGTCCTACAGCGTGTATTTTTAATTTTCCATGTTTTCAGGGTTTCTCGGCATATTCTGGGTCCTACAGTGTGATTTTCTCATTTTCGACGTTTTTCAATTTTTCTTTCCAAATCTGGATTCTATAGTGTGATTATTCTCATTTTCCATCTTTTTTTTTAGGATTTCTCGCCATATTCTGGGTCCTTTAGTGTGAGTTTTGAATTTTCCTTGTTTTTCAGGTTTTCTTGCCATATAAGGGGTACTTCAGTGTGATTTTTTAATTTTCCACGTTTTCAATATTTCTCGCCATATAGTGGGTAATAGAGTGTGAATTTTTAATTTTCCACTTTTTTCATGATTCTTGCCATATTCTGTGTCCGACAATGTGAATTTTTAATTTTCACGTTTTTCAGGGTTTATTGGCATATTATGGGTCCAGCAGTGTGATTTTCTCATTTTCCACGATTTTCAAGTTTTTTCGAAATTCTTGGGGTACTTCACTCTGATATTTTAATTTTCTACTTTTTTCAAGGTTTCTTGCCATATTCTGGGTCCTACACCATGTATTTTTAATTTACCACGTTTTCAGGGTTTCTCGGCACATTATGGGTCCTACAGTGTGATTTTCTCATTTTCGACGCTTTTCAAGTTTTTTCGCAATTCTGGGTCCTACAGTGTGATTATTGTCATTTTCCAACTTTTTCAGTTTTTCTGGCCATATTCGGGGTCCTTCAGTGTGAATTTTTAATTTTCTAATTTTTTCAGGTTTTCTCGCCATATTCTGGGTCCCTCAGTGTGAATTTTTAATTTTCCTCGTTTTTCAGGTTATCTCTACATATTCTGTTTCCTTCAGTGTGAATTTTTAATTTTCTACTTTTTTCAGGTTTTTTCGTCATATTCTGGGACCTACAGTGTGATTTTCTCATTTCCACGTTTTTCAGGTTTTCTTGCCATATTCCAGGTCCTTCAGTGTGAATTTTTAATTTTCACGTTTTTCAGTATTTCTTTCCATATTTTGCATAATACAGTGTGAATTTTTATTTTTCCACTTTTTTCATGGTTTCTCGCCATATTCTTTGGCCGACAGTGTGAATCCTTAATTTTCACGTTATTCAGGGTTTCTCGGCATATTCTGTGTCCTGCAGCGTGTATTTTTAATTTTCCATGTTTTTCAGGGTTTTTCGTCATATTCTGGGTCCTACAGTGTGATTTTTCTCAATTACGACATTTTTCAGGTTTTTTCCCAATTCTGGGTTCTACAGAGTGATTTTCTCATTTTCCACCTTTTTCAGGATTTCTCGCCATATTAGCGGTCCTTCAGTGTGAGTTTGAATTTTTCTACTGTTTTCAGGGTTTCTAGCCATATTCTGGGTCCTACAGCGTGTAATTTTAATTTTCCACGTTTTTTAGTATTTCTCGCCATATTCTGTGTCCAACAGTGTGAATTTTTAATTTTCACGTTTTTCAGGGTTTCTCTGCATATTCTGGGTTCTACAGTGTGATTTTCTCATTTTCCACCTATTTCAGGTTTTCTCGCCATAGTTGGGGTCCTTCAGTATGATTTTTTACTTTTCTAATTTTTCAGGGTTTCTCTCCATATTCTGGGTCCTACAGCGTGTATTTTTAATTTTCCACGTTTTTCAGGGTTTCTCAGCATATTCTGGGTCCTACAGTGTGATTTTCTCATTTTTGACATTTTTCAATTTTTTTTTCCAAATCTTGGTCTTAGAGTGTGATTATTCTCATTTTCCACCTTTTTCAGGTTTTCTCACCATATTCTGGGTTCTACAGTGTGAGTTTTGAGTTTTCGTCCTTTTTCAGCTTTTCTTGCCATATTCTGGGTCCTACATAGTGAGTTTTGTATTTTCCTCGTTTTTCAGGTGTTATTGCCATGTTCTGGGTCCTTCAGTGTGAATTTTTATTTTTCTACATTTTTCAGGTTCTCTCGCCATATTTGGGTTTCTTCAGTGTGAGTTTTAAATTTTCTAATTTTTCAGGGTTTCTCGACATATTCTGTGTCCTACAGCGTGAGTTTTGAGTTTTCCTCGTTTTTCAGGTTTTCTCGCCATATGCTGGGCACTTTAGAGTTAATTTTTAATTTTCCACGTTTTTCAGGTTTTTCCGTCATATTCTGGGTTCTACAGTGTGATTTTTTTCATTTCCACGTTTTTCAGCTTTTCTTGACATATTCCAGGACCTTCAGTGTGAATTTTAAATTTTCCACGTTTTTCAGTATTTCTCGCCATATTCTGTGTCCAATAGTGTGAATTTTTGATTTTCACGTTTTCAGGGTTTCTCGGCACATTATGGGTCCTACAATGTAATTTACTCATTTCGACGCTTTTCAAGTTTTTTCGCAATTCTTGGTCCTACAGTGTGATTATTCTCATTTTCCACGTTTTTCAGTTTTTCTGGCCATATTCGGGGTCCTTCAGTGTGAAATTTTAATTTTCTACTTTTTCAGGTTCTCTCTCCATATTTGGGATCCTTCAGTGTAAGTTTATGATTTTCTAATTTTTCAGGATTTCTCAACATATTCAGTGTCCTAGAGCGTGTATTTTTAATTTTCCACGTTCTTCAAGTGTTTTTCGTCATATTCTGGGTCCTGCAGTGTATTTTTCTCATTTTCCACGTTTTTCAAGTTTTTTCATAATTCTGGGTCCTACAGTGTGATTTTCTCATTTTTCAACTTTTTCAGGTTTTCTCGCCATATTTGGGGTCCTTCCGTGTGATTTTTTACTTTTCTAATTTTTCAGTGTTTCTTGATATATTCTGGGTCCTACAGCGTATATTTTTAATTTTCCACGTTTTCAGGGTTTCTTGGCATATTCTGGGTCCTACAGTGTGATTTTCTCATTTTCGACGTTTTTCAATTTTTTTTTTCCAAATCTGGTTTATATAGTCTGATTATTCTCATTTTCCATCTTTTTCAGGATTTCTCGCCATATTCTCGTTCCTATAGTGTGAGTTTTGAATTTTCTTTTTGTTTTTCAGGTTTTCTTGCCATATGAGGGGTCCTTCAGTGTGATTTTTTAATTTTCCACTTTTTTCATGATTCTTGCCATATTCTGTGTCCAACAGTGTGGATTTTTAATTTTCATGTTTTTCAGGGTTTATCGGCATATTCTGAGTCCAGCAGTGTGATTTTCTCATTTTCCACGATTTTCAAGTTTTTTCGCAATTCTTGGGGTACTTCACTGTGAGTTTTTAATTTTCTACTTTTTCAGGGTTTCTCGCCATATTCTGGGTCCTACACCGTGTATTTTTAATTTACCACGTTTTCAGGGTTTCTCGGCACATTATGGGTCCTACAGTGTGATTTTCTCATTTTATACGCATTTCAAGTTTTTTCGCAATTCTGGGCCCTACAGTGTGATTATTGTCATTTTCCACCTTTTTCAGTTTTTCTGGCCATATTCGGGGTCCTTCAGTGTGAATTTTTAATTTTCTACTTTTTTCAGGTTTTTCTCCCCATATTCTGGGTCCCTCAGTGTGAGTTTTTAATTTTCCTTGTTTTTCAGGTTATCTCTACATATTCTGGGTCCTTCAGTGTGAATTTTTAGTTTTCTACTTTTTTCAGGTTTTTTCGTCATATTCTGGGACCTACAGTGTGAGTTTTGAGTTTTCCTCCTTTTTCAGGTTTTCTTGCCATATTCTGGGTCCTACATAGTGAGTTTTGAATTTTCCTCGTTTTCTCATTTTCGACGTTTTTCAATTTTTTTTTTCCAAATCTCGGTCCTACAGTGTGATTATTCTCATTTTCCACCTTTTTCAGGTTTTCTCGCCATATTCTGGGTTCTACAGTGTGAGTTTTGAGTTTTCCTCCTTTTTCAGGTTTTCTTGCCATATTCTGGGTCCTACATAGTGAGTTTTGAATTTTCCTCGTTTTTCAGGTTTTATTGCCATGTTCTGGGTCCTTCAGTGTGAATTTTTAATTTTCTACATTTTTCAGGTTCTCTCGCCATATTTGGGTTTCTTCAGAGTGAGTTTTTAATTTTCTAATTTTTCAGGGTTTCTCGACATATTCTGTGTCCTACAGCGTGAGTTTTGAGTTTTCCTCGTTTTTCAGGTTTTCTCGACATATGCCTGACTCTTTAGTGTTAATTTTTAATTTTCCACGATTTTCAGGTTTTTCCGTCATATTCTGGGTCCTACAGTGTGATTTTTCTCATTTCCACGTTTTTCAGCTTTTCTTGACATATTCCAGGACCTTCAGTGTGAATTTTAAATTTTCCACTTTTTTCAGTATTTCTTGCCATATTCTGTGTCCAACAGTGTGAATTTTTAATTTTCACGTTTTTCAGGGTTTATCGGCATTTCTGGGTCCTGTAGTGTGATTTTCTCATTTTCCACGTTTTTCAAGTTTTTTCGTAATTCTGGGTCCTACAGTGTGATTTTCTCATTTTCAACCTTTTTCAGGTTTTCTCGCCATAATTGGGGTCCTTCAGTGTGATTTTTTACTTTTCTGATATTTCAGGGTTTCTCGCCATATTCTGGGTCCTACAGCGTGTATTTTTAATTTTCCACGTTTTTCAGGGTATCTCGGCATATTCTGGGTCCTAGAGTGTTATATTCACATTTTCGACGTTTTTCAATTTTTTTTTTTCAAATCTGGGTCCTACAGTGTGATTATTCTCATTTTCCACCATTTTCAGGTTTTTCCATCATATTCAGGTTCCTACAGTGTGATTTTCTAATTTCCACGTTTTTCAGGTTTTCTTGACATATTCCAGGTCCTTCAGTGTGAATTTTTAATTTTCCACGTTTTTCATTATTTCTCGCCATATTCTTTGTCCGACAGTGTGAATTTTTAATTTTCACGTTTTTCAGAGTTTCTCTGCATATTCTGGGTTCTGCAGTGGGATTTTCTCATCTTCCAACTTTTTCAGGTTTTCTAGCCATATTTGGTGTCCTTCAGTGTGAATTTGTAATTTTCTAGTTTTTTCAGGGTTTCTCTCCGTATTCTGCATCTTACAGCATGTATTTTTAATTTTCCACGTTTTCAGGGTTTCTTGGCATATTCTGGGTCCTACAGTGTGATTTTCTCATTTTCCACTTTTTTCAAGTTTTTTTGCAATTCTGGTTCCTTCAGTGTGAATTTTTAATTTTCTACTATTTTCAGGTTCTCTCGCCATATTTTTGGTCCTTCAGTGTGAGGTTTTTATTTTCTTATTTTTCAGGGTTTCTCGACATATTCTGTGTCCTACATCGTGTATTTTTAATTTTCCACGCTTTTCAAGTTTTTACTTCATATTCTGGGTCCTACATTGTGATTTTCTATTTTTCCACCTATTTCAGGTTTTCTCGCCATATTCTGGTTCCTACAGTGTGAGTTTTGAATTTTTCTCATTTTTCAGGTTTCCTAGCCATATTCCGGGTCCTTCAGTGTGAATATTTTAATTTTCCACGTTTTTCAGTATTTCTCGCCATATTCTGGGTAATACAGTGTGAATTTTTAATTTTTACATTTTTCAGGGTTTCTGGCATATTCTGGGTCTTGCAGTGTGATTTTCTCATTTTCCACTTTTTTCGAGTTTTTTCGTAATTCTGCGTCCTACAGTGTGATTTTCTCATTTTACAACTTTTTAAGGTTTTCTCGCCATATTTAGGGTCCTTCAGTGTGATTTTTTACTTTTCTAATTTTTCAGTGTTTCTCTACATATTCTGTGTCCTTCAACGTGTATTTTTAATTTTCCTCGTTTTTCAGGGTTTCTAGGCATACTCTGGGTCCTACAGTGTGATTTTCTTATTTTCGACGTTTTTCACTTTTTTTTTTTTCCAAATCTGGGTCCTACATTGTGATAATTCTCACTTTCCACCTTTTTCATGTGTTCTCGCCTATATTCTGGATCCTACAGTGTGTTTTTGAATTTTCCTCATTTTTCAGTTTTTCTCGCCATATGCCGGGTACTTTCAGTGTGAATTTTTAATTTTCCACGTTTTTCAGGTTTTTCCGTCATATTCTGGTTCCTACAGTGTGATTTTCTCATTTCCACGTTTTTCAGGTTTTCTTCATATATTCCAGGTCCTTCAGTGTGAATTTTTAATTTTCCACGTTTTTTAGGTTTTTCCATCATATTCTGGGTCCTACAGTGTGATTTTCTCATTTCCACGTTTTTCAGGTTTTCTTCACATATTCCAGGTCCTTCAGTGTGAATTTTTAATTTTCCACGTTTTTCAGGTTTTTCCGTCATATTCTGGGTCCTACAGCGTGAATTTTTAATTTTCTACTTTTTTCAGGTTTTCTTGCCCTATTCTGCGTCCTTCAGTGTGAATTTTTAATTTTCCTCTTTTTTCAGGTTTTATTGCAATATTCCGGGTCCTTTAGTGTGAATTTTTAATTTTCTACTTTTTTTATGTTCTCTCGCCATATTTAGGGTCCTTCAGTGTGAGTTTTTAATTTTCTAATTTTTCAGGGTTTCTCGACATATTCTGTGTCCTACAGCGTGTATTTTTAATTTTCCACGTTTTTTCAGGTTTTTTTCGTCATATTGTGGGTCCTACAGTGTGATTTCCTCATTTTCTACATTTTTCAAGTTTTTTCGAAATTCTGGGTCCTAAAGTGTGATTTTCTCAATTTCCACCTTTTTTAGGGTTTCTCGGCATATTCTGGGTCCTACAGTGTGATTTTCTCATTTTCGATGTTTTTCACTTTTTTTTTTTCCAAATCTGGGTCCTACATTGTGATAATTCTCACTTTCCACCTTTTTCAGGTTTTCTCGCCTTTACTCTGGATCCTACAGTGTGTTTTTGAATTTTCCTCGTTTTTCAGTTTTTCTCGCCATATGCCGGGTACTTCAGTGTGAATTTTTAATTTTCCACGTTTTTCAGGTTTTTCCGTCATATTCTGGATCCTACAGTGTGATTTTCTCATTTCCACGTTTTTCAGGTTTTCTTCACATATTCCAGGTCCTTCAGTGTGAATTTTTAATTTTCCACGTTTTTCAGGTTTTTCCATCATATTCTGAGTCCTACAGTGTGATTTTCTCATTTCCACGGTTTTCAGGTTTTCTTCACATATTCCAGGTCCTTCAGTGTGAATTTTTAATTTTCCACGTTTTTCAGGTTTTTCCGTCATATTCTGGGTCCTACAGTGTGATGTTCTCATTTCCACGGTTTTCAGGTTTTCTTCACATATTCCAGGTCCTTCAGTGTGAATTTTTAATATTCACGTTTTTCAGCATTTCTCGGCATATTTTGGGTCCTACAGTGTGAATTTTTAATTTTCTACTTTTTTCAGGTTTTCTTGCCATATTCTGGGTCCTTCAGTGTGAATTTTTAATTTTCCTCTTTTTTTCAGGTTTTATTGCCATATTCCGGGTCCCTTTAGTGTGAATTTTAAATTTTCTACATTTTTTAGGTTCTCTCGCCATATTTAGGGTCCTTCAGTGTGAGGTTTTAATTTTCTAATTTTTCAGGGTTTCTCGACATATTCTGTGTCCTACAGCGTGTATTTTTAATTTTCCACGTTTTTTCAGGTTTTTTTCGTCATATTGTGGGTCCTATAGTGTGATTTCCTCATTTTCTACATTTTTCAAGTTTTTTCGAAATTCTGGGTCTTAAAGTGTGATTTACTCAATTTCCACCTTTTTCAGGTTTTCTTGCCATATTCTGGGTCCTACAGTGTGATTTTTCTCATTTTCGACGTTTTTCAAGTTTTTTCGCAATTCTGGGTCCTACAGTGTGATTATTCTCATTTTCCACCTTTTTCAGGTTTTCTCGCCATATTCGTGATACCTCAGTGTGAATTTTTAATTTTCTTTTTCAAAGTTTCTCGCCATATTCTGGGTCCTAGAGCGTGTATTTTTAATTTTCCACGTTTTTCATGGTTTCTGGGCATATTCTGGGTACTACAGTGTGATTTTCTCATTTTCGATGTTTTTCATGTTTTTGTAATTCTGGGTAATAAAGTGTGAATATTCTCATTTTCTACCTTTTTCATGTTTTCTCGCCATATTCAGGGTCCTTCAGTGTGAGTTTTTAATTTTCTACTTTTTTGAGCGTTTCTTGCCATATTCTGGGTGCTACAGAGTGTATTTTTAATTTTCCACGTTTCTCAGGGTTTCTCGCCATATTCTGGGTCCTACAGTGTGATTTTCTCATTTTCCATGATTTTCATGTTTTTTTCGCTATTCTGGGTCCTACAGTGTGATTATTCTCATTTTCCACCTCTTTCAGGTTTTCTCGCCATATTCGGGGTCCTTCATTGTGAGTTTTTAATTTTCTACTTTGTTGAGGGTTTCTTGCCATATTCTCGGTGCTACAGAGTGTATTTTTAATTTTCTACGTTTCTCAGGGTTTCTCGCCATATTCTGGGTCCTAAAATGTGATTTTCTCATTTACGATGTTTCAAGTATTTTCGCAATTCTGGGTCCTAATCTGTGATTATTCTCATTTTCCACATTTTTCAGGTTTTCTTGCCATATTTGGGGTTCTTCAGTGTGAGTTTTTAATTTTCTACTTTTTTGAGGGTTTCTTGCCATATTCTGGGTACTACAGAGTGTATTATTAATTTTCCACGTTTCTCAGGGTTTCTTGCCATATTCTGGGTCCTACAGTTTGATTTTCTCATTTACGATGTTTTTCAAGTTTTATTTTTGTGCAATTCTGGGTCCTACACTGTGATTATTCTCATTTTCCACCTTTTCAGGTTTTCTCGCCATATTCCGGGTACTTCAGTGTGAATTTTTAGTTTTCTACTTTTTTCAGGGTTTCTCGCCATATTCCGGGTCCTTCAGTTGAATTTTTAATTTTCACGTTTTTCAGGGTTTCTAACGATATTCTGGGTCCGATAATGTGAATTTTTAATTTTCACGTTTTTCAGGGTTTCTCGGCATATTCTAGGTCCTGGAGTGTGAATTTTTAATTTTCACGTTTTTCAGGATTTCTCTAAATATTCTTGGTCCTGCAGTGTGATTTTCTCATTTTCCACTTTTTTCAAGTTTTTTTTGTAATTTTGGGTCCTACTGTGTGATTTTCTCATTTTCCACCTTTTTCGGGTTTTCTTGCCATATTTGGGGTCCTTCAGTGTGAGTTTTTATTTTTCTACTTTTTTCAGGATTTCTTGCCATATTCTGGATCCTACAGTGTGATTTTCTAATTTTCCACCTTTTTCAGGTTTTTCTGGTCATGTTTGGGCTCCTTCACTGTGAGTTTTTAATTTCCTACTTTTTTATTAAGTGTTTCTCGCCATATTCTGGGTCCGTTAGTGTGAATTATTAATTTTCACGTTTTTCACATTTTCTCGGCATATTCTGGATCCTGCAGTGTGATTTTCTCATTTTCCACCTTTTGCAGGGTTTCTCGCCATATTTGGGGTCCTACAGTGTGAGTTTGTTATTTTCAACTTTTTTCAGGGTTACACGCCATATTCTGGGTCCTACAGCATGTATTTTTAATTTTCCACGTTTTCAGGGTTTCTAGGCATAAGCTGGGTCCTACAGATTGATTATTCTCATTTTCCACCCTTTTCAGGTTTTCTTGCAATATTCGGGGTCCTTCAGTGTGAATTTTTAATTTTCTACTTTTTTCAGGTTTTCTCGCCATATGCTGGGTCCTACTGTGTGATTTTTCTCATTTCCATGTTTTTCAGGGTCACTTGCCGTATTCCAGGTCCTTCAGTGTGAATTTTTTTCCACGGTTTTCAGTATTTCTCGCCATATCTGGGTAATAAATTGTGAATTTTTAATTGTCCACTTTTTTCATGGTTTCTCACCATATTCTGTGTCCGACTGTGTGAATTTTTAATTTTCAGGTTTTTCATGGTTGTTCGGCATATTCTGGTTTCTGCAGTGTGATTTTCTCATTTTCCACATTTTTCAAGTTTTTTCATATTTCTGGGTCCTACAGTGTGATTTTCTCTTTTTTCACCTTTTTCATGTTTTCTTGCCATATTTGGGGTCCTTCAGTGTGAGTTTTTACATTTCTAATTTTTCAGGGTTTCTCGACATATTATGGGTCCTACAGCGTGTATTTTTAATTTTCCACGTTTTTCAGTGTTTCTCAGCATATTCTGGGTCCTACCTACAGTGTGATTTTCTCAATTTTGAAATTTTTCAAGTTTTTTCACATATCTTGGTCCTACAGTGTGATTATTCTCATTTTCCAACTTTTTCAGGTTTTCTAGCCATATTCTGGGTCCTACAGTGTGAATTTTGAATTTTCCTCGTTTTTCAGGTTTTCTCGCCATATTCTGGGTCCTTCACTGTGAATTTTTAATTTTCCACTTCTTTCAAGTTTTTTGTAATATTATGGGTCCTACAGTGTGATTTTCTCATTTTCCACCTTTTTCAGGTTTTCTCGCCATATTCGGGGTCCTTCAATGTGAGTTTTTAATTTTCTACTTTTTTCAGGGTTTCTCGCCATATTCTGGGTCCTACAGAGTGTATTTTTAATTTTCCACGTTTTTCAAGGTTTCTCGGCATATTCTGGCTCCTACAGTGTGATTTTCCCATTTCCTCGTTTTTCAGGTTTTCTTGCCATATTCCAGGTCCTTCAGTCTGAATTTTTAATTTTCCACGTTTTTCAGTATTTCTCGCCATATTCTGGGCACGTTTTTCAAGTTTTATCGCTATTCTGTGTCCTACAGTGTGATTATACTCATTTTCCACCTTTTTCAGGTTTTTTGCCATATTCGGTGTCTTTCAGTGTGAGTTTTTAATTTTCTACTTTTTACTGTGTTTCTTGCAATATTCTGGCTCCAAAAAGCATATTTTTATTTTTTCTCGTTTTTCAGGGTTTCTTGGCATATTCTGGGTCCTACAATGTGATTTTCTCATTTTCCACTTTTTTAAAGTTTTTTCGCATTTCTATGTCCTACAGGTTGATTTTCTCATTTTCCACATTTTTCAGGTTTTCTCGCCATATTCCGGGTCCTTCAGTGTGAGTTTTTAATTTTCTACTTCTTTCAGGGTTTCTTGCCATATTCTGAATCCTACAGCGTGTATTTTTAATTTTCCACGTTTTCAGGGTTTCTGGCATATTCTTGCTCCTACTGTGCGATTTTCCAATTTTTGACTTTTTTCAAGTTTTTTTCCCCAATTCTCCATCCTACAGTGTGATTTTCTCATTTTCCACCTTTTTCAGGTTTTCTCAGCATATTCTGGGTCCTGCAGTGTGAATTTTTAATTTTCCACGTTTTTCAAGGTTTTTTTCCATATTCTGGTCCTATAGTGTGAATTTTTATTTTTCAACATTTTTCAGTGTTTCTCATCATATTCTGGGTCCTACAGTGTGAATTTCTCATTTTCCACCTTTTTCAGGGTTTCTTGCCATATTCTAGGTTCTTCAGTGGGAGTTTTTAATTTTCCATGTTTTTAAGGTTTTTTTTTCGTCATATTCTCAGTCCCACAGTGTGATTTTTTCATTTTCAAACTTTTTCAGGTTTTCTTGGCATATTCTTGTTCCTACAGTGTGAATTTAATTTTCCACATTTTTCAGTGTTTCTCGCCATATTCTGGGTCCCACAGTGTAAATTTTTAATTTTCCACGTTTTTAAGGTTTTTTTTTGGTAATATTCTTGGTCCGACAGTGTGAATATTTAATGTTTCACTTTTTTCAGCGTTTCTCGGCATATTCTGGGTCCTACAGTGTGATTTTCTCATTTTCCACATTTTTCAAGTTTTTTCGTAATTCTGGGTCCTACAGTGTGATTTTCTCATTTTCCACCTTTTTCAGCCTTTCTAGCCATTTTTCGGGTCCTTCAGTGTGAGTTTGTAATTTTCTAAGTTTTTCAGGGTTTCTCGCCGTATTCTGGGTCCTAAACGTTGTATTTTTAATTTTTCACGTTTTCAGGGTTTCTTGGCATATTCTGGGTCCTACAGTGTGATTTTCTCATTTTCGATATTTTCAAGTTTTTTCGTAATTCTGGGTCCTACAGTGTGATTTTCTCATTTTCCACCTTTTTCATGTTTTCTCGCCATAATTGGGGTTCTTCAGTGTCAGTTTGTAATTTTCTACTTTTTTCAGGGTTTCTTGCCATATTTGGGGTCCTTCAGTGTGAGTTTTAAATTTTCTACTCTTTCAGGGTTTCTTGCCATGTTCTGGGTCCTACAGTGTGTATTTTTCATTTTCGACGTTTTTCAGATTTTCTCACAATATTCTGGGTTCTTCAGTGTGAATTATTAATTTTTCAAGTTTTACAGGTTTTTTCTTCATATTCTGGGTCCTACACTGTGATTTTTCTCATTTCCACGTTTTTCAGGTTTTCTTGCCATATTCCAGGTCCTTCAGTGTTAATTTTTAATTTTCCACGTTTTCAGGGTTTCTCGGCATATTCTGTGTCCTGCAGTGTGATTTTCTCATTTTTATGGTTTTTCAAGTTTTTTGGCAATTCTGGGTCCTACAGTGTGATTATTCTCATTTTCCACCTTTATCAGGTTTTCTCGACATATTTGGGGTCTTTCAGTGTGAATTTTTAATTTTCTACTTTTTTCAAGGTTTCTCGCCATATTCTGTGTCCTTCAGTATGAGTTTTTAATTTTCCTCGTTTTTCAGGTATTCTCGCCATATTCTGGGTCCTTCAGTGTGAATTTTTTATTTTCCACATTATTCAGGTTTTTTCGTCATATTCTGGGTCTTACAATGTGATTTTCTCATTTTCCTCATTTTTCAGGTTTTTTCGCCATATTTGGGGTCCGTCAGTGTGAATTTTTAATTTTCTACTCTTTCATGGTTTCTCGCCGTATTCTGGGTCATTCAGTGTGAGTTTTTAATTTTCCTCGTTTTTCAGGTATTCTCACCATATTCTGGGTCCTTCAGTGTGAATTTTTATTTTTCCACGTTTTTCAGGTTTTTTCGTCATATTCTGGGTCCTACAGTGTGATTTTCTCATTTCCAATTTTTCAGGTTTTCTTGACATATTCCAGGTCCTTCTGTGTGAATTTTTAATTTCCCACATTTTTCAGGTTTTTTCGTCATATTCTGGGTCTTACAGTGTGACTTTCTCATTTTCCAAATTTTTCAGGTTTTCTCGACATATTTGGGGTCCTTCAGTGTGAGTTTTTAATTTTCTACTTTTTCAGGGCTTCTCTCCATATTCTTGGTCCTACAGCTTGTATTTTTAATTTTCCAGGTTTTCAGGGAATCTAGGCATATTCTGGGTCCTGCAGTGTGATTTTCTCATTTTTGAGGTTTTTCAAGTTTTTTCCCAATTCTGGGTCCCTCAATGTGATTATTTTCATTTTCCCCATTTTTCAGGTTTTCTCGCCATATTTGGGGTCCTTCAGTGTGAGTTTTTAAATTTCTACTCTTTCAGGGTTTCTCGCCATATTCTGGGTCCTTCAGTGTGAGTTTTTAATTTTCCTCGTTTTTCAGGTTTTTTCACCATATTCCGGATCCTTCAGTGTGAATTTTTAATTTTCCACCTTTTTCAGATTTTTTCTCATATTCTGGGTCCTACAGTGTGATTTTCTCATTTCCACTTTTTCAGGTTTTCTTGCCATATTCCATGTCCTTCAGTGTGAATTTTTAATTTTCCACGTTTTTTAGTATTTCTCGCCATATTCTGGGTAATGCAGTGTGAATATTTAATTTTCCACTTTTTTCATGGTTTCTCCCTTATTCTGTGTCTGACAGTGTCAATTTTTAATTTTCATGTTTTTCAATGTTTCTCGGCATATTCTGGGTCCTGCAGTGTGATTTTATTATTTTGGAAGTTTTTCAAGTTTTTTCGTAATTCTGGGTCCTACAGTGTGATTATTCTCATTTTCCACCTTTTTCAGGTTTTCTCACCATATTCGGGGTCCTTCAGTGTGAATTTTTAATTTTCTACTTTTTTCAGGTTTTCTCGCCATATTCTGGGTCCTACAGCATGTTTTTTTAATTTTACACGTTTTCAGGGTTTCTGGGCATAATCTGGGTCCTACAGTGTGATTATTCTCATTTTTCACCTTTTTCAGGTTTTCAAACCATATTCGGGGTCTTTCAGTGTGAATTTTTAATTTTCTACTTTTTTCAGGTTTTCTCGCCATATTCTGTGTCCTTCAGTGTGAGTTTTTTATCTTCCTCGTTTTTCAGGTTTTTCGCCATATTCCGGGTCCTTCCGTGTGATATTTTAATATTTTAACTTTTTCAGGTTTTTTCGTCATATTCTGGGTCGTACTGTGTGATTTTCTCATTTCCATGTTTTTTCAGGGTCTCTTGCCGTATTCCAGGTCCTTCAGTGTGAATTTTTTCCCACGGTTTTCAGTATTTCTCTCCATATCTGGGTAATGAAGTGTGAATTTTTAATTGTCCAGTCTTTTCATGGTTTCTCACCATATTCTGTGTCCAATAGTGTGAATTTTTAATTTTCAGGTTTTTCATGGTTTTATTCTGGTTTCTCCAGTGTGATTTTCTCATTTTCCACGTTTTTCAAGTTTTTCCGTATTTTGGGTCCTACAAGTGTGATTTTCTCATTTTCAATGTTTTTCATGTTTTTGTAATTCTGGGTAATACAGTGTGATTATTCTCATTTTCTACCTTTTTCATGTTTTCGCGCCATATTCGGGATCCTTCAGTGTGAGTTTTTAATTTTCTACTTTGTTGAGGGTTTCTTGCCATATTCTCAGTGCTACAGAGTGTATTTTTAATTTTCCACGTTTCTCAGGGTTTCTCCCCATATTCTGGGTCCTAAAATGTGATTTTCTCATTTACGACATTTTTCAAGTATTTTCGGAATTCTGGTTCCTACACTGTGATTATTCTCATTTTCCACATTTTTCAGGTTTTCTTGCCATATTTGAGGTCCTTAAGTGTGAGTTTTTAATTTTCTACTTTTATGAGGGTTTCTTGCCATATTCTGGGTACTACAGAGTGTATTATTAATTTTCCACCTTTCTCAGGGTTTCTTGCCATATTCTGGGTCCTACAGTGTCTGTCTGTCTCTCTGTGTGTCTGATCCCCTGGAACTGTAGATGGGCCACCATATAGTTGCTGGTAGTTGATCCCAGGTTCTCTGGAAGAGGAGACAATGCTGTTAATTGTTGAGCCCTTTCAGTGGGCCCACCCATCTTTAAATTTTTAGAAATATATGTGAGGCTGTGTTTATGTACATCATATGCAGACCATAAGAGGGATTTAGATTCTCCAGAAGATGACACCCTCTTTTAGAGTGTCTGAAGACAGCTACCTTGTACTTAAATCTAATAAATACATACTTAAATTAATAAACATTTCTTAAAAGTATAAGAAAGAAAGAAAGACCAGGCAGGCCTCCATCCTTATCTCTGTCAGTCTGTCTGTCTGTCTGTCTGATCCCTTGGAACTGGAGATGGGCCACCATAAGGTGCTGGTAGTTTATCCCAGGTTCTCTGAAAGAGGAGACAATGCTGTTAATTGTTGAGCCCTTTCAGTGGGCCCACCCATCTTTAAATTTTTAGAAGTATATGTTAGGCTGTGATTATGTACATCATATGCAGACCATAAGAGGGATTTAGATTCTCCAGGATCTGACACCCTCTTCTGGAGTGTCTGAAGACAACTAGAGTGTACTTATATCTAATAAATAAATAAATAAATAAATAAATAAATAAATAAACATTATTTTAAAAGGATAAGAAAGAAAGAAAGACCAGGCAGGCCTGCCCTCCTTATCTCTGTCTGTCTGTCTGTCTGATCCCCTGGAACTGGAGATGGGCCACCATAAAGTTGATGGTAGTTGATCCCATGTTCTCTGGAAGAAGAGACAATGCTGTTAATTGTTGAGCCCTTTCAGTGGCCCCACCCATCTTTAAATTTTTAGAAGTATATGTGAGGCTCTGTTTATGTACATCACATGCAGACCATATGAGGGATTTAGATTCTCCAGAAGATGACACCCTCTTCTAGAGTGTCTGAACACAGCTACAGTGTACTTATATCTAATAAATACATAAATAAATAAATGAATAAATAAATATTTTTTTTAAAGTATAAGAAAGAAAGAATGACCAGGCAGGCCTCCATCCTTATCTCTGTCAGTCTGTCTGTCTGTCTCTCTGAACCCTTGGAACTGGAGATGGGCCACCATATAGTTTCTGTTAGTTGATCCCAGGTTCTCTGGAAGAGGAGACATTGCTGTTAATTGTTGAGCCCTTTCAGTGGCTCCACCTATCTTTAAATTTTTAGAAGTATATTTTAGGCTGTGTTTATGTACATCATATGCAGACCATAAGAGGGATTTAGATTCTCCAGAATTTGACACCCTCTTCTGGAGTGTCTGAAGACAACTACAGTGTACTTATATCTAATAAATACATAAATAAATAAATAAATAAATAAATAAATAAATAAACATTATTTTAAAACGAAAAGAAATAAAGAAAGACCAGGCAGGCCTGCCATCCTTATCTCTGTCTGTCTGTCTGTCTGTCTGTCTGAACCCATGGAACTGGAGATGGGCCACCATATAGTTGCTGGTAGTTGATCCCAGGTTCTCTGGAAGAAGAGACAATGCTGTTAATTGTGAGCCCTTTCAGTGGCCCCACCCATCTTAAATTTTTAGAAGTGTATGTAAATCTGTGTTTATGTCCATCATATGCAGACCATAAGAGGGATTTATATTCTCCAGAATCTGACACCCTCTTCTAGAGTGTCTGAAGACAACTACAGTGTACTTATATCTAATAAATACATAAATAAATAAATAAACATTATTTTAAAAGGATAAGAAAGAAAGAAAGACCAGGCAGGCCTGCCCTCCTTATCTCTGTCTGTCTGTCTGTCTGATCCCCTGGAACTGGAGATGGGCCACCATAAAGTTGATGGTAGTTGATCCCATGTTCTCTGGAAGAAGAGACAATGCTGTTAATTGTTGAGCCCTTTCAGTGGCCCCACCCATCTTTAAATTTTTAGAAGTATATGTGAGGCTCTGTTTATGTACATCACATGCAGACCATATGAGGGATTTAGATTCTCCAGAAGATGACACCCTCTTCTAGAGTGTCTGAACACAGCTACAGTGTACTTATATCTAATAAATACATAAATAAATAAATGAATAAATAAATATTTTTTTTAAAGTATAAGAAAGAAAGAATGACCAGGCAGGCCTCCATCCTTATCTCTGTCAGTCTGTCTGTCTGTCTCTCTGAACCCTTGGAACTGGAGATGGGCCACCATATAGTTTCTGTTAGTTGATCCCAGGTTCTCTGGAAGAGGAGACATTGCTGTTAATTGTTGAGCCCTTTCAGTGGCTCCACCTATCTTTAAATTTTTAGAAGTATATTTTAGGCTGTGTTTATGTACATCATATGCAGACCATAAGAGGGATTTAGATTCTCCAGAATTTGACACCCTCTTCTGGAGTGTCTGAAGACAACTACAGTGTACTTATATCTAATAAATACATAAATAAATAAATAAATAAATAAATAAATAAATAAATAAATAAACATTATTTTAAAACGAAAAGAAATAAAGAAAGACCAGGCAGGCCTGCCATCCTTATCTCTGTCTGTCTGTCTGTCTGTCTGTCTGAACCCATGGAACTGGAGATGGGCCACCATATAGTTGCTGGTAGTTGATCCCAGGTTCTCTGGAAGAAGAGACAATGCTGTTAATTGTGAGCCCTTTCAGTGGCCCCACCCATCTTAAATTTTTAGAAGTGTATGTAAATCTGTGTTTATGTCCATCATATGCAGACCATAAGAGGGATTTATATTCTCCAGAATCTGACACCCTCTTCTAGAGTGTCTGAAGACAACTACAGTGTACTTATATCTAATAAATACATAAATAAATAAATAAACATTTTTTAAAAAGGATAAGAAAGAAAGAAAAACCAGGGAGGCCTGCCACCCTTGTCTGTCTGTCTCTTTGTCTGCCTGATCCCGTGGAACTGGAGATGGGCCACCTTTTAGGTGCTGGTAGTTGATCCCAGGTTCTCTGGAAGAGGAGACAATGCTGTTAATTGTTGAGTCCTTTCAGTGGCCCCACCTATTTATAATTTTTAGAAGTATATGTGAGGCTGTGTTTATGTACATCATATTCAGACCATAAGAGGGATTTAGATTCTCTAGAATCTGACACCCTCTTCTGGAGTGTCTGAAGACAGCTACAGTGTACTTTTATATAATAAATAAATAAATAAATAAATAAATAAATAAATAAATAAATAAACATTTTTTAAAAGGATAAGAAAGAAAGTAAAAACAGGCAGGCCTGCAATACTTGTCTGTCTGTCTGTCTGTCTGTCTGATCCCCTGGAACTGGAGATGGGCCACCATATAGTTGCTGCTAGTTGATCCAGGTTCTCTGGTATAGGAGACAATGCTGTTAATTGTTGAGCCGTTTCAGTGGCCCCACACATCTTTAAATTTTTAGAAGTATATGTGTGGCTGTGTTTATGTACATCATATGCAGACCATAAGAGGGATTTAGATTCTCCAGAATATGACACCCTCTTCTGAAGTGCCTGAAGACAGCTACAGTGTACTTATATCTAATAAATACATATATAAATAAATAAACATTTTTAAAATGTATAAGAAAGAAAGAAAAACCAGGCAGGCCTGCAATTCTTGTCTGTCTGTCTCTATGTATGTCTCTCTGATCCCCTGGAACTGGAATTGGGCCACAATATAGTTGCTGGTAGTTGATCCCAGGTCCTCTGGAAGAGGAGACAATGCTGTTAATTGTTGAGCCCTTTCAGTGGCCCCACCCATCTTTAAATTTTTAGAAGTATATGTGAGGCTCTGTTTATGTACATCATATGCAGACCATAAGAGGGATTTAGATTCTCCAGAAGATGACACCCTCTTCTAGAGTGTCTGAAGACAGCTACAGTGTACTTATATCTAATAAATACATAAATAAATAAATAAATAAATAAATAAATAAATAAATAAATAAATATTTTTTTAAAAGTATAAGAAAGAAAGAATGACCAGGCAGGCCTCCATCCTTATCTCTGTCAGTCTGTCTGTCTGTCTCTCTGATCCCTTGGAACTGGAGATGGGCCACCATATAGTTTCTGTTAGTTGATCCCAGGTTCTCTGGAGGAGGAGACATTGCTGTTAATTGTTGAGCCCTTTCAGTGGCTCCACCTATCTTTAAATTTTTAGAAGTATATTTTAGGCTGTGTTTATGTACATCATATGCAGACCATAAGAGGGATTTAGATTCTCCAGAATTTGACACCCTCTTCTGGAGTGTCTGAAGACAACTACAGTGTACTTATATCTAATAAATAAATAAATAAATAAATAAATAAATAAATAAATAAACAAAAATTATTTTAAAAGGATAAGAAAGAAAGAAAGACCAGGCAGGCCTGCCATCCTTATCTCTGTCTGTCTGTCTGTCTGTCTGTCTGATCCCCTGGAACTGGAGATGGGCCACCATATAGTTGCTCATAGTTGATCCCAGGTTCTCTGGAAGAAGAGACAATGCTGTTAATTGTGAGCCCTTTCAGTGGCCCCACCCATCTTAAATTTTTAGAAGTGTATGTGAATCTGTGTTTATGTCCATCATATGCAGACCATAAGAGGGATTTATATTCTCCAGAATCTGACACCCTCTTCTGGAGTGTCTGAAGACAGCTACAGTGTATTTATATCTAATAAATACATAAATAAATAAATAAACATTTTTTAAAAAGGATAAGAAAGAAAGAAAAACCAGGGAGGCCTGCCACCCTTGTCTGTCTGTCTCTTTGTCTGCCTGATCCCCTGGAACTGGAGATGGGCCACCATATAGTTGCTGGTAGTTGATCCCAGGTTCTCTGGTAGAGGAGACAATGCTGTTAATTTTTGAGCCCCTTCAGTGGCCCCACACATCTTTAAATTTTTAGAAGTATATGTGAGGCTGTGTTTATGTACATCATATGCAGACCATAAGAGGGATTTAGATTCTCCAGAATCTGACACCCTCTTCTGGAGTGTCTGAAGACAGCTAGAGTGTACTTATATATAATAAATAAATAAATAAATAAATAAATAAATAAACATTTTTAAAAAGGATAAGAAAGAAAGTAAAACCAGGCAGGCCTGCAATCCTTGTCTGTCTGTCTGTCTGTCTGTCTGATCCCCTGGAACTTGAGATGGGCCACCATATAGTTGCTGCTAGTTGATCCCAGGTTCTCTGGTAGAGGAGACAATGCTGTTAATTGTTGAGCCGTTTCAGTGGCCCCACACATCTTTAAATTTTTAGAAGTATATGTGAGGCTGTGTTTATGTACATCATATGCAGACCATAAGAGGGATTTAGATTCTCCAGAATATGACACCCTCTTCTGAAGTGCCTGAAGACAGCTACAGTGTACTTATATCTAATAAATACATATATAAATAAATAAACATTTTTAAAATGTATAAGAAAAAAAGAAAAACCAGGCAGGCCTGCAATCCTTGTCTGTCTGTCTGTATGTATGTCTGTCTGATCCCTGGAACTGGAATTTGGCCAAAATATAGTTGCTGGTAGTTGATCCCAGGTCCTCTGGAAGAGGAGACAATGCTGTTAATTGTTGAGCCCTTTCAGTGGCCCCACACATCTTTAAATTTTTAGAAGTATATGTGAGGCTGTGTTTATGTACATCATATGCAGACCATAAGAGGGATATAGATTCTCCAGAATCTGACACCCTCTTCTGGAGAGTCTGAAGATAGCTACAGTGTACTTATATCTAATAAATACATAAATAAATAAATAAATAAATAAATAAATAAATAAATAAATAAACATTTTTAAAAAGTATAAGAAAGAAAGAAAGACCAGGCAGCCCTGCCACCTTGTCTGTCTGTCTGTCTGTCTGTCTATCTGTCAGATCCCCTGGAACTGGAGATGGGCCACCATATAGTTGCTGGTAGTTGATCCCAGGTTCTCTGGAAGAGGAGACAATGCTGTGAATTGTTGAGCCCTTTCAGTGGCCCCACACATCTTTAAATTTTTAGAAGTATATGTGAGGCTGTGTTCATGTACATCATATGCAGACCATAAGAGGGATATAGATTCTCCAGAATCTGACACCCTCTTCTGGAGAGTCTGAAGACAGATACAGTGTACTTATATCTAATAAATACATAAATAAATAAATAAATGAATGAATGAATAAATAAATAAATAAACATTTTTTAAAAAGGATAAGAAAGAAAGAAAAATCAGGCAGGCCTGCCATCCTTATCTCTGTCTGTCTGTCTGTCTGTCTTATCCCCTGAAACTTGAGATGGGCCACCATATAGTTGCTGGTAGTTGATCCCACGTTCTCTGGACGAAGAGACAATGGTGTTAATTGTTGAGCTCTTTCAGTGGGCCCACCCATCTTTTAATTTTTAGAAGTATATGTGAGGCTGTGTTTATGTACATCATATGCAGACCATAAGAGGGATTTAGATTCTCCAGAAGATGACACCCTCTTCTAGAGTGTCTGAAGACAGCTACAGTGTACTTATATCTAATAAATAAATAAATAAATAAATAAATAAATAAATAAATAAATAAATAAATGATTAAATAAATATTTTTTAAAAAGTATAAGAAAGAAAGAAAGACCAGGCAGGCCTCCATCCTTATCTCTGTCAGTCTGTCTGTCTGTCTGTCTGATCCCTTGGAACTGGAGATGGGCCACCATATAGTTGCTGTTAGTTGATCCCAGGTTCTCTGGAAGAGGAGACAATGCTGTTAATTGTTGAGCCCTTTCAGTGGCTCCACCTATCTTAAATTTTTAGAAGTATATGTTAGGCTCTGTTTATGTACATCATATGCAGACCATAAGAGTGATTTAGATTCTCCAGAATTTGACACCCTCTTCTGGAGTGTCTGAAGACAACTACAGTGTACTTATATCTAATAAATACATAAATAAATAAATAAATAAATAAATAAATAAATAAATAAATAAACAAACATTATTTTAAAAGGATAAGAAAGAAAGAAAGACCAGGCAGGCCTGCCGTTCTTATCTCTGTCTGTCTGTCTGTCTGTTTGTCTGTCTGATCCCCTGGAACTGGAGATGGGCCACCATATAGTTGCTGGTAGTTGATCCCAGGTTCTCTGGAAGAAGAGACAATGCTGTTAATTGTTGAGCCCTTTCAGTGGCCCCACCCATCTTAAATTTTTAGAAGTGTATGTAAATCTGTGTTTATGTCGATCTTATGCCGACCATAAGAGGGATTTAGATTCTCCAGAATATGACACCCTCTTCTAGAGTGTCTGAAGACAGCTACAGTGTACTTATATCGAATAAATACATAAATAAATACATAAACATTTTTTAAAAAGGATCAGAAAGAAAGAAAAACCAGGGAGGCCTACCACCCTTGTCTGTCTGTCTCTTTGTCTGCCTGATCCCCTGGAACTGGAAATGGACCACCATATAGTTGCTGGTAGTTGATCCCAGGTTCTCTGGAAGAGGAGACAATGCTGTTAAATGTTGAGCCCTTTCAGTGGCCCCACCCATCTTTAAATTTTTAGAAGTATATGTGAGGCTGTGTTCATGTACATCATATGTAGACACCCTCTTCTGGAGAGTCTGAAGACAGCTATAGTGTACTTATATCTAATAAATACATAAATAAATAAATAAATGAATAAATGAATAAATAAATAAATAAACATTTTTTAAAAAGGATAAGAAAGAAAGAAAAATCAGGCAGGCCTGCAATCCTTATCTCTGTCTGTCTCTCTGTCTGTCTTATCCCCTGGAACTTGAGATGGGCCACCATATAGTTGCTTGTAGTTGATCCCACGTTCTCTGGAAGAAGAGACAATGCTGTTAATTGTTGAGCCCTTTCAGTGGGCCAACCCATCTTTTAATTTCTAAAAGTATATGTGAGGCTGTGTTTATGTACATCATATGCAGACCATAAGTGGGATTTAGATTCTCCAGAAGATGACACCCTATTCTAGAGTGTCTGAAGACAGCTACAGTGTACTTATATCTAATAAATAAATAAATAAATAAATAAATAAATAAATAAATAAATAAATAAATATTTTTTAAAAAGTATAAGAAAGAAAGAAAGACCAGGCAGGCCTCCATCCTTATCTCTGTCAGTCTGTCTGTCTATCTGTCTGATCCCTTGGAACTGGAGATGGGCCACCATATAGTTGCCATTAGTTGATCCCAGGTTCTCTGGAAGAGGAGACAATGCTGTTAATTGTTGAGCCCTTTCAGTGGCTCAACCTATCTTTAAATTTTTAGAAGTATATGTTAGGCTGTGATTATGTACATCATATGCAGACCATAAGAGGGATTTAGATTCTCCAGAATTTGACACCCTCTTCTGGAGTGTCTGAAGACAACTACAGTGTACTTATATCTAATAAATACATACATAAATAAATAAATAAATAAATAAATAAATAAATAAACATTATTTTAAAAGGATAAGAAAGAAAGAAAGACCAGGCAGGCCTGCCCTCCTTATCTCTGTCTGTCTGTCTGTCTGTCTGTCTGATCCCCTGGAACTGGAGATGGGCCACCATATAATTGCTGGTAGTTGATCCCAGGTTCTCTGGAAGAAGAGACAATGCTGTTAATTGCTGAGCCCTTTCTTGACCCCACCTATTTATAATTTTTATAAGTATATGTGAGGCTGTGTTTATGTACATCATATGCAGATCATAAGAGGGATTTATATTCTCCAGAATCTGACATCCTCTTCTGGAGTGTCTGAAGACAGCTACAGTGTACTTATATATAATAAATAAATAAATAAATAAATAAATAAATAAATAAATAAACATTTTTGAAAAAGGATAAGAAAGAATGTAAGACCAGGCAGGCCTGCCATCCTTATCTCTGTCTGTCTGTCTGTCTGATCCCCTGGAACTGGAGATGGGCCACCATATAGTTTCTGCTAGTTGATCCAAGGTTCTCTGGTAGAGGAGACAATGCTGTTAATTGTTGAGCCGTTTCAGTTTCCCCACACATCTTTAAATTTTTAGAAGTATATGTGAGGCTGTGTTTATGTACATCATATACAGACCATAAGAGGGATTTAGATTCTCCAGAATATGACACCCACTTCTGAAGTGTCTGAAGATAGCTACAGTGTACTTATATCTAATAAATACATATATAAATAAATAAACATTTTTAAAATGTATAAGAGAAGAAAGAAAAACCAGGCAGGCCTGCAATCCTTGTCTGTCGGTCTGTCTGTATGTCTGTCTTATCCCCTGGAACTGGAGATGGGCCACAATATAGTTGCTGGTAGTTGATCCCAGGTCCTCTGGAAGAGGAGACAATGCTGTTAATTGTTGAGCCCATTCAGTGGCCCCACCCATCTTTAAATTTTTAGAAGTATATGTGAGGCTGTGTTTATGTACATCATATGCAGACCATAAGAGGGATATAGATTCTCCAGAATTTGACACCCTCTTCTGGAGAGTCTGAAGACAGCACAGTGTACTTATATCTAATAAATTAATAAATAAATAAATAAATAAATAAATAAATGAATAAATAAATAAATAAACATTTTTAAAAAGGATAAGAAAGAAAGAAAAATTAGGCAGGCCTGCCATTCTTATCTCTGTCTGTCTATCTGTCTGTCTGATCCCCTGCAACTTGAGATGGGCCACAATATAGTTGCTGGTAGTTGATCCCACGTTGTCTGGAAGAGGAGACAATGGTGTTAATTGTTGAGCCCTTTTAGTGGGCCCACCCATCTTTAAATTTTTAGAAGTATATGTGAGGCTGTGTTCATGTACATCATATGCAGACCATAAGCGGGATATAGATTCTCCAGAATCTGACACCCTCTTCGGGATTGTTTGAAGACAGCTACAGTGTACTTAAATCTACGAAAAAAATACATACTTAAATTAATAAACATTTTTTAAAAAGGATAAGAAAGAATGAAAGACCAGGTAGGCCTGCCATCCTTAACTCTATCTGTCTGTATGTCTGTCTGTCTGTCTGAACCCCTGGAACTGGAGATGGACCACCATATAGTTGCTGGTAGTTGATCCCAGGTTCTCTATAAGAGGAGACAATGCTGTTAATTGTTGATCCCTTTCATTGGCCCCACACATCTTTAAATTTTTAGAAGTAAATGTGAGGCTGTGTTTATGTACATCATATGCATACCATAAGAGGGATTTACATTCTCCAGAATCTGACACCCTCCTCTGGAGTGTCTAAAGAAAGCTACAGTGTACTCATATCTAAGAAATACATAAATACATAAATAAATATTTTTTTAAAAGGTTAAGAAAGAAAGAAAGACCAGGCAGGCCTGACATCCTTATCTCTGTCTGTCTGTCTGTCTGTCTGATCCACTGGAACTGGAGATGGGCCACCATAAGGTGCTGGTAGTTTATTCCAGGTTCTCTGAAAGAGGAGACAATGCTGTTAATTGTTGAGCCCTCTCAGTGGCCCCACACATCTTTAAAGTTTTAGAAGTATATGTGAGGCTGTGTTTATGTACATCATATGCAGACCATAAGAGGGATTTAGATTCTCCAGAATCTGACACCCTCTTCTGAAGTGTCTGAAGACAGCTACAGTGTACTTATATCTAATAAATACATAAATAAAAATATAAATAAACATTTTTTTAAAAAGGATAAGAAAGAAAGAAAGACCAGGCAGGCCTGCCATCCTTAGCACTGTCTGTATGTCTGTCTGTCTGATCCCCTGGAACTGGAGATGGGCCACCATATAGTTGCTGGTAGTTGATCCCAGGTACTCTGGAAGAGGAGACAATGCTGTTAATTGTTGAGCTTTTAGAGTGGCCCCACCCTTCTTTAAATTTTTAGAAGTATATGTGAGGCTGTGTTTATGTACATCATATGCAGGCCATAAGAGGGATTTAGATTCTCCAGAATCTGACACCCTCTTCTGGAGTGTCTGAACAGCTACAGTGTACTTATATCTACTAAAAATATAAATAAATAGATAAATAAATAAATAAATAAGTAAATATTTTTTAAAAAGGATAAGAAAGAAAGAAAGACCAGGCAGGCCTGGCATCCATATCTCTGCCTGTCTGTCTGTCTGTCTATCTGATCCCCGGGAACTGGAGATGGGCCACCATATAGTTGCTGGTAGTTGATCCAAGGTTCTCTGGAAGAGGAGACAATGCTGTTAATTGTTGAGCCCTTTCAGTGGCCCCACACTTCTTTAAATATTTAGAAGTATATGTGAGGCTGTGTTTATGTACATCATATTCAGATTATAAGAGGATTTAGATTCTCCAGAATCTGACACCCTCTTCTGGAGTGTCTGAAGACAGCTACAGTGTACTTATATATAATAAATAAATAAATAAATAAATAAATAAATAAATAAATAAATAAATAAACATTTTTTAAAAAGGATAAGAAAGAAAGTAAGACCAGGCAGGCCTGCCAACCTTATCTCTGTCTGTCTGTCTGTCTGTCTGATCCCCTGGAACTGGAGATGGGCCACCATATAGTTGCTGGTAGTTGATCCAAGGTTCTCTGGGAGAGGAGACAATGCTCTTAATTGTTGAGCCCTTTCAGTGGCCCCACACTTCTTTAAATATTTAGAAGTATATGTGAGGCTGTGTTTATGTACATCATATTCAGATTATAAGAGGATTTAGATTCTCCAGAATTACACACCCTCTACTAAGTGTCTGAAGACAGCTACAGTGTACTCATATTTAATAAATAAATAAATAAATAAATAAATAAATAAATAAATAAACATTTTTTAAAAAGGATAAGAAAGAAAGTAAGACCAGGCAGGCCTGCCATCCTTATCTCTGTCTGTCTGTCTGTCTGTCTGTCTGATCCCCTGGAACTGGAGATGGGCTACCATATAGTTGCTGGTAGTTGATCCCAGGTTCTCTGGAAGAGGAGACAATGCTGTTAATTGTTGAGCCCTATCAGTGGCCCTACCCATCTTTAAATTTTTAGAAGTGTATGTGAGGCTGTGTTTATGTACATCATATGCAGACCATAAGAGGGATTTAGATTCATCAGAATCTGCCACCCTCTTCTGGAGTGTCTGAAGACAGCTACAGTGTACTTATATCTAATAAATACATAAATAAATAAAAAAATTTTAAAAAGGATAAAAAAGAAGGAAAGACCAGGCAGGCCTGCTATCCTTATCCTTGTCTGTCTGTCTGATCCCCTGGGAGTGGAGATGGGCCACCATATAGTTGCAGGTAGTTGATCCCAGTTTCTCTGTCAGAGGAGACAATGCTGTTAATTGCTGAGCCCTTTCAGTGGCCCCCCTCCACCTTTAAATTTTAAGAAGTAAATGTGAGGCTGTGTTTATGTACATCATATGCAGACCATAAGAGGGATTTAGATTCTCCAGAATATGACACCTTTTCTGGAGTGTCTGAAGATGGCTACAGTGTACTTTTATCTGATAAACATATAAATAAATAAATAAACATTTTTTAAAAAGGATAAGAAAGAAAGAAAGACCAGGCAGGCCTGCCATCCTTATCTCTGTCAGTCTGTCTGTCTGTCAGTCTGTCTGATCCCTTGGAATTGGAGATGGGCCACCATATAGTTGCTGTTAGTTGATCCCAGGTTCTCTAGAAGAGGAGACAATGCTGTTAATTGTTGAGCCATATCAGTGGCCCTACCCATTTTAAATATTTAGAAGTATATGTGAGGCTGTGTTTATGTACATCATATGCAGACCATAAGAGGGTTTTAGATTCTCGAGAATCTGACACCCTCTTCTGGAGTGTCTGAAGACAGCTACAGTGTACTTATATATAATAAATAAATAAATAAATAAATAAATAAATAAATAAATAAATAAACATTTTTTAAAAAGGATAAGAAAGAAAGTAAGACCAGGCAGGCCTGCCATCCTTATCTCTGTCTGTCTGTCTGTCTGTCTGTCTGATCCCCTGGAACTTGAGATGGGCCACCATATAGTTGCTGGTAGTTGATCCCAGGTTCTCTGGAAGAGGAGACAATGCTGTTAATTGTTGAGCCCTTTCAGTGTTCCCACCCATTTTTAATTTTTAGAAGTATATGTGATGCTGTGTTTATGTACATCATATTCAGACCATAAGAGGGATTTAGATTCTCTAGAATCTGTCACCCTCTTCTGGAGTGTCTGAAAATGGCTACAGTGTACTTATATCTAATAATTACATAAATAAATAAATGAATAAATAAATAAATAAATAAATAAATAAATAAATAAATAAATAAATAAACATTTTTTAAAATGTATAAGAAATAAAGAAAGACCAGGCAGGCCTGCCATCCTTATCACTGTCTGTATGTCTGTCTGTCTGATCCCCTGGAACTGGAGATGGGCCACCTTTTAGGTGCTGGTAGTTGATCCCAGGTTCTCTGGAAGAGGAGACAATGCTGTTAATTGTTGAGTCCTTTCAATGACCCCACCTATTTATAATTTTTATAAGTATATGTGAGGCTGTGTTTATGTACATCATATGCAGACCATAAGAGGGATTTAGATTCTCCAGAATATGACACCCTCTTCTGGAGTGTCTGAACAGCTAGAGTGTACTTATATCTACTAAATACATAAATAAATAAATAAATAAATAAATAAATAAATAAATAAATAAATAAACATTTTTCAAAAAGGATAAGACAGAAAGAAAGACCAGGCAGGCCTGCCATCCATATCTCTGTCTGTCTGTCTGTCTGTCTATCTGATCCCCGGGAACTGAAGATGGGCCACCATATAGTTGCTGGTAGTTGATCCAAGGTTCTCTGGAAGAGGAGACAATGCTGTTAATTGTTGAGCCCTTTCAGTGGCCCCACACTTCTTTAAATATTTAGAAGTATAAGTGAGGCTGTGTTTATGTACATCATATTCAGATTATAAGAGGATTTAGATTCTCCAGAATCTGACACCCTATACTGGAGTGTCTGAAGACAGCTACAGTGTACTTATATCTAATAAATACATAAATAAATAAATAAATAAATAAATAAATAAATAAATAAACAAACATTTTTTTAAAAAAAAGGAAAAGAAGAAAGAAAGACCAGGCAGGCTTGCCATCCTTATCACTGTCTGTCTGTCTGTCTGTCTGATCCCTGGAACTGGAGATGGACCACCATATAGTTGCTGGTAGTTGATCCCAGGTTCTCTATAAGAGGAGACAATGCTGTTAATTGTTGAGCCCTTTCAGTGGCCGCACACATCTTATAATTTTTAGAAGTATATGTTAGGCTGTGTTTATGTACATCATATGCAGACCATAAGAGGGATTTAGATTCTCCAGAATCTGACACCCTCTTCTGGAGTGTCTGAACAGCTAGAGTGTACTTTTATCTAATAAATACATAAATAAATAAATAAATAAATAAATAAATAAACATTTTTTAAAAAGTATAAGAAATAAAGACCAGGCAGGCCTGCCATCCTTATCTCTGTCTCTCTGTCTGTCTGTATGTCTGATCCACTGGAACTGGAGATGGGCCACCATAAGGTGCTGGTAGTTTATCCCAGGTTCTCTGAAAGAGGAGACTATGCTGTTAATTGTTGAGCCCTCTCAGTGGCCCCACCCATCTTTAAATTTTTAGAAGTATATGTGAGGCTGTGTTTATGTACATCATATGCAGACCATAAGAGGGATTTAGATTCTCCAGAATCTGACACCCTCTTCTGGAGTGTCTGAAGACAGCTACAGTGTACTTATATCTAATAAATACATAAATAAATATATAAATAAATATTTTTTTAAAAAGGATAAGAAAGAAATAAAGACCAGGCAGGCCTGCCATCCTTATCACTGTCTCTATGTCTGTCTGTCTGATCCCCTGGAACTGGAGATGGGCCACCATATAGTTGCTGGTAGTTGATCCCAGGTACTCTGGAAGAGGAGACAATGCTATTAATTGTTGAGGTTTTAGAGTGGCCCCACCCTTCTTTAAGTTTTTAGAAGTATATGTGAGGCTGTGTTTATGTACATCATATGCAGACCATAAGAGGGATTTAGATTCTCCAGAATCTGACACCCTCTTCTGGAGTGTCTGAACAGCTAGAGTGTACTTATTTCTACTAAATACATAAATACATAAATAAACAAACAAACAAATAAATAAATAAATAAATAAATAAATAAATAAATAAATAAATAAACAAACATTTTTTAAAAAAGATAAGACAGAAAGAAAGACCTGGCACGCCTGCCATCCATATCTCTGTCTGTCTGTCTGTCTGTCTGTCTATCTGATCTCTGGTAACTGGAGATGGGCCACGAATAGTTGCTGGTAGTTGATCCCATGTTCTCTGGAAGTGGAGTCAGTGCTGTTAATTGTTGAGCCCTTTCAGTGGCCCCACCCATCTTTAAATTTTTAGAAGTATATGTGAGGCTGTGTTTATGTACATCATATGCAGACCATAAGAGGGATTTAATTTCTCCAGAATCGGACACCCTCTTCTGGAGTGTCTGAAGACAGCTACAGTGTACTTATATATAATAAATACATAAGTAAATAAATAAATAAATAAACATTTTTTAAAAAGGATAAGAAAGAAAGAACAGGCAGGCCTGCCATCCTTATCTCTGTCTGTCTGTCTGTCTGTCTGATCCCCTGGAACTGGAGATGGGCTACCATAAAGTTGCTGGTAGTTGATCCCAGGTTCTCTGGAAGAGGAGACAATGCTGTTAATTTTTGAGCCCTATCAGTGGCCCTACCCATCTTTAAATATTTAGAAGTATATGTGAGGCTGTGTTTATGTACATCATATGCAGACCATAAGAGGGATATAGATTCTCCAGAATCTGACACCCTCTTCTGGAGTGTCTGAAGACAGCTACAGTGTACTTATATCCAATAAATAAATAAATAAATAAATAAATAAATAAATAAATAAATAAATAAACATTTTTTAAAAAGGATAAGAAGGAAAGTAAGTCCAGGCAGGCCTGACATCCTTATCTATGTCTGTCTGTCTGTCTGTCTGTCTGATCCTCTGGAACTGGAGATGGGCCACCATATAGTTGCTGGTAGTTGATCCCAGGTTCTCTGGAAGATGAGACAATGCTGCTAATTGTTGAGCCCTTTCAGTGGCCCCACCCATTTTTAATTTTTAGAAGTATATGTGATGCTGTGTTTATGTACATCATATTCAGACCATAAGAGGGATTTAGAATCTCTAGAATCTGTCACCCTCTTCTGGAGTGTCTGAAGACGGCTACAGTGTACTTATATCTAATAAATACATAAATAAATAAATAAATAAATAAATAAATAAATAAATATACATTTTTTAAAAAGTATAAGAAATAAAGAAAGACCAGGCAGGCCTGCCATCCTTATCTCTGTCTCTCTGTCTGTCTGTCTGTCTGATCCACTGGAAATGGAGATGGGCCACCATAAGGTGCTGGTAGTTTATCCCAGGTTCTCTGAAAGAGGAGAAAATGCTGTTAATTGTTGAGCCCTCTCAGTGGCCCCACACATCTTTAAATTTTTAGAAGTATATGTGAGGGTGTGTTTATGTACATCATATGCAGACCATAAGAGGTATTTAGATTCTCCAGAATCTGACACCCTCTTTTGGAGTGTCTGTACAGCTATAGTGTACTTATATCTAATAAATAAATATATAAATAAATAAATAAATAAATAAATAAATAAATAAACAAACATTTTTTTTTAAAAAGGATAAGAAGAAAGAAAGACCATGCAGGCCTGCCATCCTTATCACTGTCTGTCTGTCTGTCTGTCTGATCCCTGGAACTGGAGATGGAACACCATATAGTTGCTGGTAGTTGATCCCAGGTACTCTGGAAGAGGAGACAATGCTGTTAATTGTTGAGCATTTAGAGTGGCCCCACTCTTCTTTAAATTTTTAGAAATATATGTGAGGCTGTGTTTATGTACATCATATGCAGACCATAAGAGGGATTTAGATTCTCCAGAATCTGACACCCTCTTCTGGAGTGTCTGAACAGCTACATTGTACTTATATCTAATAAATAAATAAATAAATAAATAAATAAATAAATAAATAAATAAATAAACAAACATTTTTTAAAAAAAAGGATAAGAAAGAAAGAAAGGCCAGGAAGACTGCCATCCTTATCACTGTCTGTCTGTCTGTTTTCTGATCCCCTGGAACTGGAGATGGACCAACATATAGTTGCTGGTAGTTGATTCCAGGTTCTCTATAAGAGGAGACAATGCTGTTAATTGTTGAGCCCTTTCAGTGGCCCCACACATCTTTTAATTTTTAGAAGTATATGTTAGGCTGTGTTTATGTACATCATATGCAGTCCATAAGAGGGATTTAGATTCTCCAGAATCTGACACCCTTTTCTGGAGTGTCTGAACAGCTACAGTGTACTTATAACTACTAAATTCATAAATAAATAAATAAATAAATGAATAAATAAATAAATAAACATTTTTTTAAAAAGTATAAGAAATATTGAAAGACCAGACAGGCCTGCCATCCTTATCTCTGTCTCTCTGTTTGTCTGTCGGTCTGATCCACTGGAACTGGAGATAGCCCACCATAAGGTGCTGGTAGTTTAATCCCAGGTTCTCTGAAAAAGGAGACAATGCTGTTAATTGTTGAGCCCTCTCAGTGGCCCCACACATCTTTAAATTTTTAGAAGTATATGTGAGGCTGTGTTTATGTACATCATATGCAGACCATAAGAGGGATTTAGATTCTCCAGAATCTGACACCCTCTTCTGGAGTGTCTGAAGACAGCTACAGTGTACTTATATCTAAGAAATACATAAATAAATATATAAATAAACATTTTTTTAAAAAGGATAAGAATGAAAGAAAGACCAGACAGGCCTGCCATCCTTAGCACTGTCTGTATGTCTGTCTGTCTGATCCCCTGGAACTGGAGATGGGCCACCATATAGTTGCTGGTAGTCGATCCCTGGTATTCTGGAAGAGGAGACAATGCTGTTAATTGTTGAGCTTTTAGAGTGGCCCCACCCTTCTTTAAATTTTTAGAAGTATATGTGAGGCTGAGTTTATGTACATCATATGCAGACCATAAGAAAGATTTAGATTCTCAAGAATATGACACCCTCTTCTGGAGTGTCTGAACAGGTACTGTGTACTTATATCTAATAAATAAATAAATAAATAAATTAATAAATAAATAAATAAATAAATAAACATTTTTTTAAAAGGATAAGACAGAAAGAAAGACCAGGCAGGCCAGCCATCCATATCTCTGTCTGTCTGTCTGTCAGACTGTCTGTCTATCTGATCCCTGGGAACTGGAGATGGGCCACGAATAGTTGCTGGTAGTTGATCCCAGGTTCTCTGGAAGAGGAGACAATGCTGTTAATTGTTGAGCCCTTTCAGTGGCGCCACCCATCTTTAAATATTTAGAAGTATATGTGAGGCTGTGTTTATGTACATCATATTCAGATTATAAGAGGATTTAGATTCTCCAGAATCTGACACCCTCTTCTGGAGTGTCTGAAGACAGCTACAGTGTTCTTATATCTTATAAATCCATAAATAAATATATAAATAAACATTTTGTTAAAAAGGATAAGAAAGAAAGAAAGACCAGGCAGGCCTGCCATCCTTGTCACTGTCTGTATGTCTGTCTGTATGATCCCCTGGAATTGGAGATGGGCCACCATATAGTTGCTGGTAGTTGATCCCAGGTACTCTGGAAGAGGAGACAATGCTGTTAATTGTTGAGCTTTTAGAGTGGCCCCACCCTTCTTTAAATTTTTAGAAGTATATGTGAGGCTGTGTTTATGTACATCATATGCAGACCATAAGAGGGATTTAGATTCTCCAGAATCTGACCCCTTCTTTTGGAGTATCTGAAGATAGCTACAGTGTACTTATATCTAATAAATAAATAAATAAATAAATAAATAAATAAATAAATAAATAAATAAATAAATAAACATTTTTTAAAAAGGATAAGAAAGAAAGAAAGACCAGGCAGGGCTGCCATCCTTATCTTTGTCTGTCTGTCTGTCTCTCTGTTTGTCTGTCTGTCTGATCTCCTGGAACTGGAGAAGGGCCACCATTTTGTTGCTGGTAGTTGATCCCAGGTCTTCTGAAGAGGAGACAATGCTGTTAATTGTTCAGCCCTTTCAGTGGCCCCACCCATCTTTAAATTTCTAGAAGTAAATGTGATGCTGTGTTTATGTACATCATATTCAGACCCTTAAAGAGGGATTTATATTCTCCAGAATCTGACACCGTGTTTTGGAGTGTCTATGACGGATACAGGGTACTTATATCTAATAAATACATAAATAAAGAAATAAACATTTTTTAAAAACGATAAGAAAGAAAGAAAGACCAGGCAGGCCTGCCATCCTTATCTCTGTCTCTCTGTCTGTCTGTCTGTCTGATCCTCTGGAACTGGAGATGGGCCACCATAGAGTTTCTTGTAGTTGATCCCAGGTTCTCTGGAAGAGGAGACAATGCTGTTAATTGTTGAGCCCTTTCAGTGGCCCCACCCATCTTTAAATTTTTAGAAGTATATGCGAGGCTGTGTTTATGTACGCAATATGCAGACCATAAGAGGGATTTAGATTCTCCAGAATCTGACACCCTCTTCTGGAGTGTCTGAAGACAGCTACAGTGTACTTATATCTAATAAATTCATAAATAAACAAATAAACATTTTTTAAAAAGGATAATAAAGAAAGAGAGACCAGGCAGGCCTGACATCCTTGTCTTTCTGTCTGTCTGTCTGATCCCCTGGAACTGGAGATGGGCCACGATATAGTTGCTGGTAGTTGATCCCAGGTTCTCTGGTAGAGGAGACAATGCTGTTAATTGTTGAGCCCTTCAGTGGCCCCACCCATCTTTAAATTTTTAGAAGTATATGTGAGGCTGTGTTCATTTACATCATATGCAGACCATAAGAGGGATATTGATTCTCCAGAATCTGACACCCTCTTCTGGAGAGTCTGAGGACAGCTACAGTGTACTTATATTAATAAATACATAAATAAATAAATAAATAAATTAATTAATAAATAAATAAATAAATAAATAAATAAACATTTTTTAAAAAGGATAAGAAAGAAAGAAAAATCAGGCAGGCCTGCCATCCTTATCTCTGTCTGTCTGTCTGTCTGTCTTATCCCCTGGAACTTGAGATGGGCCACCATATAGTTGCTTGTAGTTGATCCAAGGATCTCTGGAAGAGGAGACAATGCTGTTAATTGTTGAGCCCTTTCAGTGGGCCCACCCTTCTTTAAATTTTTAGAAGTATATGTGAGGCTGTGTTTATGTACATCAAATGCAGATCATAAGAGGGATTTAGATTACCCAGAAGATGACACCCACTTCTAGAGTGTCTGAAGACAGCTAAAGTGTACTTATATCTAATAAATACATACTTAAATTAATAAACATTTTTTAAAAGTATAAGAAAGAAAGAAAGACCAGGCAGGCCTCCATCCTTATCTCTGTCAGTCTGTCTGTCTGTCTGATCCATTGGAACTGGAGATGGGCCACTATATAGTTGCTGTTAGTTTATCCCAGGTTCTCTGGAAGAAGAGACAATGCTGTTAATTGTTGAGCCCTTTCAGTGGCTCCACCTATCTTTAAATATTTAGAAGTATATGTTAGGCTGTGTTTATGTACATCATATGCAGACCATAAGAGGGATTTAGATTCTCCAGAATCTGACACCCTCTTCTGGAGTGTCTGAAGACAACTACAGTGTACTTATATCTAATAAATACATAAATAAATAAATAAATAAATAAATAAATAAATAAACATTATTTTAAAAGGATAAGAAAGAAAGAAAAACCAGGCAGGCCTGCCCTCCTTATCTCTGTCTGTCTGTCTGTCTGTCTGATCCCCTGGAACTGGAGATGGGCCACCATATAGTTGCTGGTAGTTGATCCCAGGTTTTCTGGAAGAAGAGACAATGCTGTTAATTGTTGAGCCCTTTCAGTGGCTCCACCTATCTTTAAATATTTAGAAGTATATGTTAGGCTGTGTTTATGTACATCATATGCAGACCATAAGAGGGATTTAGATTCTCCAGAATCTGACACCCTCTTCTGGAGTGTCTGAAGACAACTACAGTGTACTTATATCTAATAAATACATAAATAAATAAATAAATAAATAAATAAATAAATAAATAAATAAATAAACATTATTTTAAAAGGATAAGAAAGAAAGAAAAACCAGGCAGGCCTGCCCTCCTTATCTCTGTCTGTCTGTCTGTCTGTCTGATCCCCTGGAACTGGAGATGGGCCACCATATAGTTGCTGGTAGTTGATCCCAGGTTTTCTGGAAGAAGAGACAATGCTGTTAATTGTTGAGCCCTTTCAGTGGCCCCACCCATCTTAAATTTTTAGAAGTGTATGTGAATCTGTGTTTATGTCCAACATATGCAGACCATAAGAGGGATTTATATTCTCCAGAATCTGACACCCTCTTCTGGAGTGTCTGAATACAGCTACAGTGTACTTATATCTTATAAATACATAAATAAATAAATAAACATTTTTTAAAAAGGATAAGAAAGAAAGAAAAACCAGGGAGGACTGCCACCCTTGTCTGTCTGTCTCTTTGTCTGCCTGATCCCCTGGAACTGGAGATGGGCCACCATATAGTTGCTGGTAGTTGATCCCAGGTTCTCTGGTAGAGGAGACAATGCTGTTAATTTTTGAGCCCTTTCAGTGGCCCCACACATCTTTAAATTTTTAGAAGTATATGTGAGGCTGTGTTTATGTACATCATATGCAGACCATAAGAGGGATTTAGATTCTCCAGAATCTGGCACCCTCTTCTGGAGTGTCTGAAGACAGCTACAGTGTACTTATATGTAATAAATACAAAAATAAATAAATAAATAAATAAACATTTTTTTTAAAAGTATAAGAAAGAAAGAAAGACCAGGCAGGCCTCCATTCTTATCTCTGTCTGTCTGTCTGTCTGTCTGATACCCTGGAACTGGAGATGGGCAACCATATAGTTGCTGGTAGTTTATCCAAGGTTCTCTGGAAGAGGAGACAATGCTGTTAATTGTTGATCCCTTTCTGTGGCCCCACCCATCTTTAAATTTTTAGAAGTATATGTGAGGCTGTGTTTATGTACATCATATGCAGACCATAAGAGGGATTTAGATTCTCCAGAATCTGACATCCTCTTGGAGTATCTGAAGATAGCTACAGTGTACTTATATCTAATAAATAAATAAATAAATAAATAAATAAATAAATAAATAAACATTTTTTAAAAAGGATAAGAAAGAAAGAAAGACCAGGCAGGGATGCCATCCTTATCTTTGTCTGTCTGTCTGTCTCTCTGTTTGTCTGTCTGTCTGATCTCCTGGAACTGGAGATGGGCCACCATTTTGTTGCTGGTAGTTGATCCCAGGTCTTCTGAAGAGGAGACAATGCTGTTAATTGTTCAGCCCTTTCAGTGGCCCCACCCATCTTTAAATTTCTAGAAGTAAATGTGATGCTGTGTTTATGTACATCATATTCAGACCCTTAAAGAGGGATTTATATTCTCCAGAATCTGACACCGTCTTTTGGAGTGTCTATGACGAATACAGGGTACTTATATCTAATAAATACATAAATAAAGAAATAAACATTTTTTAAATACGATAAGAAAGAAAGAAAGACCAGGCAGGCCTGCCATCCTTATCACTGTCTGTCTGTCTGTCTGATCCCCTGGAACTGGAGATGGGCCACCATATAATTGCTGGTAGTTGATCCCAGGTTCTCTGGAAGATGAGTCAGTGCTGTTAATTGTTGAGCCCTTTCAGTGGCCCCACCCATCTTTAAATTTTTAGAAGTATATGTGAGGCTGTGTTCATGTACATCATATGCAGACCATAAGAGGGATATAGATTCTCCAGAATCTGACACCCTCTTCGGGAGTGTTTGAAGACAGCTACAATGTACTTAAATCTAATAAATACATACTTAAATTAATAAACATTTTTTAAAAAGGATAAGAAAGAATGAAAGACCAGGTAGGCCTGCCATTCTTAACTCTATCTGTCTGTATGTCTGTCTGTCTGTCTGATCCCCTGGAACTGGAGATGGGCCACCATATCGTTGCTGGTACTTGATCCCTGGTTCTCTATAAGAGGAGACAATGTTGTTAATTGTTGATCCCTTTCATTGGCCCCACACATCTTTAAATTTTTAGAAGTAAATGTGAGGCTGTGTTTATGTACATCATATGCAGACCATAAGAGGGATATAGATTCTCCAGAATCTGACACCCTCTTCTGGAGTGTCTGAAGACAGCTACAGTGTACTTATATCTAATAAATAAATAAATAAATAAATAAATAAATAAATAAATAAATAAACATTTTTTAAAAGGGATAAGAAAGAAAGAAAAACCAGGCAGGCCTGCCATCCTTGTCTGTCTTTCTCTCTGTCTGTCTGTCTTGCCTAGCCCCTTGAGTAGCCTAGCCTAGTCCCTTGCCTTGACTAGCCCAGCCCCTTGCCTAGCCTAGCCTAGCCCAGCCCAGCCCTGCCTTGCCTAGCCCTGCCTATCCCTGTCTTTAACCAGGCTGGCCTCGAACTCAGAAACTGACTGCCTCTGCCTTCAGAGTGCTCTCATTAAGAGCTCGAGCCACCACTGACTGTTGGGTTTTCTAAGTCTTACATAGGTATGGTCTGTTTCTCAGCTGTGAAACCCTAATTAACACATGTAGTCTGTCCTAGGTCAGCCATAGCTACAGACTGAGGCCTTTTCTAAAACAAAACAAAAGAAAACAAAAAATAGAAATAATAAAATAAATAAATTAAGCAACCACATGATATCTTTTCTTTCTTTCAATGATACTCAGAGCTTGAAGCAGTTCACCCATGAGACCTCAGCTCCGGACATTGAGGCTCTTTCCCTAACAAGTATTATGGCTGAACCTGAGGGGTTCTACTGCTGATTTGTGTCCCCCACTTTAAAAAAATAGTTGTTTTCAAAGGCTGCAGTTTCTTAGCCCTGTTCCTTGTTACAGTTGAGTCACAGCCCTGAAAGTTCAGTGGTAGTTAAAGGCACTGAGAAGGGCTTCCTATAGACATCAAAGACCAAGTCTTTGTTTTTAAAAAGTTAATCTGGATTCCCCCACCCCCTGGCATCCTTAGAATGCCTAGAAAGGAAGGCAGGGACCTGGGCAGAAGGGTGCAAGGCTACTGGTGTTTGTAAGTGGTAACAGAAAGCTTTCTCTTGTTGGTACCCTACCCCAAGTTACACTGTCACTTCTTTTTCCTAGTTGTTGTTTTGTCGGTTTGTATTCTCAACATAGACCCTTTTCCTTCCTAACCTTGGCTGTCCTGAACCTTACTGTCCTTGAACTCAGTGATTTGCCTGTCTTGCTGGGATGAAACTGTGAGCTACCATCCAGAAGGAAGCACCCTGCTGAGGTTAGATTGGGGTCTCTTCCATTTTCCTCTATGAACATGCATATGGCAGGCCTGTTCTTTCTTTTTTACTTTTCCTTTTCTTTTTAAAGATTTATTTATTTATTATATTTAAGTATGCTGTAGCTATGTTCAGACAGTCCAGAAGAGGGTGTCAGATTCTGATGAATCTAAATCATTCTTATTGTCTGCATATGATGTATATAAACACAGCCTCACATAAACTCAAAAAAAAAAAGAAAGAAATATGTGGCTACAGAGAGGGCTCAACAATTAAGAGCATTGTCTCCTCTTCCAGAGAACCTGGGCTCAATTACCAGTATTATATATGGTGGCCCATCTCCAGTTCCAGGGGATCTAATACTCTGTTCTGGAGTCTGTGGGCACAGCATACACATGCAAAACATTCTTACACAATCATTGAGAGAGGAGAGAGAGGGGTTGAGAGAGAGGGGAGGTAATCATACCTCCTGACGAGTTTGAAGACCTGAGCTTCATCACTCACACAAATAAATAAATGCAAAATATTTTTTTATAAATAAACTCTGCCATTGCCCTTTAAAAATTCCTAGAAAACAAGTTTTATAAGCAACAGTTATATTTACTATATCTAAAGGACAGTCATGAGCATATTCAATAAATAGAAAAAGGCCTGTTAGTCTTAGAAATGGAAAAGACAAACCAAGGAAGGTTTGCAATTACATAATGAGGCAGCTCAGCCCAGCTCTAAGGTTGGAAATAAGACTCGAGAATAGGATACACCTGAAGACAGCCAGCCATTGTTTTTTGTTTTGGAGGCTGAAAGGATACACCTGAAGACAGCCAATGCTGTGTGATGGTGATCTGGTATTTTTTTTTTTAATTTTTAAAAACTTTAACACTTTTTATAAAACTTTTATAAAAACTTTTTCTTTCTTTCTTTCTTCCTTTCTTTCCTCACCCTAGCCCCTTCCCTAGCCCTGTCTTTCACCAGGGTGGCCTCGAACTCAGAAACTGACTGACTCTATCTACAGAGTGCTCTCATTAAGAGCTTGAGCCACCACTGAATGTAGGGTTTTCTAAGCCTTACCTTGCTCTTGGTGTCTATTCTCAGCTGTGAAACCCTAATTAACACAAGTAGGCAGTCCTGGGTCAGCCAGAGCTACAGACTGAGGACTTCTCTAAAAACAAATAAAACAAAACAAAACAACAAGTAGAAATAATAAAATACATAAATTAAGCAAACACAGCATAGCTTTTCTCTCTCTAGGTGGTACTCAGATATTCCAGCAGTTGGCCTGTGACACCTCAGCTCAGTATATGTGAGGCTGTGTTTATGTACATCCTATGCAGACCATAAGAGGGATTTACATTCTCCAGAATCTGACACCCTCCTCTGGAGTGTCTAAAGAAAGCTATAGTGTACTTATATCTAAGAAATACATAAAAAATAAAAAAATAAATAAATATTTTTTAAAAAGGATAAGAAAGAAAGAAAGACCAGGCAGGCCTGCCATCCTTATCTCTGTCTGTCTGTCTGTCTGTCTGATCCCCTGGAACTGGAGATGGGCCATCTTGTAGGTACTGGTAGTTGATCCCAGGTTCTCTGGAAGAGGAGACAATGCTGTTAATTGTTGAACCATTTCAGTGGCCCCACCCATTTTTAATTTTTAGAAGTATATGTGAGGCTGTGTTTATGTACATCATATGCAGACCATAAGAGGGATTTAGATTCTCCAGAATCTGACACCCTCTTCTGGAGTGTCTGAAGATGGCTACAGTGTACTTATATATAATAAATACATAAATAAATAAATAAATAAATAAATAAAGATTTTTTAAAAAGTATAAGAAATAAAGAAAGACCAGGCAGGCCTGCCATCCTTATCTCTGTCTCTCTGTCTGTCTGTCTGTCTGATCCACTGGAACTGGAGATGGGCCACCATAAGGTGCTGGTAGTTTATCCCAGGTTCTCTGAAAGAGGAGACAATGCTGTTAATTGTTGAGCCCTCTCAGTGGCCCCACACATCTTTAAATTTTTAGAAGTATATGTGAGGCTGTGTTTATGTACATCATATGCAGACCATAAGAGGGATTTTGATTCTCCAGAATCTGACACCCTCTTCTGGAGTGTCTGAAAACAGCTACAGTGTACTTATATCTAATAAATACATAAATAAATATATAAATAAACACTTTTTTTAAAAAGGATAAGAAAGAAAGAAAGACCAGGCAGGCCTGCCATCCTTATCACTGTCTGTATGTCTGTCTGTCTGATCCCCTGGAACTGGAGATGGGCCATCATATAGTTGCTGGTAGTTGATCCTAGGTACTCTGGAAGAGGAGACAATGCTGTTAATTGTTGAGCTTTAAGAGTGGCCCCACCCTTCTTTAAATTTTTAGAAGTATATGTGAGGCTGTGTTTATGTACATCATATGCAGACCATAAGAGGGATTTAGATTCTCCAGAATCTGACACCCTCTTCTGTAGTGTCTGAACAGCTACAGTGTACTTATATCTACTAAATACATAAATAAATAAATAAATAAACATTTTTTAAAAAGGATAAGAAAGAAAGAAAGACCAGGCAGGCCTGCCATCCATATCTCTGACTGTCTGTCTGTCTGTCTATCTGATTCCCGGGAACTGGAGATGGGCCACCATATAGTTGCTGGTAGTTGATCCAAGGTTCTCTGGAAGAGGAGACAATGCTCTTAATTGTTGAGCCCTTTCAGTGGCCCCACACTTCTTTAAATATTTAGAAGTATATGTGAGGCTGTGTTTATGTACATCATATTCAGATTATAAGAGGATTTAGATTCTCCAGAATCTGACACCCTCTACTGGAGTGTCTGAAGACAGCTACAGTGTACTTATATGTAATAAATAAATAAATAAATAAACATTTTTAAAAAGGATAAGAAACAAAGTAAGACCAGGCAGGCCTGCCATCCTTATCTCTGTCTGTCTGTCTGTCTGTCTGATCACCTGGGAGTGGAGATGGGCCACCATATAGTTGCAGGTAGTTGATCCCAGGTTCTCTGAAAGAGGAGACAATGCTGTTAATTGCTGAGCCCTTTCAGTGGCCCCCCTCCCACCTTTAAATTTTAAGAAGTAAACATGAGGCTGTGTTTATGTACATAATATGCAGACCATAAGAGGGATTTAGATTCTCCAGAATCTGACACCTTCTTCTGGAGTGTCTGAAGATGGCTACAGTGTACTTATAACTAATAAACATATAAATAAATAAATAAACATTTTTTAAAAAGGATAAGAAAGAAAGAAAGACCAGGCAGGCCTGCCATCCTTATCTCTGTCAGTCTGTCTGTCTCTCAGTCTGTCTGATCCCTTGGAACTGGAGATGGGCCACCATGTATTTGCTGTTACTTGATCCCAGGTTCTCTGGAAGAGGAGACAATGCTGTTAATTGTTGATCCCTTTCAGTGTCTCCACCTATCTTTAAATTTTTAGAAGTATATGTTAGGCTGTGTTTATGTACATCATATGCAGACCATAAGAGGGATTTAGATTCTCCAGAATCTGACACCCTCTTCTGGAGTGTCTGAAGACAACTATAGTGTACTTATATCTAATAAATACATATATAAATAAATATAAATAAATAAATAAACATTATTTTAAAAGGATAAGAAAGAAAGAAAGACCAGGCAGGCCTGCCATCCTAATCTCTGTCTGTCTGTCTGTCTGTCTGATCCCCTGGAACTGGAGATGGGCCACCTTGTAGTTGCTGGTAGTTGATCCCAGGTTCTCTGGAAGAGGAGACAATGCTCTTAATTGTTGAGCCCTTTCAGTGGCCCCACATTTCTTTAAATATTTAGAAGTATATGTGAGGCTGTGTTTATGTACATCATATTCAGAATATAAGAGGATTTAGATTCTCCAGAATCTGACACCCTCTACTGGAGTGTCTGAAGACAGCTACAGTGTACTTATATATAATAAATAAATAAATAAATAAATAAATAAATAAATAAACATTTTTTAAAAAGAATAAGAAAGAAAGTAAGACCAGGCAGGCCTGCCATCCTTATCTCTGTCTGTCTGTCTGTCTGTCTGATCCCCTGGAACTGGAGATGGGCCACCATATAGTTGCTGGTAGTTGATCCCAGGTTCTCTGGAAGAGGAGACAATGCTGTTAGTTGTTGAGCCCTTTCAGTGGCCCCACCCATTTTTAATTTTTAGAAGTATATGTGATGCTGTGTTTATGTACATCATATTCAGACCATAAGAGGGATTTAGATGCTCTAGAATCTGTCACCCTCTTATGGAGTGTCTGAAGACGGCTACATTGTTCTTATATCTAATAAATACATAAATACATAAATAAATAAATAAATAAATAAATAAACATTTTTTAAAAAGTATAAGAAAGAAAGTAAGACCAGGCAGGCCTGCCATCCTTATCTCTGTCTCTCTGTCTGTCTGTCTGTCTGATCCACTGGAACTGGAGATGGGCCACCATAAGGTGCTGGTAGTTTATCCCAGGTTCTCTGAAAGAGGAGACAATGCTGTTAATTGTTGAGCCCTCTCAGTGGCCCCACACATCGTTAAATTTTTAGAAGTATATGTGAGGCTGTGTTTATGTACATCATATGCAGACCATAAGAAGGATTTAGATTCTCCAGAATCTGACACCCTCTTCTGGAGTGTCTGAACAGGTACAGTGTACTTATATCTAATAAATAAATAAATAAATAAATAAATAAATAAATAAATAAATAAATATTTTTTTAAAAAGGATAAGAAAGAAAGAAAGACCAGGCTGGCCTGCCATCCTTATCCTTGTCTGTCTGTCTGTCTGTCTGATCCCCAGGGAGTGGAGATGGGCCACCATATAGTTGCAGGTAGTTGATCCCAGGTTCTCTGTAAGAGGAGACAATGCTGTTAATTGCTGAGCCCTTTCAGTGGCCCCCCCCACCTTTATATTTTAAGAAGTAAATGTGAGGCTGTGTTTATGTACATCATATGGAGACCATAAGAGGGATTTAGATTCTCCAGAATCTGACACCTTCTTCTGGAGTGTCTGAAGACGGCTACAGTGTACTTATATCTAATAAAAATATATATAAATAAATAAACATTTTTTAAAAGGATAAGAAAGAAAGAAAGACCAGGCAGGCCTGCCATCCTTATCTCTGTCAGTCTGTCTGTCTGTCTGATCACCTGGAACTGGAGATGGGCCACCATATAGTTGCTGGTAGTTGATCCCAGGTACTCTGGAAGAGGAGACAATGCTCTTAATTGTTGAGCCCTTTCGTGGCCCCACACTTCTTTAAATATTTAGAAGTATATGTGAGGCTGTGTTTATGTACATCATATTCAGATTATAAGAGGATTTAGATTCTCCAGAATCTGACACCCTCTACTGGAGTGTCTGAAGACAGCAACAGTGTACTTATATGTAATAAATAAATAAATAAATAAACATTTTTTAAAAAGGATAAGAAAGAAAGTAAGACCAGGTAGGCCTGCCATCCTTATCTCTGTCTGTCTGTTTGTCTGTCTGTCTGATCCCCTGGAACTGGAGATGGGCCACCATATAGTTGCTGGTAGTTGATCCAAGGTTCTCTGGAAGAGGAGACAATGCTCTTAATTGTAGAGCCCTTTCAGTGGCCCCACACTTCTTTAAATATTTAGAAGTATATGTGAGCTGTGTTTAAGTACATCATATTCAGATTATAAGAGGATTTAGATTCTCAAGAATCTGACACCCTCTACTGGAGTGTCTGAAGACAGCTACAGTGTACTTATATATAATAAATAAATAAATAAATAAATAAACATTTTTTAAAAAGGATAAGAAAGAAAGACCAGGCAGGCCTGCCATCCTTATCTCTGTCAGTCTGTCTGTCTGTCTGATCCCCTGGAACTGGAGATGGGCCACCATATAGTTGCTGGTAGTTGATCCCAGGTACTCTGGAAGAGGAGACAATGCTGTTAATTGTTGAGCTTTTAGAGTGGCCCAACCCTTCTTTAAATTTTTAGAAGTATATGTTAGGCTGTGTTTATGTACATCATATGCAGACCATAAGAGGGATTTAGATTCTCCAGAATCTGACACCCTCTTCTGGAGTGTCTGAAGACAACTACAGTGTACTTATATCTAATAAATACATAAATAAATAAATAAATAAATAAATAAATAAATAAATAAACAAACAAACATTATTTTAAAAGGATAAGAAAGAAAGAAAGACCAGACAGGCCTGCCATCCTTATCTCTGTCTGTCTGTCTGTCTGTCTGATCCCCTGGAACTGGAGATGGGCCACCTTGTAGTTGCTGGTAGTTGATCCCAAGTTCTCTGGAAGAGGAGACAATGCTGTTAATTGTTGAGCCCTTTCAGTGGCCCCACCCATTTTTAATTTTTAGAAGTATATGTGATGCTATGTTTATGTACATCATATTCAGAACATAAGAGCGATTTAGATTCTCTAGAATCTGTCACCCTCTTCTGGAGTGTCTGAAGACGGCTACAGTGTACTTATATCTAATAAATAAATAAATAAATAAATAAATAAATAAATAAACATTTTTTAAAAAGTATAAGAAATAAAGAAAGACCAGGCAGGCCTGCCATCCTTATCTCTGTCTCTCTGTCTGTCTGTCTGTCTGATCCACTGGAACTGGAGATGGCCCACCATAAGGTGCTGGTAGTTTATCCCAGGTTCTCTGAAAGAGAGACAATGCTGTTAATTGTTGAGCCCTCTCAGTGGCCCCACACATCTTTAAATTTTTAGAAGTATATGTTAGGCTGTGTTTATGTACATAATATACAGACCATAAGAGGGATTTAGATTCTCCAGAATCTGAGACCCTCTTCTGGAGTGTCTGAAGACAGCTACAGTGTACTTATATCTAATAAATACATAAATAAATATATAAATAAACATTTTTTTAAAAAGGATAAGAAAGAAAGAAAGACCAGGCAGGCCTGCCATCCTTATCTCTGTCTCTCTGTCTGTCTGTCTGATCCCCTGGAACTGGAGAAGGGCCACCATATAGTTGCTGGTAGTTGATCCCAGGTTCTCTGGAAGAGGAGACAATGCTGTTAATTGTTGAGCTTTTAGAGTGGCCCCACCCTTCTTTAAATTTTTAGAAGTATATGTGAGGCTGTGTTTATGTACATCATATGCAGACCATAAGAGGGATTTAGATTCTCCAGAATCTGACACCCTCTTCTGGAGTGTCTGAAGACAACTACAGTGTACTTATATCTAATAAATACATAAATAAATATATAAATAAACATTTTTTTAAAAAGGATAAGAAAGAAAGAAAGACCAGGCAGGCCTGCCATCCTTATCACTGTCTGTATGTCTGTCTGTCTGATCCCCTGGAACTGGAGATGGGCCATCATATAGTTGCTGGTAGTTGATCCCAGGTACTCTGGAAGAGGAGACAATGCTGTTAATTGTTGAGCTTTTAGAGTGGCCCCACCCTCCTTTAAATTTTTAGAAGTATATGTGAGGCTATGTTTATGTACATCATATGCAGACCATAAGAGGGATTTAGATTCTCCAGAATCTGACACACTCTTCTGGAGTGTCTGAACAGCTACAGTGTACTTATATCTAATAAATAAATAAATAAATAAATAAATAAATAAATAAATAAATAAATAAACATTTTTTTAAAAAAAGGATAAGAAAGAAAGAAAGACCAGGCAGGCCTGCCATCCTTATCACTGTCTGTCTGTCTGTCTGTCTGATCCCCTGGAACTGGAGATGGACCACCTAATAGTTGCTGGTAGTTGATCCCAGGTTCTCTATAAGAGGAGACAATGCTGTTAATTGTTGAGCCCACTCAGTGGCCCCACACATCTTTTAATTTTTAGAAGTATATGTTCGGCTGTGTTTATATACATCTTATGCAGACCATAAGAGGGATTTAGATTCTCCAGAATCTGACACCCTCTTCTGGAGTGTCTGAATAGCTACAGAGTACTTATATCTAATAAATACATAAATAAATAAATAAATAAATAAATAAATAAATAAATAAATAAATAAACATTTTTTAAAAGGATAAGAAAGAAAGTAAGACCAGGCAGGCCTGCCATCCTTATCTCTGTCTCTGTCTGTCTGTCTGTCTGATCCACTGGAACTGGAGATGGGCCACCATAAGGTGCTGGTAGTTTATCCCAGGTTCTTTGAAAGAGGAGACAATGCTATTAATTGTTGAGCCCTCTCAGTGGCCCCACACATCTTTAAATTTTTAGAAGTATATGTGAGGCTGTGTTTATGTACATCATATGCAGACCATAAGAGGGATTTAGATTCTCCAGAATCTGGCACCCTCTTCTGGAGTGTCTGAAGACAGCTACAGTGTACTTATATCAAATAAATACATAAATAAATATATAAATAAACATTTTTTTAAAAAGGATAAGAAAGAAAGAAAGACCAGGCAGGCCTGCCATCCTTATCACTGTCTGTATGTCTGTCTGTATGATCCCCTGGAACTGAAGATGGGCCACCATATAGTTGCTGGTAGTTGATCCCAGGTACTCTGGAAGAGGAGACAATGCTGTTAATTGTTGAGCTTTTAGAGTGGCCCCACCCTTCTTTAAATTTTTAGAAGTATATGTGAGGCTGTGTTTATGTACATCATATGCAGACCATAAGAGGGATTTAGATTCTCCAGAATCTGACACCCTCTTCTGGAGTGTCTGAACAGCTACAGTGTACTTATATCTACTAAATAAATAAATAAATAAATAAACATTTTTTAAAAAGGATAAGACAGAAAGAAAGAACAGGCAGGCCTGCCATTCATATCTCTGTCTGTCTGTCTGTCTGTCTATCTGATCCCTGGGAACTGGAGATGGGCCACGAATAGAAGCTGGTAGTTGATCCCAGGTTCTCTCGAAGAGGAGGCAATGCTGTTAATTGTTGAGCCCTTTCAGTGGCGCCACCCATCTTTAAATATTTAGAAGTATATGTGAGGCTGTGTTTATGTACATCATATGCAGACCATAGGAGGGATTTAGATTCTCCAGAATCTGACACCCACTTCTGGAGTGTCTGAAGACAGCTACAGTGTACTTATATCTAATAAATAAGTAGATAAATAAATAAATAAATAAATAAATAAACATTTTTTAAAAAGGATAAGAAAGAAAGAAAGACCAGGCAGGCCTGCCATCCATATCTCTGTCTGTCTGTCTGTCTGTCTATCTGATCCCCGGGAACTGGAGATTGGCCACCATATAGTTGCTGGTAGTTGATCCAAGGTTCTCTGGGAGAGGAGCCAATGCTGTTAATTGTTGAGCCCTTTCAGTGGCCCCACACTTCTTTAAATATTTAGAAGTATATGTGAGGCTGTGTTTATGTACATCATATTCAGATTATAAGAGGATTTAGATTCTCCAGAATCTGACACCCTCTACTGGAGTGTCTGAAGACAGCTACAGTGTACTTATATGTAATAAATAAATAAATAAATAAACATTTTTTAAAAAGGATAAGAAAGAAAGTAAGAACAGGCAGGCCTGCCATCCTTATCTCTGTCTGTCTGTCTGTCTGTCTGTCTGATCCCCTGGAACTGGAGATGGGCCAACATATAGTTGCTGGTAGTTGATCCCAGGTTCTCTGGAAGAGGAGACAATGCTGTTAATTGTTGAGCCCTATCAGTGGCCCTACCCATCTTTAAATTTTTAGAAGTGTATGTGAGGCTGTTTTTATGTACATCATATGCAGACCAGAAGAGGGATTTAGATTCATTAGAATCTGACACCCTCTTCTGGAGTGTCTGAAGACAGCTACAGTGTACTTATATCTAATAAATTCATAAATAAATACAATTATTTTTAAAAAGGATAAGAAAGAAAGAAAGACCAGGCAGGCCTGCCATACTTATCCTTGTCTGTCTGTGTGTCTGTATGATCCCCTGGGAGTGGAGATGGGCCACCATATAGTTGCAGGTAGTTGATCCCAGGTTCTCTGAAAGAGGAGACAATGCTGTTAATTGCTGAGCCCTTTCAGTGCCCCCCCCACCTTTAAATTTTAAGAAGTAAACGTGAGCCTGTGTTTATGTACATCATATGCAGACCATAAGAGGGATTTTGATTCTCCAGAATCTGACACCTTCTTCTGGAGTGTCTGAAGACGGCTACAGTGTACTTATATCTAATAAACATATAAATAAATAAATAAACATTTTTTAAAAAGGATGAGAAAGAAAGAAAGACCAGGCAGGCCTGCCATCCTTATCACTCTCTGTATGTCTGTCGGTCTGATCCCCTGGAACTGTAGATGGGCCACCATATAGTTGCTGGTAGTTGATCCCAGGTACTCTGGAAGAGGAGACAATGCTGTTAATTGTTGAGCTTTAAGAGTGGCCCCACCCTTCTTTAAATTTTTAGAAGTATATGTGAGGCTGTGTTTATGTACATCATATGCAGACCATAAGAGGGATTTAGATTCTCCAGAATCTGACACCCTCTTCTGGAGTGTCTGAAGACAGCTACAGTGTACTTATATCTAATAAATACATAAATAAATAAATAAATAAATAAATAAATAAATAAATATTTTTTTAAAAGGATAAGAAAGAAAGAAAGACCAGGCTGGCCTGCCATCCTTATCCTTGTCTCTCTGTCTGTCTGTCTGATCCCCTGGGTGTGGAGATGGGCCACCATATAGTTGCAGGTAGTTGATCCCAGGTTCTCTGTAAGAGGAGACAATGCTGTTAATTGCTGAGCCCTTTCAGTGGCCCCCCCCACCTTTATATTTTAAGAAGTAAATGTGAGGCTGTGTTTATGTACATCATATGCAGACCATAAGAGGGATTTAGATTCTCCAGAATCTGACTCCTTCTTCTGGAGTGTCTGAAGACGGCTACAGTGTACTTATACCTAATAAAAATATAAATAAATAAATAAACATTTTTGAAAAAGGATAAGAAAGAAAGAAAGACCAGGCAGGCCTGCCATCCTTATCTCTGTCAGTCTGTCTGTCTGTCAGTCTGTCTGATCCCTTGGAACTGGAAATGGGCCACCATATAGTTGCTGTTAGTTGATCCCAGGTTCTCTGGAAGAGGAGACAATGCTGTTAATTGTTGAGCCCTTTCAGTGGCTCCACCTATCTTTAAATTTTTAGAAGTATATGTTAGGCTGTGTTTATGTACATCATATGCAGACCATAAGAGGGATTTAGATTCTCCAGAATCTGACACCCTCTTCTGGAGTGTCTGAAGACAACTACAGTGTACTTATATCTAATAAATACATAAATAAATACATAAATAAATAAATAAATAAACAAACAAACATTATTTTAAAAGGATAAGAAAGAAAGAAAGACCAGACAGGCCTGCCATCCTTATCTCTGTCTGTCTGTTTGTCTGTCTGATCCCCTGGAACTGGAGATGGGCCACCTTGTTGTTGCTGGTAGTTGATCCCAAGTTCTCTGGAAGAGGAGACAATGCTGTTAATTGTTGAGCCCTTTCAGTGGTCCCACCCATTTTTAATTTTTAGAAGTATATGTGATGCTGTGTTTATGTACATCATATTCAGAACATAAGAGGGATTTAGATTCTCTAGAATCTGTCTCCCTCTTCTGGAGTGTCTGAAGACGGCTACAGTGTACTTATATCTAATAAATACATAAATAAATAAATAAATAAATAAATAAATAAATAAATAAACATTTTTTAAAAAGTATAAGAAATAAAGAAAGACCAGGCAGGCCTGCCATCCTTATCTCTGTCTCTCTGTCTGTCTGTCTGTCTGATCCACTGGAACTGGAGATGGGCCACCATAAGGTGCTGGTAGTTTATCCCAGGTTCTCTGAAAGAGGAGACAATGCTGTTAATTGTTGAGCCCTCTCAGTGGCCCCACACATCTTTAAATTTTTAGAAGTATATGTGAGGCTGTGTTTATGTACATAATATACAGACCATAAGAGGGATTTAGATTCTCCAGAATCTGAGACCCTCTTCTGGAGTGTCTGAAGACAGCTACAGTGTACTTACATCTAATAAGTACATAAATAAATATATAAATAAACATTTTTTTTAAAAAGGATAAGAAAGAAAGAAAGACCAGGCAGGCCTGCCATCCTTATCACTGTCTGTATGTCTGTCTGTCTGATCCCCTGGAACTGGAGAAGGGCCACCATATAGTTGCTGGTAGTTGATCCCAGGTACTCTGGAAGAGGAGACAATGCTGTTAATTGTTGAGCTTTTAGAGTGGCCCCACCCTTCTTTAAATTTTTAGAAGTATATGTGAGGCTGTGTTTATGTACATCATATGCAGACCATAAGAGGGATTTAGATTCTCCAGAATCTGACACCCTCTTCTGGAGTGTCTGAAGACAGCTACAGTGTACTTATATCTAATAAATACATAAATAAATATATAAATAAACATTTTTTTAAAAAGGATAAGAAAGAAAGAAAGACCAGGCAGGCCTGCCATCCTTATCACTGTCTGTATGTCTGTCTGTATGATCCCCTGGAACTGGAGATGGGCCATCATATAGTTGCTGGTAGTTGATCCCAGGTACTCTGGAAGAGGAGACAATGCTGTTAATTGTTGAGCTTTTAGAGTGGCCCCACCCTCCTTTAAATTTTTAGAAGTATATGTGAGGCTGTGTTTATGTACATCATATGCAGACCATAAGAGGGATTTAGATTCTCCAGAATCTGACACACTCTTCTGGAGTGTCTGAACAGCTACAGTGTACTTATATCTAATAAATAAATAAATAAATAAATAAACAAACATTTTTTTAAAAAAAGGATAAGAAAGAAAGAAAGACCAGGCAGGCCTGCAATCCTTATCACTGTCTGTCTGTCTGTCTGTCTGATCCCCTGGAACTGGAGATGGACCACCATATAGTTGCTGGTAGTTGATGCCAGGTTCTCTATAAGAGGAGACAATGCTGTTAATTGTTGAGCCCACTCAGTGGCCCCAAACATCTTTTAATTTTTAGAAGTATATGTTCGGCTGTGTTTATGTACATCTTATGCAGACCATAAGAGGGATTTAGATTCTCCAGAATCTGACACCCTCTTCTGGAGTGTCTGAATAGCTACAGAATACTTATATCTAATAAATAAATAAATAAATAAATAAATAAATAAATAAATAAATAAACAAACAAACATTTTTTAACAGGATAAGAAAGAAAGTAAGACCAGGCAGGCCTGCCATCCTTATCTCTGTCTCTCTGTCTGTCTGTCTGTCTGATCCACTGGAACTGGAGATGGGCCACCATAAGGTGCTGGTAGTTTATCGCAGGTTCTCTGAAAGAGGAGACAATGCTATTAATTGTTGAGCCCTCTCAGTGGCCCCACACATCTTTAAATTTTTAGAAGTATATGTGAGGCTGTGTTTATGTACATCATATGCAGACCATAAGAGGGATTTAGATTCTCCAGAATCTGGCACCCTCTTCTGGAGTGTCTGAAGACAGCTACAGTGTACTTATATCAAATAAATACATAAATAAATATATAAATAAACATTTTTTTAAAAAGGATAAGAAAGAAAGAAAGACCAGGCAGGCCTGCCATCCTTATCACTGTCTGTATGTCTGTCTGTATGATCCCCTGGAACTGAAGATGGGCCACCATATAGTTGCTGGTAGTTGATCCCAGGTACTCTGGAAGAGGAGACAATGCTGTTAATTGTTGAGCTTTTAGAGTGGCCCCACACTTCTTTAAATTTTTAGAAGTATATGTGAGGCTGTGTTTATGTACATCATATGCAGACCATAAGAGGGATTTAGATTCTCCAGAATCTGACACCCTCTTCTGGAGTGTCTGAACAGCTACAGTGTACTTATATCTACTAAATAAATCAATAAATAAATAAACATTTTTTAAAAAGGATAAGACAGAAAGAAAGACCAGGCAGGCCTGCCATCCATATCTCTGTCTGTCTGTCTGTCTGTCTATCTGATCCCTGGGAACTGGAGATGGGCCACGAATAGAAGCTGGTAGTTGATCCCAGGTTCTCTCGAAGAGGAGACAATGCTGTTAATTGTTGAGCCCTTTCAGTGGCGCCACCCATCTTTAAATATTTAGAAGTATATGTGAGGCTGTGTTTATGTACATCATATGCAGACCATAAGAGGGATTTAGATTCTCCAGAATCTGACACCCACTTCTGGTGTGTCTGAAGACAGCTACAGTGTACTTATATCTAATAAATAAATAGATAAATAAATAAATAAATAAATAAATAAATAAATAAACATTTTTTAAAAAGGATAAGAAAGAAAGAAAGACCAGGCAGGCCTGCCTTCCATATCTCTGTCTGTCTGTCTGTCTGTCTGTCTATCTGATCCCCGGGAACTGGATATTGGCCACCATATAGTTGCTGGTAGTTGATCCAAGGTTCTCTGGGAGAGGAGCCAATGCTGTTAATTGTTGAGCCCTTTCAGTGGCCCCCCACTTCTTTAAATATTTAGAAGTATATGTGAGGCTGTGTTTATGTACATCATATTCTGATTATAAGAGGATTTAGATTCTCCAGAAACTGACACCCTATACTGGAGTGTCTGAAGACAGCTACAGTGTACTTATATGTAATAAATACATAAATAAATAAATAAATAAATAAATAAATAAATAAATAAACATTTTTTAAAAAGGATAAGAAAGAAAGTAAGACCAGGCAGGCCTGCCATCCTTATCTCTGTCTGTCTGTCTGTCTGTCTGTCTGTCTGATCCCCTGGAACTGGAGATGGGCCACAATATAGTTGCTGGTAGTTGATCCAAGGTTCTCTGGAAGAGGAGCCAGTGCTGTTAATTGTTGAGCCCTTTCAGTGGCCCCACACTTCTTTAATATTTAGAAGTATATGTGAGGCTGTGTTTATGTACATCATATTCAGATTATAAGAGGATTTAGATTCTCCAGAATCTGACACCCTCTACGGGAGTGACTGAAGACAGCTACAGTGTACTTATATATAATAAATACATAAATAAATAAATAAATAAATAAATAAACATTTTTTAAAAAGGATAACAAAGAAAGTAAGACCAGGCAGGACTGCCATCCTTATTTCTGTTTGTCTGTCTGTCTGTCTGTCTGATCCCCGGGAACTGGAGATTGGCCACCATATAGTTGCTGGTAGTTGATCCAAGGTTCTCTGGGAGAGGAGCCAATGCTGTTAATTGTTGAGCCCTTTCAGTGGCCCCACACTTCTTTAAATATTTAGAAGTATATGTGAGGCTGTGTTTATGTACATCATATTCAGATTATAAGAGGATTTAGATTCTCCAGAATCTGACACCCTCTACTGGAGTGTCTGAAGACAGCTACAGTGTACTTATATGTAATAAATAAATAAATAAATAAACATTTTTTAAAAAGGATAAGAAAGAAAGTAAGAACAGGCAGGCCTGCCATCCTTATCTCTGTCTGTCTGTCTGTCTGTCTGTCTGATCCCCTGGAACTGGAGATGGGCCACCATATAGTTGCTGGTAGTTGATCCCAGGTTCTCTGGAAGAGGAGACAATGCTGTTAATTGTTGAGCCCTATCAGTGGCCCTACCCATCTTTAAATTTTTAGAAATGTATGTGAGGCTGTTTTTATGTACATCATATGCAGACCAGAAGAGGGATTTAGATTCATTAGAATCTGACACCCTCTTCTGGAGTGTCTGAAGACAGCTACAGTGTACTTATATCTAATAAATACATAAATAAATACAATTATTTTTAAAAAGGATAAGAAAGAAAGAAAGACCATGCAGGCCTGCCATACTTATCCTTGTCTGTCTGTGTGTCTGTATGATCCCCTGGGAGTGGAGATGGGCCACCATATAGTTGCAGGTAGTTGATCACAGGTTCTCTGAAAGAGGAGACAATGCTGTTAATTGCTGAGCCCTTTCAGTGCCCCCCCCACCTTTAAATTTTAAGAAGTAAACGTGAGCCTGTGTTTATGTACATCATATGCAGACCATAAGAGGGATTTTGATTCTCCAGATTCTGACACCTTCTTCTGGAGTGTCTGAAGACGGCTACAGTGTACTTATATCTAATAAACATATAAATAAATAAATAAACATTTTTTAAAAAGGATGAGAAAGAAAGAAAGACCAGGCAGGCCTGCCATCCTTATCACTCTCTGTATGTCTGTTGGTCTGATCCCCTGGAACTGTAGATGGGCCACCATATAGTTGCTGGTAGTTGATCCCAGGTACTCTGGAAGAGGAGACAATGCTGTTAATTGTTGAGCTTTAAGAGTGGCCGCACCCTTCTTTAAATTTTTAGAAGTATATGTGAGGCTGTGTTTATGTACATCATATGCAGACCATAAGAGGGATTTAGATTCTCCAGAATCTGACACCCTCTTCTGGAGTGTCTGAAGACAGCTACAGTGTACTTATATCTAATAAATACATAAATAAATAAATAAATAAATAAATAAATATTTTTTTAAAAGGATAAGAAAGAAAGAAAGACCAGGCTGGCCTGCCATCCTTATCCTTGTCTCTCTGTCTGTCTGTCTGATCCCCTGGGTGTGGAGATGGGCCACCATATAGTTGCAGGTAGTTGATCCCAGGTTCTCTGTAAGAGGAGACAATGCTGTTAATTGCTGAGCCCTTTCAGTGGCCCCCCCCACCTTTATATTTTAAGAAGTAAATGTGAGGCTGTGTTTATGTACATCATATGCAGACCATAAGAGGGATTTAGATTCTCCAGAATCTGACTCCTTCTTCTGGAGTGTCTGAAGACGGCTACAGTGTACTTATACCTAATAAAAATATAAATAAATAAATAAACATTTTTGAAAAAGGATAAGAAAGAAAGAAAGACCAGGCAGGCCTGCCATCCTTATCTCTGTCAGTCTGTCTGTCTGTCAGTCTGTCTGATCCCTTGGAACTGGAAATGGGCCACCATATAGTTGCTGTTAGTTGATCCCAGGTTCTCTGGAAGAGGAGACAATGCTGTTAATTGTTGAGCCCTTTCAGTGGCTCCACCTATCTTTAAATTTTTAGAAGTATATGTTAGGCTGTGTTTATGTACATCATATGCAGACCATAAGAGGGATTTAGATTCTCCAGAATCTGACACCCTCTTCTGGAGTGTCTGAAGACAACTACAGTGTACTTATATCTAATAAATACATAAATAAATACATAAATAAATAAATAAATAAACAAACAAACATTATTTTAAAAGGATAAGAAAGAAAGAAAGACCAGACAGGCCTGCCATCCTTATCTCTGTCTGTCTGTTTGTCTGTCTGATCCCCTGGAACTGGAGATGGGCCACCTTGTTGTTGCTGGTAGTTGATCCCAAGTTCTCTGGAAGAGGAGACAATGCTGTTAATTGTTGAGCCCTTTCAGTGGTCCCACCCATTTTTAATTTTTAGAAGTATATGTGATGCTGTGTTTATGTACATCATATTCAGAACATAAGAGGGATTTAGATTCTCTAGAATCTGTCTCCCTCTTCTGGAGTGTCTGAAGACGGCTACAGTGTACTTATATCTAATAAATACATAAATAAATAAATAAATAAATAAATAAATAAATAAATAAACATTTTTTAAAAAGTATAAGAAATAAAGAAAGACCAGGCAGGCCTGCCATCCTTATCTCTGTCTCTCTGTCTGTCTGTCTGTCTGATCCACTGGAACTGGAGATGGGCCACCATAAGGTGCTGGTAGTTTATCCCAGGTTCTCTGAAAGAGGAGACAATGCTGTTAATTGTTGAGCCCTCTCAGTGGCCCCACACATCTTTAAATTTTTAGAAGTATATGTGAGGCTGTGTTTATGTACATAATATACAGACCATAAGAGGGATTTAGATTCTCCAGAATCTGAGACCCTCTTCTGGAGTGTCTGAAGACAGCTACAGTGTACTTATATCTAATAAGTACATAAATAAATATATAAATAAACATTTTTTTTAAAAAGGATAAGAAAGAAAGAAAGACCAGGCAGGCCTGCCATCCTTATCACTGTCTGTATGTCTGTCTGTCTGATCCCCTGGAACTGGAGAAGGGCCACCATATAGTTGCTGGTAGTTGATCCCAGGTACTCTGGAAGAGGAGACAATGCTGTTAATTGTTGAGCTTTTAGAGTGGCCCCACCCTCCTTTAAATTTTTAGAAGTATATGTGAGGCTGTGTTTATGTACATCATATGCAGACCATAAGAGGGATTTAGATTCTCCAGAATCTGACACACTCTTCTGGAGTGTCTGAACAGCTACAGTGTACTTATATCTAATAAATAAATAAATAAATAAATAAACAAACATTTTTTTTAAAAAAGGATAAGAAAGAAAGAAAGACCAGGCAGGCCTGCAATCCTTATCACTGTCTGTCTGTCTGTCTGTCTGATCCCCTGGAACTGGAGATGGACCACCATATAGTTGCTGGTAGTTGATGCCAGGTTCTCTATAAGAGGAGACAATGCTGTTAATTGTTGAGCCCACTCAGTGGCCCCAAACATCTTTTAATTTTTAGAAGTATATGTTCGGCTGTGTTTATGTACATCTTATGCAGACCATAAGAGGGATTTAGATTCTCCAGAATCTGACACCCTCTTCTGGAGTGTCTGAATAGCTACAGAATACTTATATCTAATAAATAAATAAATAAATAAATAAATAAATAAATAAATAAATAAATAAACATTTTTTAACAGGATAAGAAAGAAAGTAAGACCAGGCAGGCCTGCCATCCTTATCTCTGTCTCTCTGTCTGTCTGTCTGTCTGATCCACTGGAACTGGAGATGGGCCACCATAAGGTGCTGGTAGTTTATCGCAGGTTCTCTGAAAGAGGAGACAATGCTATTAATTGTTGAGCCCTCTCAGTGGCCCCACACATCTTTAAATTTTTAGAAGTATATGTGAGGCTGTGTTTATGTACATCATATGCAGACCATAAGAGGGATTTAGATTCTCCAGAATCTGGCACCCTCTTCTGGAGTGTCTGAAGACAGCTACAGTGTACTTATATCAAATAAATACATAAATAAATATATAAATAAACATTTTTTTAAAAAGGATAAGAAAGAAAGAAAGACCAGGCAGGCCTGCCATCCTTATCACTGTCTGTATGTCTGTCTGTATGATCCCCTGGAACTGAAGATGGGCCACCATATAGTTGCTGGTAGTTGATCCCAGGTACTCTGGAAGAGGAGACAATGCTGTTAATTGTTGAGCTTTTAGAGTGGCCCCACACTTCTTTAAATTTTTAGAAGTATATGTGAGGCTGTGTTTATGTACATCATATGCAGACCATAAGAGGGATTTAGATTCTCCAGAATCTGACACCCTCTTCTGGAGTGTCTGAACAGCTACAGTGTACTTATATCTACTAAATAAATCAATAAATAAATAAACATTTTTTAAAAAGGATAAGACAGAAAGAAAGACCAGGCAGGCCTGCCATCCATATCTCTGTCTGTCTGTCTGTCTGTCTATCTGATCCCTGGGAACTGGAGATGGGCCACGAAGAGTTGCTGGTAGTTGATCCCAGGTTCTCTCGAAGAGGAGACAATGCTGTTAATTGTTGAGCCCTTTCAGTGGCGCCACCCATCTTTAAATATTTAGAAGTATATGTGAGGCTGTGTTTATGTACATCATATGCAGACCATAAGAGGGATTTAGATTCTCCAGAATCTGACACCCACTTCTGGTGTGTCTGAAGACAGCTACAGTGTACTTATATCTAATAAATAAATAGATAAATAAATAAATAAATAAATAAATAAATAAATAAACATTTTTTAAAAAGGATAAGAAAGAAAGAAAGACCAGGCAGGCCTGCCTTCCATATCTCTGTCTGTCTGTCTGTCTGTCTGTCTGTCTATCTGATCCCCGGGAACTGGATATTGGCCACCATATAGTTGCTGGTAGTTGATCCAAGGTTCTCTGGGAGAGGAGCCAATGCTGTTAATTGTTGAGCCCTTTCAGTGGCCCCCCACTTCTTTAAATATTTAGAAGTATATGTGAGGCTGTGTTTATGTACATCATATTCTGATTATAAGAGGATTTAGATTCTCCAGAAACTGACACCCTATACTGGAGTGTCTGAAGACAGCTACAGTGTACTTATATGTAATAAATACATAAATAAATAAATAAATAAATAAATAAACATTTTTTAAAAAGGATAAGAAAGAAAGTAAGACCAGGCAGGCCTGCCATCCTTATCTCTGTCTGTCTGTCTGTCTGTCTGTCTGATCCCCTGGAACTGGAGATGGGCCACAATATAGTTGCTGGTAGTTGATCCAAGGTTCTCTGGAAGAGGAGCCAGTGCTGTTAATTGTTGAGCCCTTTCAGTGGCCCCACACTTCTTTAATATTTAGAAGTATATGTGAGGCTGTGTTTATGTACATCATATTCAGATTATAAGAGGATTTAGATTCTCCAGAATCTGACACCCTCTACGGGAGTGACTGAAGACAGCTACAGTGTACTTATATATAATAAATACATAAATAAATAAATAAATAAATAAACATTTTTTAAAAAGGATAAGAAAGAAAGTAAGACCAGGCAGGACTGCCATCCTTATCTCTGTTTGTCTGTCTGTCTGTCTGTCTGATCCCCTGGAACTGGAGTTGGGCTACCATAAAATTGTTGGTAGTTGATCCCAGGTTCTCTGGAAAAGGAGACAATGCTGTTAATTGTTGAGCCCTATCAGTAGCCCTCCCCATCTTTAAATATTTAGAAGTATATGTGAGGCTGTGTTTATGTACATCATATGCAGAACATAAGAGGGATTTAGATTCTCCAGAATCTGACACACTCTTCTGGAGTGTCTGAAGACAGCTACAGTGTACTTATATCTAATAAATAAATAGATAAATAAATAAAAAATAAATAAATAAACATTTTTTAAAAAGGATAAGAAAGAAAGAAAGACCAGGCAGGCCTGCCATCCATATCTCTGCCTGTCTGTCTGTCTGTCTATCTGATCCCCGGGAACTGGAGATGGGCCACCATATAGTTGCTGGTAGTTGATCCAAGGTTCTCTGGAAGAGGAGACAATGCTCTTAATTGTTGAGCCCTTTCAGTGGCCCCACACTTCTTTAAATATTTAGAAGTATATGTGAGGCTGTGTTTATGTACATTATATTCAGATTATAAGAGGATTTAGATTCTCCAGAATCTGACACCCTCTACTGGAGTGTCTGAAGACAGCTACAGTGTACTTATATATAATAAATAAATAAATAAATAAATAAATAAATAAATAAACATTTTTTAAAAAGGATAACAAAGAAAGTAAGACCAGGCAGGCCTGCCATCCTTATCTCTGTCTGTCTGTCTGTTCGTCTGATCCCCTGGAACTGGAGATGGGCTACCATAAAGTTGCTGGTAGTTGATCCCAGGATCTCTGGAAGAGGAGACAATGCTGTTAATTGTTGAGCCCTATCAGTGGCCCTACCCATCTTTAAATTTTTAGAAGTGTATGTGAGGCTGTGTTTATGTACATCATATCAGACCAGAAGAGGGATTTAGATTCATCAGAATCTGACACCCTCTTCTGGAGTGTCTGAAGAAAGCTACAGTGTACTTATATCTAATAAATACATAAATAAATAAAAAATTTTTAAAAAGGATAAGAAAGAAAGAAAGACCATGCAGGCCTGCCATCCTTATTCTTGTCTGTCTGTCTGATCCCCTGGGAGTGGAGATGGGCCACCATATAGTTGCAGGTAGTTGATCCCAGGTTCTCTGTAAGAGGAGACAATGCTGTTAATTGCTGAGCCCTTTCAGTGGCCCCCCCCCACCTTTAAATTTTAAGAAGTAAATGTGAGGCTGTGTTTATGTACATCATATGCAGACCATAAGAGGGATTTAGATTCTCCAGAATCTGACACCTTCTTCTGGAGTGTCTGAAGACGGCTACAGTGTACTTATATCTAATAAACAAATAAATAAATAAACATTTTTTAAAAAGGATAAGAAAGAAAGAAAGACCAGGCAGGCCTGCCATCCTTATCTCTGTCAGTCTGTCTGTCTGTCAGTCTGTCTGATACCTTGGAACTGGAGATGGGCCACCATATAGTTGCTGTTAGTTGATCCCAGGTTCTCTGGAAGAGGAGACAATGCTGTTAATTGTTGAGCCCTTTCAGTGGCTCCACCTATCTTTAAATTTTTAGAAGTATATGTTAGGCTGTGTTTATGTACATCATATGCAGACCATAAGAGGGATTTAGATTCTCCAGAATCTGACACCCTCTTCTGGAGTGTCTGAAGACAACTACAGTGTACTTATATCTAATAAATAAATAAATAAATAAATAAATAAATAAATAAACATTATTTTAAAAGGATAAGAAATAAAGAAAGACCAGGCAGGCCTGCCATCCTTATCTCTGTCTGTCTTTCTGTCTGTCTGATCCCCTGGAACTGGAGATGGGCCACCTTTTAGGTGCTAGTAGTTGATCCCAGGTTCTCTGGAAGAGGAGACAATGCTGTTAATTGTTGAGCCCTTTCAGTGGCCCCACCCATTTTTAATTTTTAGAAGTATATGTGATGCTGTGTTTATGTACATCATATTCAGACCATAAGAGGGATTTAGATTCTCTAGAATCTGTCACCCTCTGCTGGAGTGTCTGAAAACGGCTACAGTGTACTTATATCTAATAAATACATAAATAAATAAATAAATAAATAAATAAATAAATAAATAAACATTTTTTAAAAAGTATAAGAAATAAAGAAAGACCAGGCAGGCCTGCCATCCTTATCTCTGTCTCTCTGTCTGTCTGTCTGTCTGTCTGATCCACTGGAACTGGAGATGGGCCACCATAAGGTGCTGGTAGTTTATCCCAGGTTCTCTGAAAGAGGAGACAATGCTGTTAATTATTGAGCCCTCTCAGTGGCCCCACACATCTTTAAATTTTTAGAAGTATATGTGAGGCTGTGTGTATGTACATCATATGCAGACCATAAGAGGGATTTTGATTCTCCAGAATCTGACACCCTCTTCTGGAGTGTCTGAAGACAGCTACAGTGTACTTATATCTAATAAATACATAAATAAATATATAAATAAACATTTTTTAAAATGGATAAGAAAGAAAGAAAGACCAGGCAGGCCTGCCATCCTTATCTCTGTCTGTCTGTCTGTCTGTCTGATCCTCTGGAACTGGAGATGGGCCACCATAGAGTTGCTTGTAGTTGATCCCAGGTTCTCTGGAAAAGGAGACAATGCTGTTAATTGTTGAGGCCTTTCAGTGGCCCCACCCATTTTTAAATTTTTAGAAGTATATGCGAGGCTGTGTTTATGTACCGAATATGCCGACCATAAGAGGGATTTAGATTCTCCAGAATCTGACACCCTCTTCTGGAGTGTCTGAAGACAGCTACCGTGTACTTATATCTTATAAATTCATAAATAAACAAATAAACATTTTTAAAAAAGGATAATAAAGAAAGAGAGACCAGGCAGGCCTGCTATCCTTGTCTGTCTGTCTGTCTGTCTGATCCCCTGCAACTGGAGATGGGCCACCATATAATTGCTGGTAGTTGATCCCAGGTTCTCTGGAAGAAGAGTAAGTGCTGTTAATTGTTGAGCTTTTCAGTGGCCCCACCCATCTTTAAATTTTTAGAAGTATATGTGAGGCTGTGTTCATGTACATCCTATGCAGACCATAAGAGGGATATAGATTCTCCAGAATCTGACACCCTCTTCGGGAGTGTTTGAAGACAGCTACAGTGTACTTATATCTAATAAATACATACATAAATTAATAAACATTTTTTAAAAAGGATAAAAAAGAATGAAAGACCAGGTAGGCCTGCCATCCTTAACTCTATCTGTCTGTATGTCTGTCTGTCTGTCTGATCCCCTGGAACTGGAGATGGGCCACCATATAGTTGCTGGTAGTTGATCCCAGGTTCTCCATAAGAGGAGACAATGCTGTTAATTGTTGAGCCCTTTCATTGGCCCCACACATCTTTAAATTTTAAGATGTAAATGTGAGGCTGTGTTTATGTACATCATATGCAGACCATAAGAGGGATATAGATTCTCCAGAATCTGACACCCTCTTCTGGAGTGTCTGAAGACAGCTACAGTGTACTTATATCTAATAAATACATAAATAAATAAATAAATAAATAAATAAATAAATAAATAAATAAACATTTTTTTAAAGGGATAAGAAAGAAAGAAAAACCAGGCAGGCCTGCCATCCTTGTCTGTCTTTCTCTCTGTCTGTCTGTCTTGCCTAGCCCCTTGAGTAGCCTAGCCTAGTCCCTTGCCTTGACTAGACCAGCCCCTTGCCTAGCCTAGCCTAGCCCAGCCCTGCCTTGCCTAGCCCTGCCTATCCCTGTCTTTAACCAGGCTGGCCTCGAACTCAGAAACTGACTGCCTCTGCCTCCAGAGTGCTCTCATTAAGAGCTCGAGTCACCACTGACTGTTTGGTTTTCTAAGTCTTACATATGTATGGTCTGTTTCTCAGCTGTGAAACCCTAATTAACACATGTAGTCTGTCCTAGTTCAGCCATAGCTACAGACTGAGGCCTTTTCTAAAACAAAACAAAAGAAAACAAAAAATAGAAATAATAAAATAAATAAATTAAGCAACCACATGATATCTTTTCTTTCTTTCAATGATACTCAGAGCTTGAAGCAGTTCACCCATGAGACCTCAGCTCCGGACATTGAGGCTCTTTCCCTAACAAGTATTATGGCTGAACCTGAGGGGTTCTACTGCTGATTTGTGTCCCCCACTTTAAAAAAAATAGTTGTTTTCAAAGGCTGCAGGTTCTTAGCCCTGTTCCTTGTTACAGTTGAGTCACAGCCCTGAAAGTTCAGTGGTAGTTAAAGGCACTGAGAAGGGCTTCCTATAGACATCAAAGACCAAGTCTTTGTTTTTAAAAAGTTAATCTGGATTCCCCCACCCCCTGGCATCCTTAGAATTCCTAGAAAGGAAGGCAGGGACCTGGGCAGAAGGGTGCAAGGCTACTGGTGTTTGTAAGTGGTAACAGAAAGCTTTCTCTTGTTGGTACCCTACCCCAAGTTACACTGTCACTTCTTTTTCCTAGTTGTTGTTTTGTCGGTTTGTATTCTCAACATAGACCCTTTTCCTTCCTAACCTTGGCTGTCCTGAACCTTACTGTCCTTGAACTCAGTGATTTGCCTGTCTTGCTGGGATGAAACTGTGAGCTACCATCCAGAAGGAAGCACCCTGCTGAGGTTAGATTGGGGTCTCTTCATTTTCCTCTATGAACATGCATATGGCAGGCCTGTTCTTTCTTTTTTACTTTTCCTTTTCTTTTTAAAGATTTATTTATTTATTATATTTAAGTATGCTGTAGCTATGTTCAGACAGTCCAGAAGAGGGTGTCAGATTCTGAAGAATCTAAATCATTCTTATTGTCTGCATATGATGTATATAAACACAGCCTCACATATACTCAAAAAAAAAAAAAAGAAAGAAAGATGTGGCTACAGAGAGGGCTCAACAATTAAGAGCATTGTCTCCTCTTCCAGAGAACCTGGGCTCAATTACCAGTATTATATATGGTGGCCCATCTCCAGTTCCAGGGGATCTAATACTCTGTTCTGGAGTCTGTGGGCACAGCATACACATGCAAAACATTCTTACACAATCATTGAGAGAGGAGAGAGAGGGGTTGAGAGAGAGGGGAGGTAATCATACCTCCTGACGAGTTTGAAGACCTGGGCTTCATCACTCACACAAATAAATAAATGCAAAATATTTTTTTATAAATAAACTCTGCCATTGCCCTTTAAAAATTCCTAGAAAACAAGTTTTATAAGCAACAGTTATATTTACTCTATCTAAAGGACAGTCATGAGCATATTCAATAAATAGAAAAAGGCCTGTTAGTCTTAGAAATGGAAAAGTCAAACCAAGGAAGGTTTGCAATTACATAATGAGGCAGCTCAGCCCAGCTCTAAGGTTGGAAATAAGACTCGAGAATAGGATATACCTGAAGACAGCCAGCCATTGTTTTTTGTTTTGGAGACTGAAAGGATACACCTGAAGACAGCCAATGCTGTGTGATGGTGATCTGGTATTTTTTTTTTTAATTTTTAAAAACTTTAACACTTTTTATAAAGCTTTTATAAAAACTTTTTATTCTTCTTTCTTTGTTTCTTTTCTTTCTTTCTTTCCTCACCCTAGCCCCTACCCTAGCCCTGTCTTTCACCAGGGTGGCCTCGAACTCAGAAACTGACTGCCTCTGCCTACAGAGTGCTCTCATTAAGAGCTTGAGCCACCACTGAATGTAGAGTTTTCTAAGCCTTACCTTGCTCTTGGTGTCTGTTCTCAGCTGTGAAACCCTAATGAACACAAGTAGGCAGTCCTGGGTCAGCCAGAGCTACAGACTGAGGACTTCTCTAAAAACAAATAAAACAAAACAAAACAACAAATAGAAATAATAAAATACATAAATTAAGCAACCACAGCATAGCTTTTCTCAATCTAGGTGGTACTCAGAAATTCCAGCAGTTGGCCTGTGACACCTCAGCTCAGTATATGTGAGGCTGTGTTTATGTACATCCTATGCAGACCATAAGAGGGATTTTCATTCTCCAGAATCTGACACCCTCCTCTGGAGTGTATAAGAAAGCTACAGTGTACTTATATCTAAGAAATACATAAAAATAAATAAATAAATAAATATTTTTTAAAAAGGATAAGAAAGAAAGTAAGACCAGGCAGGCCTGCCATCCTTATCTCTGTCTGTCTGTCTGTCTGATCCCCTGGAACTGGACTTGGGCTACCATAAAGTTGCTGGTAGTTGATCCCAGGTTCTCTGGAAGAGGAGACAATGCTGTTAATTGTTGAGCCCTATCAGTGGCCCTACCCATCTTTAAATATTTAGAAGTATATGTGAGGCTGTGTTTATGTACATCATATGCAGACCATAAGAGGGATTTAGATTCTCCAGAATCTGACACCCTCTTCTGGAGTGTCTGAAGACAGCTACAGTGTACTTCTATCTAATAAATACATAAATAAATAAGTAAATAAATAAACATTTTTTAAAAAGTATAAGAAATAAAGAAAGACCAGGCAGGCCTGCCATCCTTATCTCTGTCTCTCTGTCTGTCTGTCTGATCCACTGGAACTGGAGATGGGCCACCATAAGGTGCTGGTAGTTTATCCCAGGTTCTCTGAAAGAGGAGACAATGCTGTTAATTGTTGAGCCCTTTCAGTGGCCCCACACTTCTTTAAATTTTTAGAAGTATATGTGAGGCTGTGTTTATGTACATCATATGCAGACCATAAGAGGGATTTAGATTCTCCAGAATCTGACACCCTCTTCTGGAGTGTCTGAAGACAGCTACAGTGTACTTATATCTAATAAATACATAAATAAATATATAAATAAACATTTTTTTTAAAAGGATAAGAAAGAAAGAAAGACCAGGCAGGCCTGCCATCCTTATCACTGTCTGTATGTCTGTCTGTCTGATCCCCTGGAATTGGAGATGGGCCACCATATAGTTGCTGGTAGTTGATCCCAGGTACTCTGGAAGAGGAGACAATGCTGTTAATTTTTGAGCCCTTTCAGTGGCGCCACCCATCTTTAAATATTTAGAGGTATATGTGAGGCTGTGTTTATGTACATCATATGCAGACCATAAGAGGGATTTAGATTCTCCAGAATCTGACACCCTTTTCTGGAGTGTGTGAAGACAGCTACAGTGTACTTATATCTAATAAATAAATAGAGAAATAAATAAATAAATAAATAAACATTTTTTAAAAAGTATAAGAAAGAAAGAAAGACCAGGCAGGCCTGCCATCCTTATCTCTGTCTGTCTGTCTGTCTGTCTATCTGATCCCCGGGGACTGGAGATGGGCCACCATATTGTGCTGGTAGTTGATCCAAGGTTCTCTGGAAGAGGAGACAATACGGTTAATTGTTGAGCCCTTTCAGTGGCCCCACACTTCTTTAAATATTTAGAAGTTTATGTGAGGCTGTGTTTATGTACATCATATTCAGATTTTAAGAGGATTTAGATTCTCCAGAATCTGACACCCTCTACTGGAGTGAGTGAAGACAGCTACAGTGTACTTATATATAATAAATAAATAAATAAATAAATAAATAAATAAATAAATAAATAAACATTTTTTAAAAAGGATAAGAAAGAAAGTAAGACCAGGCAGGCCTGCCATCCTTATCTCTGTCTGTCTGTCTCTCTGTCTGATCCCCTGGAACTGGAGTTGGGCTACCATAAAGTTGCTGGTAGTTGATCCCAGGTTCTCTGGAAGAGGAGACAATGCTGTTAATTGTTGATTCCTATCAGTGGCCCTACCCATCTTTAAATATTTAGAAGTATATGTGAGGCTGTGTTTATGTACATCATATGCAGACCATAAGAGGGATTTAGATTCTCCAGAATCTGACACCCTCTTCTGGAGTATCTGAAGACAGCTACAGTGTACTTATATCTAATAAATAAATAGATAAATAAATAAATAAATAAATAAATAAATAAATAAATAAACATTTTTTAAAAAGGATAAGAAAGAAAGAAAGACCAGGCAGGCCTGCCATCCATATCTCTGCCTGTCTCTCTGTCTGTCTATCTGATCCCCGGGAACTGGACATGGGCCACCATATAGTTGCTGGTAGTTGATCCAAGGTTCTCTGGAAGAGGAGACAATGCTCTTAATTGTTGAGCCCTATCAGTGGCCCTACCCATCTTTAAATTTTTAGAAGTATATGTGAGGCTGTGTTTATGTACATCATATGCAGACCATAAGAGGGATTTAGATTCTCCAGAATCTGACACCCTCTTATGGAGTGTCTGTAGACAGCTACAGTGTACTTATATCTAATAAATACATAAATAAATAAATAAATAAATAAATAAATAAAAAATAAATAAACATTATTTAAACCGGATAAGAAAAAAAGAAAGACCAGGCAGGCCTACCATCCTTATCTCTGTCTGTCTGTTTGTCAGTCGTTCTGATCCCCTGGAACTGGAGATGGGCCACCATATAGGTGCTGGTAGTTGATCCCAGGTTCTCTGGAAGAGGAGACAATGCTGTTAATTGTTGAGCGCTTTCAGTGGCCCCACCCATCGTTAAATTTTTAGTAGTATATGTGAGGCTGTGTTTATGTACATCATATGCAGACCATAAGAGGGATTTAGATTCTCCAGAATCTGACACCCTCTTCTGGAGTGTCTGAAGACAGCTACAGTGTACTTATATCTAATAAATACATAAATAAATAAACATTTTTTAAAAAGGATAAGAAAGAAAGAAAGACCAGGCAGGCCTGCCATCCTAATCTCTGTCAGTCTGTCTGTCTGTCAGACTGTCTGATCCCTTGGAACTGGAGATGGGCCACCATATAGTTGCTGTTAGTTGATCCCAGGTTCTCTGGAAGAGGAGACAATGCTATTAATTGTTGAGCCCTTTCAGTGGCTCCACCTATCTTTAAATTTTTAGAAGTATATGTTAGGCTGTGTTTATGTACATCATATGCAGACCATAAGAGGGATTTAGATTCTCCAGAATCTGACACCCTCTTCTGGATTGTCTGAAGACAACTACAGTGTACTTATATCTAATGAATACATACATATATAAATAAATGAATAAATAAACATTTTTTAAAAAGTATAAGAAATAAAGAAAGACCAGTCAGGCCTGCCATCCATATCTCTGTCTCTCTGTCTGTCTGTCTGATCCACTGGAACTGGAGATGGGCCACCATAAGGTGCTGGTAGTTTATCCCAGGTTCTCTGAAAGAGGAGACAATGCTGTTAATTGTTGAGCCCTTTCAGTGGCCCCACACAGCTTTAAATTTTTAGAAGTATATGTGAGGATGTGTTTATGTACATCATATGCAGACCATAAAAGGGATTTAGCTTCTCCAGAATCTGACACCCTCTTCTGGAGTGTCTGAAGACAGCTACAGTGTACTTATATCTAATAAATACATAAATAAATATATAAATAAACATTTTTTTAAAAAGGATAAGAAAGAAAGAAAGACCAGGCAGGCCTGCCATCCTTATCACTGTCTGTATGTCTGTCTGTCTGTTTGATCCCCTGGAACTGGAGATGGGCCACCATATAGTTGCTGGTAGTTGATCCCAGGTACTCTGGAAGAGGAGACAATGCTGTTAATTGTTGAGCTTTTAGAGTGGCCCCACCCTTCTTTAAATTTTTAGAAGTATATGTGAGGCTGTGTTTATGTACATCATATGCAGACCATAAGAGGGATTTAGATTCTCCAGAATCTGACACCCTCTTCTGGAGTGTCTGAACAGCTACAGTGTACTTATATCTAATAATAAATAAATAAATAAATAAATAAATAAATAAATAAATAAATAAATAAATAAACATTTTTTTAAAAAAAGGATAAGAAAGAAAGAAAGACCAGGCAGGCCTGCCATCCTTATCACTGTCTGTCTGTCTGTCTGTCTGATCCCCTGGAACTGGAGATGGGCCACCTTTTAGGTGCTGGTATTTGATCCCAGGTTCTCTGGAAGAGGAGACAATGCTGTTAATTGTTGAGTCTTTTCAGTGGCCCCACCTATTTATAATTTTTAGAAGTATATGTGAGGCTGTGTTTATGTACATCATATTCAGACCATAAGAGGGATTTAGATTCTCTAGAATCTGACACCCTCTTCTGGAGTGTCTGAAGACGGCTACAGTGTACTTATATCTAATAAATACATAAATAAATAAATAAATAAATAAATAAATAAATAAATAAACATTTTTTAAAAAGTATAAGAAATAAAGAAAGACCAGGCAGGCCTGCCATCCATATCTCTGTCTCTCTGTCTGTCTGTCTGTCTTATCCCCTGGAACTGGAGATGGGCCACCATAAGGTGCTGGTAGTTTATCCCAGGTTCTCTGAAAGAGGAGAAAATGCTGTTAATTGTTGAGCCCTCTCAGTGGCCCCACGCATCTTTAAATTTTTAGAAGTATATGCGAGGCTGTGTTTATGTACATCATATGCAGACCATAAGAGGGATTTAGATTCTCCAGAATCTGACACCCTCTTCTGGAGTGTCTGAAAGCAGCTACAGTGTACATATATCTAATAAATATATAAATAAATATATAAATAAACATTTTTTTAAAAAGGATAAGAAAGAAAGAAAGACCTGGCAGGCCTGCCATCCTTATCACTGTCTGTATGTCTCTCTGTCTGATCCCCTGGAACTTGAGATGGGCCACCATATAGTTGCTGGTAGTTGATCCCAGGTACTCTGGAAAAGGAGACAATGCTGTTAATTGTTGAGCTTTTAGAGTGGCCCCACCCTTCTTTAAATTTTTAGAAGTATATGTGAGGCTGTGTTTATGTACATCATATGCATACCTTAAGTGGGATTTAGATTCTCCAGAATATGACACCCTCTTCTGGAGTGTCTGAACAGCTACAGTGTACTTATATCTAATAATAAATAAATAAATAAATAAATAAATAAATAAATAAATAAATAAATAAACATTTTTTTAAAAAAAGTATAAGAAAGAAAGACCAGGCAGGCCTGCCATCCTTATCACTGTCTGTCTCTCTGTCTGTCTGAGCCCCTGGAACTGGAGATGGGCCACCTTTTATGTGCTGGTAGTTGATCCCAGGTTCTCTAGAAGAGGAGACAATGCTGTTAATTGTTGAGTCTTTTCAGTGGCCCCACCTATTTATAATTTTTAGAAGTATATGTGAGGCTGTGTTTATGTACATCATATTCAGACCATAAGAGGGATTTAGATTCTCTAGAATCTGACACCCTCTTCTGGAGTGTCTGAAGACGGCTACAGTGTACTTATATCTAATAAATAAATAAATAAATAAATAAATAAACATTTTTTAAAAAGTATAAGAAATAAAGAAAGACCAGGCAGGCCTGCCATCCTTATCTCTGTCTCTCTGTCTGTCTGTCTGTCTGATCCACTGGAACTGGAGATGGGCCACCATAAGGTGCTGGTAGTTTATCCCAGGTTCTCTGAAAGAGGAGACAATGCTATTACTTGTTGAGCCCTCTCAGTGGCCCCACACTTCTTTAAATTTTTAGAAGTATATGTGAGGCTGTGTTTATGTATATCATATGCAGACCATAAGAGGGATTTAGGTTCTCCAGAATCTGACACCCTCTTTTGGAGTGTCTGTACAGCTATAGTGTACTTATATCTAATAAATACATAAATAAATAAATAAATAAATAAACAAACAAACATTTTTTTAAAAAAAGGTTAAGAAAGAAAGTAAGACCAGGCAGGCCTACCATCCTTATCACTGTCTGTCTATCTGTCTGTCTGATCCCTGGAACTGGAGATGGACCACCATATAGTTGCTGGTAGTTGATCCCAGGTTCTCTATAAGAGGAGACAATGCTGTTAATTGTTGAGTCCTTTCAGTGGCCGCACACATCTTATAATTTTTAGAAGTATATGTGAGGCTGTGTTTATGTACATCATATGCAGACCATAAGAGGGATTTAGTTTCTCCAGAATCTGACACCCTCTTCTGGAGTGTCTGAACAGCTACAGTGTACTTATATCTAATAAATAAATAAATAAATAAATAAATGAATAAATAAATAAATAAATAAATAAACATTTTTTTAAAAAAAGATAAGAAAGAAAGAAAGACCAGGCAGGCCTGCAATCCTTATCACTGTCTGTCTGTCTGTCTGTCTGATCCCCTGGAACTGGAGATGGACCACCATATAGTTGCTGGTAGTTGATCCCAGGTTCTCTATAAGACGAGACAATGCTGTTAATTGTTGAGCCATTTCAGTGTCCCCACAGATCTTTTAATTTTTAGAAGTATGTTAGGCTGTGTTTATGTACATCATATGGAGACCATAAGAGGGAGTTAGATTCTCCAGAATCTGACACCCTCTACTGGAGTGTCTGAACAGCTACAGTGTACTTATATCTAATAATTACATAAATAAATAAATAAATAAATAAATAAATAAATAAATAAATATTTTTTAAAAAGGATAAGAAAGAAAGAAAGAAAAAAAGACCAGGCAGGCCTGCCATCCTTATCTCTGTCTGTCTGTCTGTCTGTCTGATCCCCTGGAACTGGAGATGGGCCACTTTGTAGGTGCTGGAGGTTGATCCCAGGTTCTCTGGAAGAGGAGACAATGCTGTTCATTGTTGAGTCCTTTCAGTGGCCTTTTAATTTTTTAAGTATATGTGAGGCTGTGTTTATGTACATCATATTCAGACCATAAGAGGGATTTAGATTCTCTAGAATCTGACACCCTCTTCTGGAGTGTCTGAAGACGGCTACAGTGTAGTTATATCTAATAAATAAATAAATAAATAAATAAATAAATAAATAAATAAATAAATAAACATTTTATAAAAAGTATAAGAAATAAAGAAAGACCAGGCAGGCCTGCCATCTTTATCTCTGTCTCTCTGTCTGTCTGTCTGTCTGTCTGATCCACTGGAACTGGAGATGGGCCACCATAAGGTGCTGGTAGTTTATCCCAGGTTCTCTGAAAGAGGAGACAATGCTGTTAATTGTTGAGCCCTCTCAGTGGCCCCACACATCTTTAAATTTTTAGAAGTATATGTGAGGCTGTGTTTATGTACATCATATGCAGACCATAAGAGGGATTTAGATTCTCCAGAATCTGACACCCTCTTCTGGAGTGTCTGAAGACAGCTACAGTGTACTTATATCTAATAAATACATAAATAAATATATAAATAAACATTTTTTTTTAAAGGATAAGAAAGAAAGAAAGACCAGGAAGGCCTGCCATCCATATCTCTGTCTGTCTGTCTGTCTGTCTATCTGATCCCTGGGAACTGGAGATGGGCCACGAATAGTTGCTGGTAGTTGATCCCAGGTTCTCTGGAAGAGGAGACAATGCTGTTAATTGTTGAGCCCTTTCAGTGGCGCCACCCATCTTTAAATATTTAGAAGTATATGTGAGGCTGTGTTTATGTACATCATATTCAGACCATAGGAGGGATTCAGATTCTCCAGAATCTGACACCCTCTTCTGGAGTGTCTGAAGACAGCTACAGTGTAGTTATATCTAATAAATAAATAGATAAATAAATAAATAAATAAATAAACATTTTTTAAAAAGGATAAGAAAGAAATAAAGACCAGGCAGGCCTGCCATCCATATATCTGTCTGTCTGTCTGTCTGTCTATCTGATCCCCGGGAACTGGAGATGGGCCACCATATAGTTGCTGGTAGTTGATCCAAGGTTTTCTGGAAGAGGAGACAATGCTGTTAATTGTTGAGCCCTTTCAGTGGCCCCACACTTCTTTAAATATTTAGAAGTATATGTGAGGCTGTGTTTATGTACATCATATTCAGATTATAAGAGGATTTAGATTCTCCAGAATCTGACACCATATACTGGAGTGTCTGAAGACAGCTACAGTGTACTTATAATAAATAAATAAATAAATAAATAAATAAATAAACATTTTTGAAAAAGGATAAGAAAGAAAGACCAGGCAGGCCTGCCATCCTTATCTCTGTCTGTCTGTCTGTCTGTCTGTCTGATCCACTGGAACTGGAGATGGGCCACCTTATAGTTGCTGGTAGTTGATCCCAGGTTCTCTGGAAGAGGAGACAATGCTGTTAATTGTTGAGTCCTTTCAGTGGCCCCACCTATTTATAATTTTTAGAAGTATATGTGAGGCTGTGTTTATGTACATCATATTCAGACCATAAGAGGGATTTAGATTCTCTAGAATCTGTCATCCTCTTCTGGAGTGTCTGAAGACGGGTACAGTGTACTTATATCTAATAAATACATAAATAAATAAATAAATAAATAAATAAATAAATAAATAAACATTTTTTAAAAAGTATAAGAAATAAAGAAAGACCAGGCAGGCCTGCCATCCTTATCTCTGTCTCTCTGTCTGTCTGTCTGTCTGTCTGATCCACTGGAACTGGAGATGGGCCACCATAAGGTGCTGGTAGTTTATCCCAGGTTCTCTGAAAGAGGAGACAATGCTGTTAATTGTTGAGCCCTCTCAGTGGCCCCACACATCTTTAAATTTTTAGAAGTATATGTGAGGCTGTGTTTATGTACATTATATGCAGACCATAAGAGGGATTTAGATTCTCCAGAATCTGACACCCTCTTCTGGAGTGTCTGAAGACAGCTACAGTGTACTTATATCTAATAAATACATAAATAAATATATAAATAAACATTTTTTTAAAATGGATAAGAAAGAAAGAAAGACCAGGCAGGCCTGCCATCCTTATCACTGTCTGTCTGTCTGTCTGTCTGATCCCCTGGACATGGAGATGGGCCACCATATAGTTGCTGGTAGTTGATCCCAGGTACTCTGGAAGAGGAGACAATGCTGTTAATTGTTGAGCTTTTAGAGTGGCCCCACTCTTCCTTAAATTTTTAGAAATATATGTGAGGCTCTGTTTATGTACATCATATGCAGACCATAAGAGGGATTTAGATTCTCCAGAATCTGACACCCTCTTCTCGAGTGTCTGAACAGCTACAGTGTACTTATATCTAATAATAAATAAATAAATAAATAAATAAATAAATAAATAAACGAATATTTTTTTAAAAAAAGGATAAGAAAGAAAGAAAGACCAGGCAGGCCTGCCATCCTTATCACTGTCTGTCTGTCTGTCTTCTGATCCCCTGGAACTGGAGATGGACCACCATATAGTGGTTGGTAATTGATTCCAGGATCTCTATAAGAGGAGACAATGCTGTTAATTGTTGAGCCCTTTCAGTGGCCCCACACATCTTTTAATTTTTAGAAGTATATGTTAGGCTGTGTTTATGTACATCATATGCAGACCATAAGAGGGATTTAGATTCTCCAGAATCTGACACCCTTTTCTGGAGTGTCTGAACAGCTACAGTGTACTTATATCTAATAAATTCATAAATAAATAAATAAATAAACATTTTTAAAAAAGTATAAGAAATAAAGAAAGACCAGGCAGGCCTGCCATCCTTATCTCTGTCTCTCTGACTGTCTGTCTGTCTGATCCACTGGAACTGGAGATGGCCCACCATAAGGTGCTGGTAGTTTATCCCAGGTTCTCTGAAAAAGGAGACAATGCTGTTAATTGTTGAGCCCTCTCAGTGGCCCCACACATCTTTAAATTTTTAGAAGTATATGCGAGGCTGTGTTTATGTACATCATATGCAGACCATAAGAGGGATTTAGATTCTCCAGAATCTGACACCCTCTTCTGGAGTGTCTGAAGACAGCTACAGTGTACTTATATCTAAGAAATACATAAATAAATATATAAATAAACATTTTTTAAAAAGGATAAGAATGAAAGAAAGACCATACAGGCCTGCCATCCTTAGCACTGTCTCTATGTCTGTCTGTCTGATCCCCTGGAACTGGAGATGGGCCACCATATAGTTGCTGGTAGTCGATCCCTGGTATTCTGGAGGAGGAGACAATGCTGTTAATTGTTGAGATTTTAGAGTGGCCCCACCCTTCTTTAAATTTTTAGAAGTATATGTGAGGCTGTGTTTATGTACATCATATGCAGACCATAAGAGGGATTTAGATTCTCAAGAATATGACACCCTCTTCTGGAGTGTCTGAACAGCTACAGTGTACTTATATCTAATAAATACATAAATAAATAAATAAATAAATAAATAAATAAATAAATAAATAAATAAACATTTTTTTTAAAAGGATAAGACAGAAAGAAAGACCAGGCAGGCCTGCCATCCATATCTCTGTCTGTCTGTCTGTCTGTCTGTCTGTCTATCTGATCCCTGGGAACTGGAGATGGGCCACGAATAGTTGCTGGTAGTTGATCCCAGGTACTCTGGAAGAGGAGACAATGCTGTTAATTGTTGAGCCCTTTCAGTGGCGCCACCCATCTTTAAATATTTAGAAGTATATGTGAGGCTGTGTTTATGTACATCATATGCAGACCATAAGAGGCATTTAGATTCTCCAGAATCTGACACCCTCTTCTGGAGTGTCTGAAGACAGCTACAGTGTACTTATATCTAATAAATAAATAGATAAATAAATAAATAAATAAATAAACATTTTTTAAAAAGGATAAAAAAGAAACAAAGACCAGGAAGGCCTACCATCCATATCTCTGTCTGTCTGTCTGTCTGTCTATCTGATTCCTGGGAACTGGAGATGGGCCACCATATAGTTGCTGGTAGTTGATCCAAGGTTCTCTGGAAGAGGAGACAATGCTGTTAATTGTTGAGCCGTTTCAGTGGCCCCACACTTCTTTAAATATTTAAAAGTATATATGAGGCTGTGTTTATGTACATCATATTCAGATTATAAGAGGATTTAGATTCTCCAGAGTCTGACACCCTCTTCTGGAGTGTCTGAAGACAGCTACAGTGTACTTATATCTAATAAATACATAAATAAATATATAAATAAACATTTTTTTAAAAAGGATAAGAAAGAAAGAAAGACCAGGCAGGCCTGCCATCCTTAGCACTGTCTGTATGTCTGTCTGTCTGATCCCCTGGAACTGGAGATGGGCCACAATATAGTTGCTGTTAGTTGATCCCAGGTACTCTGGAAGAGGAGACAATGCTGTTAATTGTTGAGCTTTTAGAGTAGCCCCACCCTTCTTTAAATTTTTAGAAGTATATGTGAGGCTGTGTTTATGTACATCATATGCAGACCATAAGAGGGATTTAGATTCTCCAGAATCTGACACCCTCTTCTGGAGTGTCTGAACAGCTACAGTGTATTTATATCTACTAAATACATAAATAAATAAATAAATAAATAAATAAATAATTAAACATTTTTTAAAAAGGATAAGACAGAAAGAAAGACCAGGCAGGCCTGCCATCCATATCTCTGTCTGTCTGTCTGTCTGTCTATCTGATCCCTGGAAACTGGAGATGGGCCACGAATAGTTGCTGGTAGTTAATCCCAGGTTCTCTGGAAGAGGAGACAATGCTGTTAATTGTTGAGCCCTTTCAGTGGCGCCACCCATCTTTAAATATTTAGAAGTATATGTGAGGCTGTGTTTATGTACATCATATGCAGACCATAAGAGGGATTTAGATTCTCCAGAATCTGACACCCACTTCTGGAGTGTCTGAAGACAGCTACAGTGTACTTATATCTAATAAATAAATAGATAAATAAATAAATAAATAAATAAACATTTTTTAAAAAGGATAAGAAAGAAAGAAAGACCAGGCAGGCCTGCCATCCATATCTCTGTCTGTCTGTCTGTCTGTCTATCTGATCCCCGGGAACTGGAGATGGGCCACCATATAGTTGCTGGTAGTTGATGCAAGGTTCTCTGGAAGAGGAGATAATGCTGTTAATTGTTGAGCCATTTCAGTGGCCCCACACTTCTTTAAATATTTAGAAGTATATGTGAGGCTGTGTTTATGTATATCATATTCAGATTATAAGAGGATTTAGATTATCCAGAATCTGACACCCTATACTGGAGTGTCTGAAGACAACTACAGTGTACTTATATATAATAAATACATAAATAAATAAATAAATAAATAAATAAATAAATAAATGAATAAATAAACATTTTTTTATAAAGGATAAGAAAGAAAGAAAGACCAGGCAGGCCTGCCATCCATATCTTTGTCTGTCTGTCTGTCTGTCTATCTGATCCCCGGGAACTGGAGATGGGCCACCATATAGTTGCTGGTAGTTGATCCAAGGTTCTCTGGAAGAGGAGATAATGCTGTTAATTGTTGAGCCATTTCAGTGGCCCCACACTTCGTTAAATATTTAGAAGTATATGTGAGGCTGTGTTTATGTATATCATATTCAGATTATAAGAGGATTTAGATTATCCAGAATCTGACACCCTATACTGGAGTGTCTGAAGACAACTACAGTGTACTTATATATAATAAATACATAAATAAATAAAAAAATAAATAAATGAATAAATAAACATTTTTTTAAAAAGGATAAGAAAGAAAGTAAGACCAGGCAGGCCTGCCATCCTTATCTCTGTCTGTCTGTCTGTCTGTCTGTCTGATCCCCTGGAACTGGAGATGGGCTACCATAAAGTTGCTGGTAGTTGATCCCAGGGTTCTGGAAGAGGAGACAATGCTGTTAATTGTTGAGCCCTATCAGTGGCCCTGCCCATCTTTAAATATTTACAAGTATATGTGAAGCTGTGTTTATGTACATCATATGCAGACCATAAGAGGGATTTAGATTCTCCAGAATCTGACACCCTCTTCTGGAGTGTCTGAAGACAGCTACAGTGTACTTAATTCTAATAAATACATAAATAAATAAATAAATAAACATTTTTTAAAAAGGATAAGAAAGAAAACAAGACAAGGCAGGCCTGCCATCCTTATCTCTGTCTGTCTGTCTGTCTGTCTGCCTGATCCCCTGGAACTGGAGATGGGCCACCATATAGTTGCTGGTAGTTGATCCCAGGTTCTCTGGAAGAGGAGACAATGCTGTTAATTGTTGAGCCATTTCAGTGGTTCCACCCATTTTTAATTTTTAGAAGTATATGTGATGCTGTGTTTATGTACATCATATTCAGACCATAAGAGGGATTTAGATTCTCTATAATCGGTCACCCTCTTCTGGAGTGTCTGAAGACGGCTACAGTGTACTTATATCTAATAAATACATATATGAATAAATAAATAAATAAACATTTTTTAAAACGAATAAGAAATAAAGAAAGACCAGGCAGGCCTGCCATCCTTATCTCTGTCTCTCTATCTGTCTGTCGGTCTGATCCACTGGAACTGGAGATGGGCCACCATAAGGTGCTGGTAGTTTATCCCAGGTTCTCTGAAAGAGGAGACAATGCTGTTAATTGTTGAGCCCTCCCAGTGGCCCCACACAACTTTAAATTTTTAGAAGTATATGTGAGGCTGTGTTTATGTACATCATATGCAGACCATAAGAGGGATTTAGATTCTCCAGAATCTGAGACCCTCTTCTGGAGTGTCTGAAGACAGCTACAGTGTACTTATATCTAATAAATCCATAAATAAATATATAAATAAACATTTTTTTAAAAAAGGATAAGAAAGAAAGAAAGACCAGGCACGCCTGCCATCCTTATCACTGTCTGTATGTCTGTCTGTATGATCCCCTGGAACTGGAGATGGGCCACCATATAGTTGCTGGTAGTTGATCCCAGGTACTCTGGAAGAGGAGACAATGATGTTAATTGTTGAGCTTTTAGAGTGGCCCCACCCTTCTTTAAATTTTTAGAAGTATTTGTGAGGCTGTGTTTATGTACATCATATGCAGACCATAAGAGGGATTTAGATTCTCCAGAATCTGACACCCTCTTCTGCAGTGTGTGAACAGCTACAGTGTACTTATATCTAATAAATAATTAAATTAATAAATAAACAAACATTTTTTTAAAAAAAGGATAAGAAAGAAAGAAAGACCAGGCAGGCCTGCCACCCTTATCACTGTCTGTCTGTCTGTCTGTCTGATCCCCTGGAACTGGAAATGGACCACCATAGAGTTGCTGGTAGTTGATCCCAGGTTCTCTATAAGAGGAGACAATGTTGTTAATTTTTGAGCCCTTTCAGTGGCCCCACACATCTTTTAATTTTTAGAAGTATATGTTAGGCTGTGTTTATGTACATCATATGCAGACCATAAGAGGGATTTAGATTCTCCAGAATCTGACACCCTCTTCTGGAGTGTCTGAAGACAGCTACAGTGTACTTATATCTAATAAATACATAAATAAATATATAAATAAACATTTTTTTAAAAAGGATAAGAAAGAAAGAAAGACCAGGCAGGCCTGCCATCCTTAGCACTGTCTGTCTGTCTGTCTGTCTGATCCCCTGGAACTGGAGATGGGCCACCATATAGTTGCTGATAGTTGATCCCAGGTACTCTGGAAGAGGAGAGAATGCTGTTAATTGTTGAGCTTTTAGAGTGGCCCCACCCTTCTTTAAATTTTTAGAAGTATATGTGAGGCTGTGTTTATGTACATCATATGCAGACCATAAGAGGGATCTAGATTCTCCAGAATCTGACAACCTCTTCTGGAGTGTCTGAACAGCTACAGTGTACTTATATCTAATAAATAAATAAATAAATAAATAAATAAATAAATAAATAAATAAACATTTTTTAAAAAGGATATGACAGAAAGAAAGACCAGGCAGGCCTGCCATCCATATCTCTGTCTGTCTGTCTGTCTGTCAATCTGATCCCTGGGAACTGGAGATGGGCCACGAATAATTGCTGGTAGTTGATCCCACATTCTCTGGAAAAGGAGACAATGCTGTTAATTGTTGAGCCCTTTCAGTGGCGCCACCCATCTTTAAATATTTAGTAGTAAATGTGAGGCTGTGTTTATGTACATCATATGCAGACCATAATAGGGATTTAGATTCTCCAGACTCTGACACCCTCTTCTGGAGTGTCTGAAGACAGCTACAGTGTACTTATATCAAATAAATAAATAGATAATTAAATAAATAAATAAATAAATAAATAAATAAATAAATAAATAAATAAATAAACATTTTTAAAAAGGATAAGAAAGAAAGAAAGACCAGGTAGGCCTGCCATCCATATCTCTGTCTGTCTGTCTGTCTGTCTATCTGATCCCCGGGAACTGGAGATGGGCCACCATATAGTTGCTGGTAGTTGATCCAAGGTTCTCTGGAAGAGGAGACAATGCTGTTAATTGTTGAGCCCTTTCAGTGGCCCCACACTTCTTTAAATATTTAGAAGTATATGTGAGGCTGTGTTTATGTACATCATATTCAGATTATAAGAGGATTTAGATTCTCCAGAATCTGACACCCTCTACTGGAGTGTCTGAAGACAGCTACAGTGTACTTATAATAAATAAATAAATAAATAAATAAATAAATAAATAAATAAATAAATATACATTTTTGAAAAAGGATAAGAAAGAATGTAAGACCAGGCAGGCCTGCCATCCTTATCTCTGTCTGTCTGTCTGTCTGTCTGATCCCCTGGAACTGGAGATGGGCCACCATATAGTTGCTGGTAGTTGATCCAAGGTTCTCTGAAAGAGGAGACAATGCTGTTAATTGTTGAGCCCTCTCAGTGACCCCACACATCTTTAAATTTTTAGAAGTATATGTGAGGCTGTGTTTATGTACATCATATGCAGACCATAAGAGGGATTTAGATTCCAGAATTTGACACCCTCTTCTGGAGTGTCTGAAGACAGCTACAGTGTACTAATATCTAATAAATCCATAAATAAATATATAAATAAACATTTTTTTAAAAAGGATAAGAAAGAAAGAAAGACCAGGCAGGCCTGCCATCCTTATTACTGTCTGAATGTCTGTCTGTATGATCCCCTGGAACTGGAGATGGGCCACCATATAGTTGCTGGTAGTTGATCCCAGGTACTCTGGAAGAGGAGACAATGCTGTTAATTGTTGAGCTTTTAGAGTGGCCCCACACTTCTTTAAATTTTTAGAAGTATATGTGAGGCTGTGTTTATGTACATCATATGCAGACCATAAGAGGGATTTAGATTCTCCAGAATCTTACACCCTCTTCTGGAGTGTCTGAACAGCTACAGTGTACTTATATCTAATAAATAAATAAATAAATAAATAAACAAACATTTTTTTTAAAAAAAGGATAAGAAAGAAAGAAAGACCAGGCAGGACTGCCATCCTTATCACTGTCTAACTGTCTGTCTGTCTGATCCCCTGGAACTGGAGATGGGCCACATTATAGTTGCTGGTAGTTGATCCCAGGTCCTCTGGAAGAGGAGACAATGCTGTTAATTGTTGAGCCCTTTCAGTGGCCCCACCCATCTTTAAATTTTTAGAAGTATATGTGAAGCTGTGTTTATGTACATCATATGCAGACCATAAGAGGGATATAGATTCCCCAGAATCTGACACCCTCTTCTGGAGAGTCTGAAGACAGCTAGAGTGTACTTATATCTAATAAGTACATAAATAAATAAATAAATAAATAAACATTTTTTAAAAGGATAAGAAAGAAAGAAAAATCAGGCAGGCCTGCCATCCTTATCACTGTCTGTCTGTCTGTCTGTCTGATCCCCTGCAACTTGAGATGGGCCACCATATAGTTGCTGGTAGTTGATCCCACGTTCTCTGAAAGAGGAGACAATGGTGTTAATTGTTGAGCCCTTTCAGTGGGCCCACCAAACTTTAAATTTTTAGAAGTATATGTGAGGCTGTGTTTATATACATCATATGCAGACCATAAGAGGGATTTAGATTCTCCAGAATATGACACCCTCTTCTAGAGTGTCTGAAGACAACTACAGTGTACTTATATCTAATAAATACATAAATAAATAAATAAATAAACATTTTTTAAAAAGAATAAGAAAGAAAAAAAGACCAGGCAGGCCTGCCACCTTGTCTGTCTGTCTGTCTCTCTGTCTGTCTATCTGTCAGATACCCTGGAACTGGAGATGGGCCACCATATAATTGCTGGTAGTTGATCCCAGGTTCTCTGGAAGAGGAGACAATGCTGTTAGTTGTTGAGCCCTTTCAGTGGCCCCACCCATCTTTAAATTTTTAGAAGTATATGTGAGGCTGTGTTCATGTATATCATATGTAGACCATAAGAGGCATATTGATTCTCCAGAATCTGCACCGTCTTCTGGAGAGTCTGAAGACAGCTACAGTGTACTTATATCTTAAATACATAAATAAATAAATAAATGAATAAATGAATAAATAAATAAATAAATAAATAAACATTTTTTAAAAGGATAAGAAAGAAAGAAAAATCAGGCAGGCCTGCCATCCTTATCTCTGTCTGTCTGTCTGTCTGTCTTATCCCCTGGAACTTGAGATGGGCCACCATATAGTTGCTGGTAGTTGATCCCACGTTCTCTGGAAGGAGAGACAATGCTGTTAATTGTTGAGCCCTTTCAGTGGGCCCACCCATCTTTAAATTTTTAGAAGTATATGTGAGGCTGTGTTTATGTACATCATATGCAGACCATAAGAGGGATTTAGATTCTCCAGAAGATGAAACCCTCTTCTAGAGTGTCTGAATACAGCTACAGTGTACATATATCTAATAAATAAATAAATAAATAAATAAATAAATAAATAAATAAACATTATTTTAAAAGGATAAGAAAGAAAGAAAAACCAGGCAGGCCTGCCCTCCTTATCTCTGTCTGTCTGTCTGTCTGTCTGATCCCCTGGAACTGGAGATGGGCCACCATATAGTTGCTGGTAGTTGATCCCAGGTTCTCTGGAAGAAGAGACAATGCTGTTAATTGTTGAGCCCTTTCAGTGGCCCCACCCATCTTAAATTTTTAGAATTGTATGTGAATCTGTGTTTATGTCCATCATATGCAGACCATAAGAGGGATTTATATTCTCCAGAATCTGACACCCTCTTCTGGAGTGTCTGAAGACAGCTACAGTGTACTTATATCTAATAAATCCATAAATAAATAAATAAACATTTTTTTAAAAAGTATAAGAAAGAAAGAAAGACCACGCAGGCCTCCATCCTTATCTCTGTCTGTCTGTCTGTCTGTCTGATACCCTGGAACTGGAGATCGGCCACCATATAGTTGCTGGTAGTTTATCCAACGTTCTCTGGAAGAGGAGACAATGGTGTTAATTGTTGATCCCTTTCTGTGGCCCCACCCATCTTTAAATTTTTAGAAGTATATGTGAGGCTGTGCTTATGTACATCATATGCAGACCATAAGAGGGATTTAGATTCTCCAGAATCTGACACCCTCTTCTGTAGTGTCTGAAGATAGCTACAGTGTACTTATATCTAATAAATAAATAAATAAATAAATAAATAAATAAATAAATAAACATTTTTTAAAAAGGATAAGAAAGAAAGAAAGACCAGGCAGGGCTGCCATCCTTATCTTTGTCTGTCTGTCTGTCTCTCTGTTTGTCTGTCTGTCTGATCTCCTGGAACTGGAGATGGGCCACCATTTTGTTGCTGGTAGTTGATCCCAGGTCTTCTGAAGAGGAGACAATGCTGTTAATTGTTCAGCCCTTTCAGTGGCCCCACCCATCTTTATAATTTCTAGAAGTAAATGTGATGCTGTGTTTATGTACATCATATTCACACCATTAAAGAGGGATTTATATTCTCCAGAATCTGACACCGTCTTTTGGAGTGTCTATGACGGATACAGTGTACTTATATCTAATAAATACATAAATAAAGAAATAAACATTTTTTTAAAAAGATAAGAAAGAAAGAAAGACCAGGCAGGCCTGCCATCCTTATCTCTGTCTGTCTGTCTGTCTGATCCTCTGGACCTGGAGATGGGCCACCATAGAGTTGCTTGTAGTTGATCCCAGGTACTCTGGAAGAGGAGACAATGCTGTTAATTGTTGAGCCCTTTCAGTGGCCCCACCCATCTTTAAATTTTTAGAAGTATATGTGAGGCTGTGTTCATGTACATCATATGCAGACCATAAGAGGGATATAGATTCTCCAGAATCTGACACCCTCTTCGGTAGTGTTTGAAGACAGCTACAGTGTACTTAAATCTAATAAATACATACTTAAATTAATAAACATTTTTTAAAAAAGATAAGAAAGAATGAAAGACCAGGTAGGCCTGCCATCCTTAACTCTATCTGTCTGTATGTCTGTCTGTCTGTCTGATCCCCTGGAACTGGAGATGGGCCACCATATAGTTGCTGGTAGTTGATCCCAGGTTATCTATAAGAGGAGACAATGCTGTTAATTGTTGATCCCTTTCATTGGCCCCACACATGTTTAAATTTTTAGAAGTAAATGTGAGGCTGTGTTTATGTACATCATATGCAGACCATAAGAGGGATATAGATTCTCCAGAATCTGACACCCTCTTCTGGAGTGTCTGAAGACAGCTACAGTGTACTTATATCTAATAAATACATAAATAAATAAATAAATAAATAAATAAATAAACATTTTTTAAAAGGGATAAGAAAGAAAGAAAAACCAGGCAGGCCTGCCATCCTTGTCTGTCTTTCTCTCTGTCTGTCTGTCTTGCCTAGCCCCTTGAGTAGCCTAGCCTAGTCCCTTGCCTTGACTAGCCCAGCCCCTTGCCTAGCCTAGCCTAGCCCAGCCCTGCCTTGCCTAGCCCTGCCTATCCCTGTCTTTAACCAGGCTGGCCTCGATCTCAAAAACTGACTGCCTCTGCCTCCAGAGTGCTCTCATTAAGACCTCGAGCCACCACTGATTGTTGTGTTTTCTAAGTCTTACATAGGTATGGTCTGCTTCTCAGCTGTGAAACCCTAATTAACACGTGTAGTCTGTCCTAGGTCAGCCATAGCTACAGACTGAGGCCTTTTCTAAAACAAAACAAAAGAAAACAAAAAATAGAAATAATAAAATAAATAAATTAAGCAACCACATGATATCTTTTCTTTCTTTCAATGATACTCAGAGCTTGAAGCAGTTCACCCATGAGACCTCAGCTCCGGACATTGAGGCTCTTTCCATAACATGTATTATGGCTGAACCTGAGGGGTTCTACTGCTGATTTGGGTCCCCCACTTTAAAAAAATAGTTGTTTTCAAAGGCTGCAGGTTCTTAGCCCTGTTCCTTGTTACAGTTGAGTCACAGCCCTGAAAGTTCAGTGGTAGTTAAAGGCACTGAGAAGGGCTTCCTATAGACATCAAAGACCAAGTCTTTGTTTTTAAAAAGTTAATCTGGATTCCCCCACCCCCTGGCATCCTTAGAATTCCTAGAAAGGAAGGCAGGGACCTGGGCAGAAGGGTCCAAGCCTACTGGTGTTTGTAAGTGGTAACAGAAAGCTTTCTCTTGTTGGTACCCTACCCCAAGTTAAACTGTCACTTCTTTTTCCTAGTTGTTGTTTTGTCGGTTTGTATTCTCAACATAGACCCTTTTCCTTCCTAACCTTGGCTGTCCTGAACCTTACTGTCCTTGAACTCAGTGATTTGCCTGTCTTGCTGGGATGAAACTGTGAGCTACCATCCAGAAGGAAGCACCCTGCTGAGGTTAGATTGGGGTCTCTTCCATTTTCCTCTATGAACATGCATATGGCAGGCCTGATCTTTCTTTTTTACTTTTCCTTTTCTTTTTAAAGATTTATTTATTTATTATATTTAAGTATGCTGTAGCTATCTTCAGACAGTCCAGAAGAGGGTGTCAGATTCTGAAGAATCTAAATCATTCTTATTGTCTGCATATGATGTATATAAACACAGCCTCACATATACTCAAAAAAAAAAAAGAAAGATGTGGCTACAGAGAGGGCTCAACAATTAAGAGCATTGTCTCCTCTTCCAGAGAACCTGGGCTCAATTACCAGTATTATATATGGTGGCCCATCTCCAGTTCCAGGGGATCTAATACTCTGTTCTGGAGTCTGTGGGCACAGCATACACATGCAAAACATTCTTACACAATCATTGAGAGAGGAGAGAGAGGGGTTGAGAGAGAGGGGAGGTAATCATACCTCCTGACGAGTTTGAAGACCTGAGCTTCATCACTCACACAAATAAATAAATGCAAAATATTTTTTTATAAATAAACTCTGCCATTGCCCTTTAAAAATTCCTAGAAAACAAGTTTTATAAGCAAAAGTTATATTTACTATATCTAAAGGACAGTCATGAGCATATTCAATAAATAGAAAAAGGCCTGTTTGTCTTAGAAATGGAAAAGACAAACCAAGGAAGGTTTGCAATTACATAATGAGGCAGCTCAGCCCAGCTCTAAGGTTGGAAATAAGACTCGAGAATAGGATACACCTGAAGACAGCCAGCCATTGTTTTTTGTTTTGGAGGCTGAAAGGATACACCTGAAGACAGCCAATGCTGTGTGATGGTGATCTGGTATTTTTTTTTTTTTAATTTTTAAAAACTTTAACACTTTTTATAAAACTTTTATAAAAACTTTTTCTTTCTTTCTTTCTTTCCTCACCCTAGCCCCTACCCTAGCCCTGTCTTTCACCAGGGTGGCCTCGAACTCAGAAACTGACTGCCTCTACCTACAGAGTGCTCTCATTAAGAGCTTGAGCCACCACTGAATGTAGGGTTTTCTAAGCCTTACCTTGCTCTTGGTGTCTGTTCTCAGCTGTGAAACCCTAATTAACACAAGTAGGCAGTCCTGGGTCAGCCAGAGCTACAGACTGAGGACTTCTCTAAAAACAAATAAAACAAAACAAAACAACAAATAGAAATAATAAGATACATAAATTAAGAAACCACAGCATAGCTTTTCTCTCTCTAGGTGGTACTCAGAAATTCCAGCAGTTGGCCTGTGACACCTCACCTCAGTATATGTGAGGCTGTGTTTATGTACATCATATGCAGACCATAAGAGGGATTTACATTCTCCAGAATCTGAAACCCTCCTCTGGAGTGTCTGAAGACAGCTACAGTGTACTTATATCTAAGAAATAAATAAATAAATAAATAAATAAATAAATAAATAAATAAATAAATAAATATTTTTTAAAAAGGATAAGAAAGAAAGAAAGACCAGGCAGGCCTGCCATCATTATCTCTGTCTGTCTGTCTGTCTGTCTGATCCCCTGGAACTGGAGATGGGCCACCTTGTAGGAGCTGGTAGTTGATCCCAGGTTCTCTGGAAGAGGAGACAATGCTGTTAATTGTTGAGCCCTTTCAGTGGCCCCACACTTCTTTAAATATTTAAAAGTATATGTGAGGCTGTGTTTATGTACATCATATTCAGAACATAACAGGGATTTAGATTCTCCAGAATCTGACAACCTCTTCTGGAGTGTCTGAAACAGATACAGTTTACTTATATCTAATAAATACATATATAAAAAATAAATATTTTTAAAAAGGATAAGAAAGAAAGAAAGACCAGGCAGGCCTCCATCCTTAACTCTGTCTGTCTGTCTGTCTGTTTGATACCCTGGAACTGGAGATGGGCCACCATATAGTTGCTGGAAGTTGATCCCAGGCTCTCTGGAAGAGGAGACAATGCTGTTAATTGTTGAGCCATTTCAGTGGCCCCAACCATCTTTAAATTTTTAGAAGTAAAGTTGATGCTGTGTTTATGTACATCATATGCAGACCATAAGATGGATTTAGATTCTCCAGAATCTGACACCCTCTTCTTGATTGTTTGAAGACAGCTACATTGTACTTATATCTAATAAATACATAAATATATGAATAAACATTTTTTAAAAAGGATAAGAAAGAAAGAAAGACCAGGTAGGCCTTCCATCATTATCCTTGTCTGTCTGTCTGTCTGTCTGATCACCTGGAACTGGAGATGGGCCACCATATAGTTGCTGGTAGTTGATCCCGGGATCTCTGGTAGAGTTGACAATGCTGTTAATTGTTGAGACCTTTAAGTGGCCCCACACATATTTTAATTTTTAGAAGTATATGTGAGGCTGTGTTTATGTACATCATATGCAGACCATAAGAGGGTTATCGATACTCCAGAATCTGACACCCTCTTCTGGAGTGTCTGAAGATAGCTACAGTGTACTTATATCTAATAAATAAATAAATAAATAAATAAATAAATAAACAAACAAACATTTTTTAAAAAGGATAAGAAAGAAAGAAAGACCAGGCAGGACTGCCATCCTTATCTCTGTCTGTCTGTCTGTCTGATCCTCTGGAACTGGAGATGGGCCACCATAGAGTTGCTTGTAGTTGATCCCAGGTTCTCTGGAAAAGGAGACAATGCTTTTAATTGTTGAGCCCTTTCAGTGGGCCCACACATCTTTAAATTTTTAGAAGTATATGTGAGGCCGTGTTTATGTACATCATATGCAGACCATAAGAGGGATTTAGATTCTCCAGAATATGACACCCTCTTCTAGAGTGTCTGAAGACAGCTTCAGTGTACTTATATCTAATAAATACATAAATAAATAAATAAACATTTTTTAAAAAGTATAAGAAAGAAAGAAAGACCAGGCAGGCCTGCCACCATGTCTGTCTGTCTGTCTGTCTGTCTATCTGTCAGATACCCTGGAACTGGAGATGAGCCACCATATAGTTGATGGTAGTTGATTCCAGGTTCTCTGGAAGAGGAGACAATGCTGTTAATTGTTGAGCCCTTTCAGTGGCCCCACCCATCTTTAAATTTTTAGAAGTATATGTGAGGCTGTGTTCATGTACATCATATGCAGACCATAGGAGGGATATAGATTCTCCAGAATCTGACACCCTCTTCTGGAGTGCCTGAAGACAGCTACAGTGTACTTATATCTAATAAATAAATAAATAAATAAATAAATAAATAAATAAATAAATGAATAAATAAATAAATAAATAAATAAATAAACATTTTTTAAAAAGGATAAGAAAGAAAGAAAAATCAGGCAGGCCTGCCATCCTTATCTCTGTCTGTCTGTATGTCTGTCTTATCCCCTGGAACTTGAAATGGGCCACCATATAGTTGCTGGTAGTTTATCCCACGTTCTCTGGAAGAAGAGACAATGCTGTTAATTGTTGAGTCCTTTCAGTGGGCTCACCCATCTTTAAATTTTTAGAAGTATATGTGAGGCTGTGTTTATGTACATCATATGCAGACCATAAGAGGGATTTAGATTCTCCAGAAGATGACACACTCTTCTAGAGTGTCTGAAGACTGCTACAGTGTACTTATATCTAATAAATTCATAAATAAACAAATAAACATTTTTAAAAAAGGATAATAAAGAAAGAGAGACCAGGCAAGCCTGCCATCCTTGTCTGTCTGTCTGTCTGTCTGTTCCCCTGGAACTAGAGAAAGGCCACCATATAAATGCTGGTAGTTGATCCCATGTTCTCTGGAAGAGGAGTCAGTGCTGTTAATTGTTGAGCCCTTTCAGTGGCCCCACGCATCTATAAATTTTTAGAAGTATATGTGAGGCTGTGTTCATGTACATCATATGCAGACCATAAGAGGGATATAGATTCTCCAGAATCTGACACCCTCTTCGGGAGTGTTTGAAGAGAGCTACAGTGTACTTATATCTAATAAATACATACTTAAATTAATAAACATTTTTTAAAAAGGATAAGAAAGAATGAAAGACCAGGTAGGCCTTCCATCCTTAACTCTATCTGTCTGTATGTCTGTCTGTCTGTCTGATCCCCTGGAACTGGAGATTGGCCACCATATAGTTCCTGGTAGTTGATCCCAGGTTCTCTGGTAGAGGAGACAATGCTGTTAATTGTTGAGCCCTTTCAGTGGCCCCAACCATCTTTAAATTTTTAGAAGTATATGTGAGGCTGTGTTCATGTACATCATATGCAGACCATAAGAGGGATATTGATTCTCCAGAATCTGACACCCTCTTCTGGAGAGTCTGAAGACAGCTACAGTGTACTTATATCTAATAAATACTTAAATAAATAAATAAATAAATAAATGAATAAATAAATAAATAAATGAACATTTTTTAAAAAGGATAAGAAAGAAAGAAAAATCAGGCAGGCCTGCCATCCTTATCTCTGTCTGTCTGTCTGTCTGTCTGTCTTATCCCCTGGAACTTGAGATGGGCCACCATATAGTTGCTTGTAGTTGATCCAAGGATCTCTGGAAGAGGAGACAATGCTGTTAATTGTTGAGCCCTTTCAGTGGGCCCACACTTCTTTAAATTTTTAGAAGTATATGTGAGGCTGTGTTTATGTACATCATATGCAGACCATAAGAGGGATTTAGATTACCCAGAAGATGACACCCTCTTCTAGAGTGTCTGAAGACAGCTAAAGTGTACTTATATCTAATAAATACATACTTAAATTAATAAACATTTTTTAAAAGTATAAGAAAGAAAGAAAGACCAGGCAGGCCTCCATCCTTATCTCTGTCAGTCTGTCTGTCTGTCTGATCCATTGGAACTGGAGATGGGCCACTATATAGTTGCTGTTAGTTGATCCCAGGTTCTCTGGAAGAAGAGACAATGCTGTTAATTGTTGAGCCCTTTCAGTGGCTCCACCTATCTTTAAATTTTTAGAAGTATATGTTAGGCTGTGTTTATGTACATCATATGCAGACCATAAGAGGGATTTAGATTCTCCAGAATCTGACACCCTCTTCTGGAGTGTCTGAAGACAACTACAGTGTACTTATATCTAATAAATACATAAATAAATAAATAAATAAATAAATAAATAAATAAATAAACATTATTTTAAAAGGATAAGAAAGAAAGAAAAACCAGGCAGGCCTGCCCTCCTTATCTCTGTCTGTCTGTCTGTCTGTCTGATCCCCTGGAACTGGAGATGGGCCACCATATAGTTGCTGGTAGTTGATCCCAGGTTTTCTGGAAGAAGAGACAATGCTGTTAATTGTTGAACCCTTTCAGTGGCCCCACCCATCTTAAATTTTTAGAAGTGTATGTGAATCTGTGTTTATGTCAATCATATGCAGACCATAAGAGGGATTTATATTCTCCAGAATCTGACACCCTCTTCTGGAGTGTCTGAAGACAGCTACAGTGTACTTATATCTTATAAATACATAAATAAATAAATAAACATTTTTTAAAAAGGATAAGAAAGAAAGAAAAACCAGGTAGGACTGCCACCCTTGTCTGTCTGTCTCTTTGTCTTCCTGATCCCCTGGAACTGGAGATGGGCCACCATATAGTTGCTGGTAGTTGATCCCAGGTTCTCTGTTAGAGGAGACAATGCTGTTAATTTTTGAGCCCTTTCAGTGCCCCCACACATCTTTAAATTTTTAGAAGTATATGTGAGGCTGTGTTTATGTACATCATATGCAGACCATAAGAGGGATTTAGATTCTCCAGAATCTGGCACCCTCTTCTGGAGTGTCTGAAGACAGCTACAGTGTACTTATATGTAATAAATACATAAATAAATAAATAAATAAATAAATAAATAAATAAATAAATAAATAAACATTTTTTTAAAAGTATAAGAAAGAAAGAAAGACCAGGCAGGCCTCCATTCTTATCTCTGTCTGTCTGTCTGTCTGTCTGATACCCTGGAACTGGAGATGGGCCACCATATAGTTGCTGGTAGTTTATCCAAGGTTCTCTGGAAGAGGAGACAATGCTGTTAATTGTTGATCCCTTTCTGTGGCCCCACCCATCTTTAAATTTTTAGAAGTATATGTGAGGCTGTGTTTATGTACATCATATGCAGACCATAAGAGGGATTTAGATTCTCCAGAATCTGACACCCTCTTTTGGAGTATCTGAAGATAGCTACAGTGTACTTATATCTAATAAATAAATAAATAAATAAATAAATAAACATTTTTTAAAAAGGATAAGAAAGAAAGAAAGACCAGGCAGGGCTGCCATCCTTATCTTTGTCTGTCTGTCTGTCTCTCTGTCTGTCTGTCTGATCTCCTGGAACTGGAGATGGGCCACCATTTTGTTGCTGGTAGTGAAAGACTCCAGGACTCCCAAAGGGAGGCACTTACTCAAGCCTTGGGTCAGCCGCGCACCCAAGAAGACACTGAGACCGAACTTAAGATGTATAGAGAGTAAGATTTAATACAGCAACGACAAGAAAGCACACAAAAAGCACATATACCAGATATCTGGGGTCGAAACTCATGCAGCCAGCAAGGTGCAGAGGAGATTCGGCAATTGGCCCAGACTTGTCACAGGCTTTTATAGGAGAAGGGTAAGGAGAAAAGTACAAGTTTTACGTCACCAAGGTGTTCTGCCAAGGAGCTTTACATAACCAAGGTGTCGTGTCCTATATTTTGGCAATGTACTCGATCTATTGGAACATTCTGGGGTAGTACCAGGAGGCCCCTATCTCAAAAATGTTCTTGGAACAGTCTTCAGTTAGGAGGGGTTGGACTGAGTTCGCTCCAGGAGACCCTTATCTCAGAAATGCTCCTGGAACCGTTCTCACTTGGGAGGGTTCGGACTCTGGGGTGAAGAGTTCAAGAATGTACTCTGAGGTAAAAAGTTCAGGTGTGTTCCGGGAACAACCTCTAGATGGGAGGGGTAAGAGAACTCTGAGTTGGAGAGTTCATGGAGAGTTCAGCTTTTCTTCTTTCATTCCCCCCTTCTTTTAGTGAATAGCTCTAATCTTAGAGCGAGTCCTGCATTTATCCCCCTCCACAGAGTCCAATCTCTTTCTGTTTTGTAACATCACTTTGGACAGGGAAGTCAAAAATAGACCGTTTTATAGTTCTAAGATCAACATCCATAGCTGTACATAACCAACAGGATTGAGTCATATTAGGATTAGTTCTAAAACTTAAGAAAGCTCTTAGTCTATGTGGCCATTGGGGAGGTCGTGTCCAGCAGGGGATGAGATGGCCACATTATTTTTGTGGTAGTTCTGATTTTTTAGATGGCGCTGTAGATGGCCTTCCTTAGCGTAGGCCTTGTGGCACAGGTGGCATTCATAGAGCCGGCCCCCTGTGTGCAGATGCATATGGTTCTTGAGGTCGTAGTTATGCAGGAAGCGGGCTGGACAGTGGGGGCATGAGTAGGGTCGCTCTCCTGTGTGCTCTCGCATGTGGATCTTCAGCTTATCATTCCTGGTGAAGCGGATACCGCAGACCTCACAGGCAAAAGGCTTTTCACCATTGTGGGTCCTTATGTGCCGAGGCAGTTTGCTTGCCCCGTGGATTATCTTGTGACAGACTGGGCACTCTTGGGGCATCTGTGAAAGGCGTTTAGGCACTAGCTTGTTTTGGTCATTTAGGCCTGGTGTCAGGGCATCCTGGTGCAGCGAACTTAGGTAAGCCCTCAGGTCAGGGTCAATGAGATCTTCATCTGAGCCCAGCTCTTCTGATGATAGTGGAGGTTCGTTACTCTGGGCCAGCCCGTAGCCTGGTGGGTTGAGCATTTTTGAGGTTGAGGCTGTGGGGGTGGCAGTGGCAAAAGCCTCCAGGTACTGTCGGGCTCACTCACAGTCATCTTTATCTGGGCTGGGGGCTTCCAGTCCACTGCCTTGCAAAATCTCCAAGCAAGTAGTGACGACACATGGGATTTCCAGTAGCCGAGCAGCTTGGAGTACAGCCGGCATATTGGCGTTGATGGTGGTCAGTGTGGCTGTGTAAGCAAACTCGAGCAGGGCACTTAGGGCCTCCGGCCCTACAAAGTTCAGCTCACACACACTGGCTTTTGCTCCCCCAGAAGCCGTTTCAACACTCTCTGTTTTTATTACTGTTCTCTCTCTCTCTTCTGTAAAGAGCCTCTTGAAGTAGTGGCTACAGGCAGCCAGCACAGCCCTGTGGGTTTGGTACTCAAAACCCTGTGTCCTGATGGTGAGGTCGCACAGATGACCCAGCTGGCGCTGCTCGTTTAGGCAGCTCAGGAGCTCACTGCTGTGATCTGGGAATGGGATTCCAATTAGGTCATCCTCGGGGCTCCCCATCTTTTTCTTTTTAGTCGTTGGGTCTGTTTGCTGGAGCTGGGCAACAGAGCAGGGTGTAGAAAGAGTCAACACAGGGATCCAATATCCTGCTAGACTTAGTCAAGGGGGGGCGGTCCCCCATGTAGAATTTCATAAGAAGTAAGACCGAAACATCCAGGTGTGTTTCGGACTCTGAGAAGCACAAAGGGAAGGAGGGTCACCCAGTCTTTACCGTCAGTCTCAATAGCTAGTTTAACAACATAGGTTAAGACAGTGATGGGCATAGGAGTCTCATAAAGGATCTTAAACAGAGTAAAACTGAATCAAGAAATAGGGCATAGGGAAGGAACACCAAGTCCATGCCAGTCTCCACGATTAATTTTATCAAGGTCTGTCTTAGAGTTTTAGACTAATTTTTATCTATCCTGAGCTCTGAGGTCTATACACACAATGTAATTTTTATTTGACCTCTAAATGCTTGGCCACACCCTGACTTACCTGGGCAACAAAGCAGGGCCATTATCTGACACTATTGCCTTTGGCACTCTGAACCTTGGAAAAATTTTCTTTAATAATCTTCTTGATGACTATGTGAGCAGTCTCATTTATCCATATTGAGAACGTCTTCTGCAAATGTCAACAGCTTTCTTTGTTTGTATTGTTCCATACAGTGGCAAAAGCATACCTGCTGTCAGTGTCATTTATAAAGCTTGTATCAAAACCACAAGTTCAGCTTTCTGGGCTGAAGTCCCTTTAGGGAGGCTGCTGGCCTAGATCACCTGCTTTTTGTCCACTGCTGCACTGCTGTCCCCGCCTTCCGCTTACCTTTAACCATGAGGCCACTGCCATCCGTGTACCAGTTTAAACTTTCAGGCCAAGGCTGATTTGATCTTTACCTGCTGAGGTAAGTAGCCCCCTCTGTTGGTAGGTGGCCCCATGGATATGAGCTGCTTTCCATCTGCTACTGCTGCTCCTGTGACAAAGCTGCTGCCATCCGTGTACCAGGCAGGCACACCAAGGCTGATCAGTCAGATCTCTCCTTGTTCCAGTTTCATCAGCACATTGATGTACAGGAGTGGAGTCATCCGCCAAGGGGAGGTGGCAGGATTGAGGATGGCAGGTGGAGCAAAAGTTACTCAATCATTCAGCAACAAATTCTGGTAGTGGGTATAGTCACATGCTGACCCAGGGTAAGCTTGTCAGGGTCTTTAACAAGCAGGGCCATTGCAGCTCATCAACATATAAGGTAAAAGGCTTAGTCAAATCTGGCAAAGCCAGAGCGGGGGCTGCAAGCAGGGCTGCCTTTATGCTGTCAAAGGCTTTTTGGTGTTTCTCAGTCCAGGTGAATGGGACTTTTTCTTTAGTCCAGAGTCTGCAAAAGCCCACCGTCCCCAGAAACTCACGTACTTGGCGCGGGGTGGTGGGGGTTGGGATCAGCATCACAGTCTTTTTTCTTGGCTTCGGTGAGCCACCGCTTTCCGTCGTTTTGGCACCTCGGTAGCTGAGCTTTCTTAGCCGATACCCGATACCCCAACTCACCCAGTTCATTCAGGAGCTTCTAGGAGGGCCAGAATTTCTTCTTTGTCTTTGATGTCTCTGCCTTCAGCCAACCGCAGGGCTTGGGTTAGCGCCAGGAGTTCAGCCTTCTGAGCCAAAGTTCCTTCTGCTAGAATGTCAGAGCAGTGATGAGTAGGTGAAGACTCAGCAGGTTAGCAGGGGAAGTGAAGGTCACTTGTTCTGTCAACAAAAAGCTCTAATAATGTGTCCATCAGTCAGGGAAACAATTGGATCATGTGTCCCTGACCAAAAGCCATTATGTGCAGACAAGCAGGCCATCCCTCAGTCACCAGGTCTAATTTTTCCAAGTGCCACTGGTCTTTTAGGGTCCCAATTTCTGAGTAAGAACCTCTTTGGCAATACTTTTGTTCTCAGTCACATTTAGGAGTCCCAAAGTTGGGGACAACATTAGGGCAGTCTCAATAGCATCTAAGGCCATCCAAGGTTGTTCTTTATTTCTTATACGAAGGGCTGTTTATCTTTTTAATGCAGCAAAACCTGGAATCCACAGTTTGCAAAGACCTGTAGTGTCCAGGGACCTTTTAAACTTGCTTTGCATTGGTCAGTGGAGGAATATGAAAACACAGTCTCTTTTTAGCTGCATCAACAGGTAGGCCACCAGTCTCTTTACTTATAGCCACGAACAGGTGAAGGGTTTTGTCTTGAGGGGGGGGGCTCCTCTTCTTTTTGTTAGGACAGTCTCTCACCCAGTGCTCTTCTTTTTCAACAGCAAACACTCTGATCTTTAGCCAAAAGCTTTCTTTTTTCTTGTTGCCAGGTACTAAGTTTTCTAGTTTCCCTGACGTTTGTGACCAGCATTTCATTTCTCTTATCTTTTTTAGAAAATTTTCTGGCTCCTTATTTCTTACAGATCATCTCTAAGTGCTAGTATTATTAGCAAGTGTCACTTTGCTAGGTTCTAGTCTTTGTCATTTATCTCTCTTTGCTCCTATTTCTTAACTGCAATGGAGATCTCATATAATGTCTCTCTTTCTATCTATATATATCTCTTTCTTGTCTTTGCTTACTTTGAATGTTATCTAATTATTACATCTATATTCTGTCACTTAACTTTTTTCATAGTTTACCTCTTTTTACTGTTAACCTATTTCTTTTGAGTCTGCTGAAGCTTTGCTCTCAGTTCTTCTTTGCAGACCTCTATCCTTCATCAGAGCCTGGCAGTTAGACTCGTAGGTGCTCCTTACCTTGTATATCTCCCTCACCGGAGCTTAAAACAGATTCACTGCTAGCAGCTCAGGGCGATGCCTGAGAAGAGAAAACACACGGGGCAGAGAAGGGGGTGCAGCTCTTACATCTGGCTGCACACTGATATCTCAAAATGAACACAATTTTTTCTGTTAACAGTTAACAAGAGACAGGATACAGGGGACAGGGAAATGAGAAGCAACCAGGGAACCTTGTGGCATCCTCAGATCAGACGCGGCAACCCGCTGAACTCAAGCATACTAGTCAGCGGAGGGAAAGAAACTAACCAGGATTTTCTCAGTAACGGCGAATGGACAGGGAGGAGCCAAGCGCCAAGTCTCCGCCGCGCCACGGCGAAATGTGGGAGTGGCAAACAAACACTGGCAGGGAGGGGGAATTTAACCACTTGTTTTCCGGCATGGCTTGAGCCCCCGGAGGCGGCGGCGTCCGCCACCCCACACACAGGCATCCACGGAGCTCTCTTGGCCAGAGGCAACGGCGGCCTCCCGAGCTTTGGAAACGCAAGGCGCCTGCGCGGCAGGGCGGGGGAACTTCTCTGTGTGCCCCACGGCGGGCGCGCAGACACAAGGGAGTGCGGGCAGACTCCAGGGGGAAGCCAAAGGAGGGACGGCGGCCACAGTTGGCCCCTCCCCAGCTGTGGCAGGCTTCACGGCTATTCCGGGGCGCCAGGCGGGTCTGACAGGCCGCCGCACTTACTATCAGCATTTTACAACTCACTCGCAGGGCACAGACAGCCTCCGTTGCTGCTGTGTCTGCAGAACTCAGAACCTCAGCACCACTGCTGCAGCTCTGGATTTCAGAGCTCTTTTGAGCAGCCTGGGGAGGACCGGCCTGGTGGGTTTTTTTTCTCTTTTTTTCCTTTTTTTAAAACCATTGCTGACAAATTCTGTCCTGATGTCAGTCCAAGTCTACAGTCGGCAAAGGGTTAACACACACACACACACACACAGTCTGTCACGTGACCAAAACACAACCAGCCAAACGCCACTTTCTGACGGGGTCGGATTCCACATTGACTCTTTTTCCTGATAGGGGTGGGATTCCACATCCACTCCCGCTCTGGCAGAGAGAACACTCTCTCTCTCTCCTTCACTCTGCCAGGCAACAGCCAGGTCTTTTTGACTGTTCTGTACCCTGGGCACTCCTTCCAGGGTCTCCCTTGAAACATCTTTTTGGGGTGCAGACTGTGAGGCCATAGACAGCCGTCCTCTCACAGCCACTGCCAGAATAAACCCACAATCTCAGAATACACAAATGCAGCAGTTCCACACTTACACACCCAGCAGATTGTCCCATTTCTAGAATAATAGCAAACACAACAAGAGCAGACACAAGACTTGAGACAAAAAGAAAAAACCAAAAACGGCGGCGACCTCGCGTCGCCCACAGGCAACTTACAGAATCAGATGGCCTTTCCAAGGCCGGCCGGCTTAGACCTTCCACCAAAGTGATGGTCTCTCGGCCTTCAGAGGGGTCCGCCAAGCGTCCTTGGCCCTCCCCTTGTCTTCCTGGGGCGTCCCCCAGGGCGATCGGACGGTGGGCACCAGACACGTCTATCTCTACCCACCCCGCGCTCTCTATTGAGACCTGCCTGGTCTCCAGCTCCCGGAGCACGGTCTCTGGTGCTCGTACTGAGCACAGAGCGTCACGCAAAACCAGAACTGCGATCGCACCAGATACAGATTCAGATGGCCTCTCCAAGGCCCACAGATTGAGACTCTCCTGGTCTCCAGAAACAGAACACAGACACCAGACCAAACAAAACAGTAAATCTTACTTCTGAGTGGGTCCAGGACTTCTGGGTGGTCGTGCTGATTCCCGGCCAACGCACCAAATGAAAGACTCCAGGACTCCCAAAGGGAGGCACTTACTCAAGCCTCGGGTCAGCCGCGCACCCAAGAAGACACTGAGACCGAACTTAAGATGTATAGAGAGTAAGATTTAATACAGCAACGACAAGAAAGCACACAAAAAGCACATATACCAGATATCTGGGGTCGAAACTCATGCAGCCAGCAAGGTGCAGAGGAGATTCGGCAATTGGCCCAGACTTGTCACAGGCTTTTATAGGAGAAGGGTAAGGAGAAAAGTACAAGTTTTACGTCACCAAGGTGTTCTGCCAAGGAGCTTTACATAACCAAGGGGTCGTGTCCTATATTTTGGCAATGTACTCGATCTATTGGAACATTCTGGGGTAGTACCAGGAGGCCCCTATCTCAAAAATGTTCTTGGAACAGTCTTCAGTTAGGAGGGGTTGGACTGAGTTCGCTCCAGGAGACCCTTATCTCAGAAATGCTCCTGGAACCGTTCTCACTTGGGAGGGGTCGGACTCTGGTGTGAAGAGTTCAAGAATGTACTCTGAGGTAAAAAGTTCAGGTGTGTTCCGGGAACAACCTCTAGATGGGAGGGGTAAGAGAACTCTGAGTTGGAGAGTTCATGGAGAGTTCAGCTTTTCTTCTTTCAATCCCAGGTTCTCTGGAAGATGAGTCAGTGCTGTTAATTGTTGAGCCCTTTCAGTGGCCCCACCCATCTTTAAATTTTTAGAAGTATATGTGAGGCTGTGTTCATGTACATCATATGCAGATCATAAGAGGGATATAGATTCTCCAGAATCTGACACCCTCTTCGGGAGTGTTTGAAGACAGCTACAATGTACTTAAATCTAATAAATACATACTTAAATTAATAAACATTTTTTAAAAAGGATAAGAAAGAATGAAAGACCAGGTAGGCCTGCCATTCTTAACTCTATCTGTCTGTATGTCTGTCTGTCTGTCTGTCTGATCCGCTGGAACTGGAGATGGGCCACCATATAGTTGCTGGTAGTTGATCCCAGGTTCTCTATAAGAGGAGACAATGTTGTTAATTGTTGATCCCTTTCATTGGCCCCACACATCTTTAAATTTTTAGAAGTAAATGTGAGGCTGTGTTTATGTACATCATATGCAGACCATAAGAGGGATATAGATTCTCCAGAATCTGACACCCTCTTCTGGAGTGTCTGAAGACAGCTACAGTGTACTTATATCTAATAAATACATAAATAAATAAATAAATAAATAAATAAATAAATAAATAAATAAACATTTTTAAAAGGGATAAGAAAGAAAGAAAAACCAGGCAGGCCTGCCATCCTTGTCTGTCTTTCTCTCTGTCTGTCTGTCTTGCCTAGCCCCTTGAGTAGCCTAGCCTAGTCCCTTGCCTTGACTAGCCCAGCCCCTTGCCTAGCCTAGCCTAGCCCAGCCCTGCCTTGCCTAGCCCTGCCTATCCCTGTCTTTAACCAGGCTGGCCTCGAACTCAGAAACTGACTGCCTCTGCCTCCAGAGTGCTCTCAATAAGAGCTCGAGCCACCACTGACTGTTGGGTTTTCTAAGTCTTACATAGGTATGGTCTGTTTCTCAGCTGTGAAACCCTAATTAACACATGTAGTCTGTCTTGGGTCAGCCATAGCTACAGACTGAGGCCTTTTCTAAAACAAAACAAAAGAAAACAAAAAAATAGAAATAATAAAATAAATAAATTAAACAACCACATGATATCTTTTCTTTCTTTCAATGATACTCAGAGCTTGAAGCAGTTCACCCATGAGACCTCAGCTCCGGACATTGAGGCTCTTTCCCTAACAAGTATTATGGCTGAACCTGAGGGGTTCTACTGCTGATTTGGGTCCCCCACTTTAAAAAAATAGTTGTTTTCAAAGGCTGCAGGTTCGTAGCCCTGTTCCTTGTTACAGTTGAGTCACAGCCCTGAAAGTTCAGTGGTAGTTAAAGGCACTGAGAAGGGCTTCCTATAGACATCAAAGACCAAGTCTTTGTTTTTAAAAAGTTAATCTGGATTCCCCCACACCCTGGCATCCTTAGAATGCCTAGAAAGGAAGGCAGGGACCTGGGCAGAAGGGTGCAAGGCTACTGGTGTTTGTAAGTGGTAACAGAAAGCTTTCTCTTTTTGGTACCCTACCCCAAGTTACACTGTCACTTCTTTTTCCTAGTTGTTGTTTTGTCGGTTTGTATTCTCAACATAGACCCTTTTCCTTCCTAACCTTGGCTGTCCTGAACCTTACTGTCCTTGAACTCAGTGATTTGCCTGTCTTGCTGGGATGAAACTGTGAGCTACCATCCAGAAGGAAGCACCCTGCTGAGGTTAGATTGGGGTCGCTTCCATTTTCCTCTATGAACATGCATATGGCAGGCCTGATCTTTCTTTTTTACTTTTCCTTTTCTTTTTAAAGATTTATTTATTTATTATATTTAAGTATGCTGTAGCTATCTTCAGACAGTCCAGAAGAGGGTGTCAGATTCTGAAGAATCTAAATCATTCTTATTGTCTGCATATGATGTATATAAACACAGCCTCACATATACTCAAAAAAAAAAAAAAAAAAAGAAAGATGTGGCTACAGAGAGGGCTCAACAATTAAGAGCATTGTCTCCTCTTCCAGAGAACCTGGGCTCAATTACCAGTATTATATATGGTGGCCCATCTCCAGTTCCAGGGGATCTAATACTCTGTTCTGGAGTCTGTGGGCACAGCATACACATGCAAAACATTCTTACACAATCATTGAGAGAGGAGAGAGAGGGGTTGAGAGAGAGGGGAGGTAATCATACCTCCTGACGAGTTTGAAGACCTGAGCTTCATCACTCACACAAATAAATAAATGCAAAATATTTTTTTATAAATAAACTCTGCCATTGCCCTTTAAAAATTCCTAGAAAACAAGTTTTATAAGCAACAGTTATATTTACTATATCTAAAGGACAGTCATGAGCATATTCAATAAATAGAAAAAGGCCTGTTAGTCTTAGAAATGGAAAAGACAAACCAAGGAAGGTTTGCAATTACATAATGAGGCAGCTCAGCCCAGCTCTAATGTTTGAAATAAGACTCGAGAATAGGATATACCTGAAGACAGCCAGCCATTGTTTTTTGTTTTGGAGGCTGAAAGGATACACCTGATGACAGCCAATGCTGTGTGATGGTGATCTGGTATTTTTTTTTTTTAATTTTTAAAAACTTTAACACTTTTTATAAAACTTTTATAAAAACTTTTTATTCTTCTTTCTTTGTTTCTTTTCTTTCTTTCTTTCCTCACCCTAGCCCCTACCCTAGCCCTGTCTTTCACCAGGGTGGCCTCGAACTCAGAAACTGACTGCCTCTGCCAACAGAGTGCTCTCATTAAGAGCTTGAGCCACCACTGAATGTAGAGTTTTCTAAGCCTTACCTTGCTCTTGGTGTCTGTTCTCAGCTGTGAAACCCTAATTAACACAAGTAGGCAGTCCTGGGTCAGCCAGAGCTACAGACTGAGGACTTCTCTAAAAACAAATAAAACAAAACAAAACAACAAATAGAAATAATAAAATACATAAATTAAGCAACCACAGCATAGCTTTTCTCAATCTAGGTGGTACTCAGAAATTCCAGCAGTTGGCCTGTGACACCTCAGCTCAGTATATGTGAGGCTGTGTTTATGTACATCCTATGAAGACCATAAGAGGGATTTTCATTCTCCAGAATCTGACACCCTCCTCTGGAGTGTCTAAAGAAAGCTACAGTGTACTTATATCTAAGAAATACATAAAAAAATAAATAAATAAATAAATAAATAAATAAATATTTTTTAAAAAGGATAAGAAAGAAAGAAAGACCAGGCAGGCCTGCCATCCTTATCTCTGTCTGTCTGTCTGTCTGTCTGTCTGATCCCCTGGAACTGGACTTGGGCTACCATAAAGTTGCTGGTAGTTGATCCCAGGTTCTCTGGAAGAGGAGACAATGCTGTTAATTGTTGAGCCCTATCAGTGGCCCTACCCATCTTTAAATATTTAGAAGTATATGTGAGGCTGTATTTATGTACATCACATGCAGACCATAAGAGGGATTTAGATTCTCCAGAATCTGACACCCTCTTCTGGAGTGTCTGAAGACAGCTACAGTGTACTTACATCTAATAAATACATAAATAAATAAATAAATAAATAAATAAATAAATAAATAAACATTTTTTAAAAAGTATAAGAAATAAAGAAAGACCAGGCAGGCCTGCCATCCTTATCTCTGTCTCTCTGTCTGTCTGTCTGTCTAATCAACTGGAACTGGAGATGGGCCACCATAAGGTGCTGGTAGTTTATCCCAGGTTCTCTGAAAGAGGAGACAATGCTGTTAATTGTTGAGCCCTCTCAGTGGCCCCACACATCTTTAAATTTTTAGAAGTATATGTGAGGCTGTGTTTATGTACATCATATGCAGACCATAAGAGGGATTTAGATTCTCCAGAATCTGACACCCTCTTCTGGAGTGTCTGAAGACAGCTACAGTGTACTTATATCTAATAAATACATAAATAAATATATAAATAAACATTTTTTTTAAAGGATAAGAAAGAAAGAAAGACCAGGCAGGCCTGCCATCCTTATCACTGTCTGTATGTCTGTCTGTCTGATCCCCTGGAACTGGAGATGGGCCACCATATAGTTGCTGGTAGTTGATCCCAGGTACTCTGGAAGAGGAGACAATGCTGTTAATTTTTGAGCCCTTTCAGTGGCGCCACCCATCTTTAAATATTTAGAGGTATATGTGAGGCTGTGTTTATGTACATCATATGCAGACCATAAGAGGGATTTAGATTCTCCAGAATCTGACACCCTCTTCTGGAGTGTCTGAAGACAGCTACAGTGTACTTATATCTAATAAATAAATAGATAAATAAATAAATAAATAAATAAACATTTTTTAAAAAGTATAAGAAAGAAAGAAAGACCAGGCAGGCCTGCCATCCATATCTCTGTCTGTCTGTCTGTCTGTCTGTCTATCTGATCCCCGGGAACTGGATATGGGCCACCATATTGTGCTGGTATTTGATCCAAGGTTCTCTCGAAGAGGAGACAATTCGGTTAATTGTTGAGCCCTTTCAGTGGCCACACACTTCTTTAAATATTTAGAAGTTTATGTGAGGCTGTGTTTATGTACATCATATTCAGATTATAAGAGGATTTAGATTCTCCAGAATCTGACACCCTCTACTGGAGTGACTGAAGACAGCTACAGTGTACTTATATATAATAAATAAATAAATAAATAAATAAATAAATAAATAAATAAATGAATAAATAAACATTTTTTAAAAAGGATAAGAAAGAAAGTAAGACCAGGCAGGCCTGCCATCCTTATCTCTGTCTGTCTGTCTGTCTGATCCCCTGGAACTGGAGTTGGGCTACCATAAAGTTGCTGGTAGTTGATCCGAGGTTCTCTGGAAGAGGAGACAATGCTGTTAATTGTTGAGCCCTATCAGTGGCCCTACCCATCTTTAAATATTTAGAAGTATATGTGAGGCTGTGTTTATGTACATCATATGCAGACCATAAGAGGGATTTAGATTCTCCAGAATCTGACACCCTCTTCTGGAGTATCTGAAGACAGCTACAGTGTACTTATATCTAATAAATAAATAGATAAATAAATAAATAAATAAATAAACATTTTTTAAAAAGGATAAGAAAGAAAGAAAGACCAGGTAGGCCTGCCATCCATAACTCTGTCTGTCTGTCTGTCTGTCTATCTGATCCCCGGAAACTGGAGATGGGCCACCATATAGTTGCTGGTAGTTGATCCAAGGTTCTCTGGAAGAGGAGACAATGCTCTTAATTGTTGAGCCCTATCAGTGGCCCTACCCATCTTTAAATTTTTAGAAGTATATGTGAGGCTGTGTTTATGTACATCATATGCAGACCATAAGAGGGATTTAGATTCTCCAGAATCTGACACCCTCTTCTGGAGTGTCTGAAGACAGCTACAGTGTACTTATATCTAATAAATACATAAATAAATAAACATTTTTTAAAAAGGATAAGAAAGAAAGAAAGACCAGGCAGGCCTGCCATCCTAATCTCTGTCAGTCTGTCTGTCTGTCAGACTGTCTGATCCCTTGGAACTGTAGATGGGCCACCATATAGTTGCTGTTAGTTGATCCCAGGTTCTCTGGAAGAGGAGACAATGCTATTAATTGTTGAGCCCTTTCAGTGGCTCCACCTATCTTTAAATTTTTAGAAGTATATGTTAGGCTGTGTTTATGTACATCATATGCAGACCATAAGAGGGATTTAGATTCTCCAGAATCTGACACCCTCTTCTGGATTGTCTGAAGACAACTACAGTGTACTTATATCTAATGAATACAAACATATATAAATAAATAAATAAATAAATAAATAAAAATTATTTTAAAAGGATAAGAAAGAAAGAAAGACCAGGCAGGCCTGCCATACTTATCTCTGTCTGTCTGTCTGTCTGTCTGATCCCCTGGAACTGGAGATGGGCCACCTTTTAGGTGCTGGTAGTTGATCCCAGGTTCTCTGGAAGAGGAGACAATGCTGTTAATTGTTGAGCCCTTTCAGTGGCCCCACCCATTTTTAATTTTTACAAGTATATGTGAGGCTGTGTTTATGTACATCATATTCAGACCATAAGAGGGATTTAGATTCTCCAGAATCTGACACCATCTTCTGGAGTGTCTGAAGACGGCTACAGTGTACTTATATCTAATAAATACATAAATAAATAAATAAATGAATAAATAAACATTTTTTAAAAAGTATAAGAAATAAAGAAAGACCAGTCAGGCCTGCCATCCATATCTCTGTCTCTCTGTCTGTCTGTCTGTCTGATCCACTGGAACTGGAGATGGGCCACCATAAGGTGCTGGTAGTTTATCCCAGGTTCTCTGAAAGAGGAGACAATGCTGTTAATTGTTGATACCTTTCAGTGGCCCCACACAGCTTTAAATTTTTAGAAGTATATGTGAGGATGTGATTATGTACATCATATGCAGACCATAAAAGGCATTTAGATTCTCCAGAATCTGACACCCTCTTCTGGAGTGTCTGAAGACAGCTACGGTGTACTTATATCTAATAAATACATAAATAAATATATAAATAAACTTTTTTTTAAAAAGGATAAGAAAGAAAGAAAGACCAGGCAGGCCTGCCATCCTTATCACTGTCTGTATGTCTGTCTGTCTGTCTGATCCCCTGGAACTGGAGATGGGCCACCATATAGTTGCTGGTAGTTGATCCCAGGTACTCTGGAAGAGGAGACAATTCTGTTAATTGTTGAGCTTTTAGAGTGGCCCCACCATTCTTTAAATTTTTAGAAGTATATGTGAGGCTGTGTTTATTTACATCATATGCACACCATAAGAGGGATTTAGATTCTCCAGAATCTGACACCCTCTTCTGGAGTGTCTGAACATCTACAGTGTACTTATATCTAATAATAAATAAATAAATAAATAAATAAATAAATAAATAAATAAATAAACATTTTTTTAAAAAAAGGATAAGAAAGAAAGAAAGACCAAGCAGGCCTGCCATCCTTATCACTGTCTGTCTGTCTGTCTGTCTGATCCCCTGGAACTGGAGATGGGCCACCTTTTAGGTGCTGGTAGTTGATCCCAGGTTCTCTGGAAGAGGAGACAATGCTGTTAATTGTTGAGCCCTTTCAGTGGCCCCACCCATTTTTAATTTTTACAAGTATATGTGAGGCTGTGTTTATGTACATCATATTCAGACCATAAGAGGGATTTAGATTCTCCAGAATCTGACACCATCTTCTGGAGTGTCTGAAGACGGCTACAGTGTACTTATATCTAATAAATACATAAATAAAAAAATAAATGAATAAATAAACATTTTTTAAAAAGTATAAGAAATAAAGAAAGACCAGTCAGGCCTGCCATCCATATCTCTGTCTCTCTGTCTGTCTGTCTGTCTGATCCACTGGAACTGGAGATGGGCCACCATAAGGTGCTGGTAGTTTATCCCAGGTTCTCTGAAAGAGGAGACAATGCTGTTAATTGTTGAGCCCTCTCATTGGCCCCACACAGCTTTAAATTTTTAGAAGTATATGTGAGGATGTGTTTATGTACATCATATGCAGACCATAAAAGGCATTTAGATTCTCCAGAATCTGACACCCTCTTCTGGAGTGTCTGAAGACAGCTACGGTGTACTTATATCTAATAAATACATAAATAAATATATAAATAAACTTTTTTTTAAAAAGGATAAGAAAGAAAGAAAGACCAGGCAGGCCTGCCATCCTTATCACTGTCTGTATGTCTGTCTGTCTGTCTGATCCCCTGGAACTGGAGATGGGCCACCATATAGTTGCTGGTAGTTGATCCCAGGTACTCTGGAAGAGGAGACAATTCTGTTAATTGTTGAGCTTTTAGAGTGGCCCCACCATTCTTTAAATTTTTAGAAGTATATGTGAGGCTGTGTTTATTTACATCATATGCAGACCATAAGAGGGATTTAGATTCTCCAGAATCTGACACCCTCTTCTGGAGTGTCTGAACATCTACAGTGTACTTATATCTAATAATAAATAAATAAATAAATAAATAAATAAATAAATAAATAAATAAATAAATATATAAATAAATAAACATTTTTTTAAAAAAAGGATAAGAAAGAAAGAAAGACCAGGCAGGCCTGCCATCCTTATCACTGTCTGTCTGTCTGTCTGTCTGATCCCCTGGAACTGGAGATGGGCCACCTTTTAGGTGCTGGTAGTTGATCCCAGGTTCTCTGGAAGAGGAGACAATGCTGTTAATTGTTGAGTCCTTTCAGTGGCCCCACCTATTTATAATTTTTAGACGTATATGTGAGGCTGTGTTTATGTACATCATATTCAGACCATAAGAGGGATTTAGATTCTCTAGAATCTGACACCCTCTTCTGGAGTGTCTGAAGACGGCTACAGTGTACTTATATCTAATAAATACATAAAAAAATAATTAATAAATAAACATTTTTTAAAAAGTATAAGAAATAAAGAAAGACCAGGCAGGCCTGCCATCCATATCTCTGTCTCTCTGTCTGTCTGTCAGTCTTATCCCCTGGAACTGGAGATGGGCCACCATAAGGTGCTGGTAGTTTATCCCAGGTTCTCTGAAAGAGGAGACAATGCTGTTAATTGTTGAGCCCTATCAGTGGCCCCACCCATCTTTAAATTTTTAGAAGTATATGCAAGGCTGTGTTTATGTACCGAATATGCAGACCATAACAGGGATTTAGATTCTCCAGAATCTGACACCCTCTTCTGGAGTGTCTGAAGACAGCTACAGTGTACATATATCTAATAAATACATGAATAAATATATAAATAAACATTTTTTAAAAAGGATAATAAAGAAAGAAAGACCAGGCAGGCCTGCCATCCTTATCACTGTCTGTATGTCTGTCTGTCTGATCCCCTGGAACAGGAGATGGGCCACCATATAGTTGCTGGTAATTGATCCCAGGTCCTCTGGAAGAGGAGACAATGCTGTTAATTGTTGAGCTTTTAGAGTGGCCCCACCCTTCTTTAAATTTTTAGAAGTATATGTGAGGCTGTGTTTATGTACATCATATGCAGACCATAAGATGGATTTAGATTCTCCAGAATCTGACACCCTCTTCTGGAGTGTCTGAACAGCTACAGTGTACTTATATCTAATAATAAATAAATAAATAAATAAATAAATAAATAAATAAATAAACAAACATTTTTTTTTTAAAAAAGGATAAGAAAGAAAGAAACACCAGGCAGGCCTGAAATCCTTATCACTGTCTGTCTGCCTGTCTGTCTGATCCCCTGGAACTGGAGATTGGCCACCTTTTAGGTGCTGGTAGTTGATCCCAGTTTCTCTGGAAGAGGAGACAATGCTGTTAATTGTTGAGTCCTTTCAGTGGCCCCACCTATTTATAATTTTTAGAAGTATATGTGAGGTTGTGTTTATGTACATCATATTCAGACCATGAGAGGGATTTAGATTCTCTAGAATCTGACACCCTATTCTGGAGTGTCTGAAGACGGCTACAGTGTACTTATATCTAATAAATACATAAATAAATAAATAAATAAATAAATAAATAAATAAATAAATTAACATTTTTTAAAAAATATAAGAAATAAAGAAAGACCAGGCAGGCCTGCCATCCTTATCTCTGTCTCTCTGTCTGTCTGTCTGTCTGATCCACTGGAACTGGAGATGGGCCACCATAAGGTGCTGGTAGTTTATCCCAGGTTCTCTGAAAGAGGAGACAATGCTGTTAATTGTTGAGCCCTCTCAGTGGCCCCACACATCTTTAAATTTTTAGAAGTATATGCGAGGCTGTGTTTATGTACATCATATGCAGACCATAAGAGGGATTTAGATTCTCCAGAATCTGACACCCTCTTCTGGAGTGTCTGAAAGCAGCTACAGTGTACATATATCTAATAAATACATAAATAAATATATAAATAAACATTTTTTTAAAAAGGATAAGAAAGAAAGAAAGACCAGGCAGGCCTGCCATCCTTATCACTGTCTGTATGTCTGTCTGTCTGATCCCCTGGAACTGGAGATGGGCCACCATATAGTTGCTGGTAGTTGATCCCAGGTACTCTGGAAGAGGAGACAATGCTGTTAATTTTTGAGCTTTTAGAGTGGCCCCACACATCTATAAATTTTTAGAAGTATATGTGAGGCTGTATTTATGTACATCATATGCAGACCATAAGAGGGATTTAGATTCTCCAGAATCTGACACCCTCTTCTGGAGTGTCTGAACAGCTACAGTGTACTTATATCTAATCATAAATAAATAAATAAATAAATAAATAAATAAATAAATAAATAAATAAACGAACATTTTTTTAAAAAAAGGATAAGAAAGAAAGAAAGACCAGGCAGGCCTGCCATCCTTATCACTGTCTGTCTGTCTTTCTGTCTGATCCCCTGGAACTGGAGATGGGCCACCTTTTAGGTGCTGGTAGTTGATCCCAGGTTCGAGACAATGCTGTTAATTGTTGAGTCCTTTCAGTGGCCCCACCTATTTATAATTTTTAGAAGTATATGTGAGGCTGTGTTTATGTACATCATATTCAGACCATAAGAGGGATTTAGATTCTCTAGAATCTGACACCCTCTTCTGGAGTGTCTGAAGACGGCTACAGTGTACTTATATCTAATAAATACATAAATAAATAAATAAATGAATAAATAAATAAATAAATAAATAAATAAAATATAAACATTTTTTTAAAATATAAGAAATAAAGAAAGACCAGGCAGGCCTGCCATCCATATCTCTGTCTCTCTGTCTGTCTGTCTGTCTGATCCCCTGGAACTGGAGATGGGCCACCATAAGGTGCTGGTAGTTTATCCCAGGTTCTCTGAAAGAGGAGACAATGCTGTTAATTGTTGAGCCCTCTCAGTGGCCCCACACATCGTTAAATTTTTAGAAGTATATGCGAGGCTGTGTTTATGTACCGAATATGCAGACCATAAGAGGGATTTAGATTCTCCAGAATCTGACACCCTCTTCTGGAATGTCTGAAGACAGCTACAGTGTACATATATCTAATAAATACATATATAAATATATAAATAAACATTTTTTTAAAAGGATAAGAAAGAAAGAAAGACCAGGCAGGCCTGCCATCCTTATCACTGTCTGTATGTCTGTCTGTCTGATCCCCTGGAACTGGAGATGGGCCACCATATAGTTGCTGGTAGTTGATCCCAGGTACTCTGGAAGAGGAGACAATGCTGTTAATTGTTGAGCTTTTAGAGTGGCCCCACACTTCTATAGATTTTTAGAAGTATATGTGAGGCTGTGTTTATGTACATCGTATGCAGACCATAAGAGGGATTTAGATTCTCCAGAATCTGACACCCTCTTCTGGAGTGTCTGAACAGCTACAGTGTACTTATATCTAATAATAAATAAATAAATAAATAAATAAATAAATAAATAAATAAATAAACGAACATTTTTTTAAAAAAAGGATAAGAAAGAAAGAAAGACCAGGCAGGCCTGCCATCCTTATCTCGGTCTCTCTGTCTGTCTGTCTGTCTGTCTGATCCACTGGAACTGGAGATGGGCCACCATAAGGTGCTGGTAGTTTATTCCAGGTTCTCTGAAAGAGGAGACAATGCTGTTAATTGTTGAGCCCTCTCAGTGGCCCCACACATCTTTAAATTTTTAGAAGTATATGCGAGGCTGTGTTTATGTACATCATATGCAGACCATAACAGGGATTTAGATTCTCCAGAATCTGACACCCTCTTCTGGAGTGTCTGAAAGCAGCTACAGTGTACATATATCTAATAAATACATAAATAAATATATAAATAAACATTTTTTTAAAAAGGATAAGAAAGAAAGAAAGACCAGGCAGGCCTGCCATCCTTATTACTGTCTGAATGTCTGTCTGTATGATCCCCTGGAACTGGAGATGGGCCACCATATAGTTGCTGGTAGTTGATCCCAGGTACTCTGGAAGAGGAGACAATGCTGTTAATTGTTGAGCTTTTAGAGTGGCCCCACCCTTCTTTAAATTTTTAGAAGTATATGTGAGGCTGTGTTTATGTACATCATATGCATACCATAAGTGGGATTTAGATTCTCCAGAATATGACACCCTCTCCTGGAGTGTCTGAACAGCTACAGTGTACTTATATCTAATAATAAATAAATAAATAAATAAATAAATAAATAAATAAATAAATAAATAAATAAATAAACATTTTTTTAAAAAAAGGATAAGAAAGAAAGACCAGGCAGGCCTGCCATCCTTATCACTGTCTGTCTCTCTGTCTGTCTGATCCCCTGGAACTGGAGATGGGCCACCTTTTAGGTGCTGGTAGTTGATCCCAGGTTCTCTGGAAGAGGAGACAATGCTGTTAATTGTTGAGTGCTTTCAGTGGCCCCACCTATTTATAATTTTTAGAAGTATATGTGAGGCTGTGTTTATGTACATCATATTCAGACCATAAGAGGGATTTAGATTCTCTAGAATCTGACACCCTCTTCTGGAGTGTCTGAAGACGGCTACAGTGTACTTATATCTAATAAATAAATAAATAAATAAATAAATAAATAAATAAACATTTTTTAAAAAGTATAAGAAATAAAGAAAGACCAGGCAGACCTGCCATCCTTATCTCTGTCTCTCTATCTGTCTGTCTGTCTGTCTGATCCACTGGAACTGGAGATGGGCCACCATAAGGTGCTGGTAGTTTATCCCAGGTTCTCTGAAAGAGGAGACAATGCTGTTAATTGTTGAGCCCTCTCAGTGGCCCCACACCTCTTTAAATTTTTAGAAGTATATGCGAGGCTGTGTTTATGTACATCATATGCAGACCATAAGAGGGATTTAGATTCTCCAGAATCTGACACCCTCTTCTGGAGTGTCTGAAGACAGCTACAGTGTACTTATATCTAATAAATACATAAATAAATAAATAAATAAATAAACATTTTTTTAAAAAGGATAAAAAAGAAAGAAAGACCAGGCAGGCCTGACATCCTTATCACTGTCTGTATGTCAGTCTGTCTGATCCCTTGGAACTGGAGATGGACCACCATATAGTTGCTGGTAGTTGATCCCAGGTACTCTGGAAGAGGAGACAATGCTGTTAATTGTTGAGCTTTTAGAGTGGCCCCACTCTTCTTTAAATTTTTAGAAGTATATGTGAGGCTGTGTTTATGTACATCATATGCAGTAAATAAGAGGGATTTAGATTCTCCAGAATATGACACCCTCTTCTGAAGTGTCTGAAGACAGCTACAGTGTACTTATATCTAATAAATATATATATAAATGAATAAACATTTTTAAAATGTATAAGAAGAAAGAAAAACCAGGCAGGCCTGCAATCCTTGTCTGTCTGTCTGTATGTATGTCTGTCTGATCCCTTGGAACTGGAGATGGGCCACAATATAGGTGCTGGTAGTTGATCCCAGGTCCTCTGGAAGAGGAGACAATGCTGTTAATTGTTGAGCCCTTTCAGTGGCCCCAACCATCTTTAAATTTTTAGAAGTATATGTGAGGCTGTGTTTATGTACATCATATGCAGACCATAAGAGGGATATAGATTATCCAGAATCTGACACCCTCTTCTGGAGAGTCTGAAGACAGCTACAGTGTACTTATATCTAATAAATACATAAATTAATTAATTAATTAATTAATTAATAAATAAATAAATAAACAATTTTAAAAAGGATAAGAAAGAAAGAAAAATCAGGCAGGCCTGCCATCCTTATCTCTGTCTGTCTGTCTGTCTGTCTGATCCCCTGCAACTTGAGATGGGCCACCACATAGTTGCTGGTAGTTGATCCCACGTTCTCTGGAAGAGGAGACAATGGTGTTAATTGTTGAGCCCTTTCAGTGGGCCCACCCATCTTTAAATTTTTAGAAGTATATGTGAGGCTGTGTTTATGTACATCATATGCAGACCATAAGAGGGATTTAGATTCTCCAGAATCTGACACACTCTTCTGGAGTGTCTGAACAGCTACAGTGTACTTATATCTAATAATAAATAAATAAATAAATAAATAAATAAATAAATAAATAAATAAACATTTTTTTAAAAAAAGAATAAGAAAGAAAGAAAGACCAGGCAGGCCTGCCATCCTTATCACTGTCTGTCTGTCTGTCTGTCTGATCCCCTGGAACTGGAGATGGGCCACCTTTTAGGTGCTGGTAGTTGATCCCAGGTTCTCTGGAAGAGGAGACAATGCTGTTAATTGTTGAGTCCTTTCAGTGGCCCCACCTATTTATAATTTTTAGACGTATATGTGAGGCTGTGTTTATGTACATCATATTCAGACCATAAGAGGGATTTAGATTCTCTAGAATCTGACACCCTCTTCTGGAGTGTCTGAAGACGGCTACAGTGTACTTATACCTAATAAATAAATAAATAAATAAATAAATAAATAAATAAATAAATAAATAAACAATTTTTAAAAAGTATAAGAAATAAAGAAAGACCAGGCAGGCCTGCCATCCTTATCTCTGTCTTTCTGTCTGTCTGTCTGTCTGATCCACTGGAACTGGAGATGGGCCACCATAAGGTGCTGGTAGTTTATCCCAGGTTCTCTGAAAGAGGAGACAATGCTGTTAATTGTTGAGCCCTCTCAGTGGCCCCACACATCTTTAAATTTTTAGAAGTATATGCGAGGCTGTGTTTATGTACCGAATATGCAGACCATAAGAGGGATTTAGATTCTCCAGAATCTGACACCCTCTTCTGTAGTGTCTGAAGACAGCTACAGTGTACATATATCTAATAAAAACATACATAAATATATAAATAAACATATTTTAAAAGGATAAGAAAAAAAGAAAGACCAGGCAGGCCTGCCATCCTTATCACTGTCTGTCTGTCTGTCTGTCTGATCCCCTGGAACTGGAGATGGGCCACCATATAGTTGCTGGTAGTTGATCCCAGGTACTCTGGAAGAGGAGACAATGCTGTTAATTGTTGAGCTTTTAGAGTGGCCCCACCCTTCTTTAAATTTTTAGAAGTATATGTGAGGCTGTGTTTATGTACATCATATGCAGACCATAAGAGGGATTTAGATTCTCCAGAATCTGACACCCTCTTCTGGAGTGTCTGAACAGCTACAGTGTACTGATATCTAATAAATAAATAAATAAATAAATAAATAAATAAATAAATAAATAAATAAACGAACATTTTTTTAAAAAAAGGATAAGAAAGAAAGAAAGACCAGGCAGGCCTGCCATCCTTATCACTGTCTGTCTGTCTGTCTGTCTGATCCCCTGGAACTGTAGATGGGCCACCTTTTAGGTGCTGGTAGTTGATCCCAGGTTCTCTGGAAGAGGAGACAATGCTGTTAATTGTTGAGTCCTTTCAGTGGCCCCACCTATTTATAATTTTTAGACGTATATGTGAGGCTGTGTTTATGTACATCATATTCAGACCATAAGAGGGATTTAGATTCTCTAGAATCTGACACCCTCTTCTGGAGTGTCTGAAGACGGCTACAGTGTACTTATATCTAATAAATAAATAAATAAATAAATAAATAAATAAATAAATAAACAATTTTTAAAAAGTATAAGAAATAAAGAAAGACCAGGCAGGCCTGCCATCCTTATCTCTGTCTCTCTGTCTGTCTGTCTGTCTGTCTGATCCACTGGAACTGGAGATGGGCCACCATAAGGTGCTGGTAGTTTATTCCAGGTTCTCTGAAAGAGGAGACAATGCTGTTAATTGTTGAGCCCTCTCAGTGGCCCCACACCTCTTTAAATTTTTAGAAGTATATGCGAGGCTGTGTTTATGTACATCATATGCAGACCATAACAGGGATTTAGATTCTCCAGAATCTGACACCCTCTTCTGGAGTGTCTGAAAGCAGCTACAGTGTACATATATCTAATAAATACATAAATAAATATATAAATAAACATTTTTTTAAAAAGGATAAGAAAGAAAGAAAGACCAGGCAGGCCTGCCATCCTTATCACTGTCTGTATGATTCTCTGTCTGATCCCTTGGAACTGGAGATGGGCCACCATATCGTTGCTGGTAGTTGATCCCAGGTACTCTGGAAGAGGAGACAATGCTGTTAATTGTTGAGCTTTTAGAGTGGCCCCACCCTTCTTTAAATTTTTAGAAGTATATGTGAGGCTGTGTTTATGTACATCATATGCATACCATAAGTGGGATTTAGATTCTCCAGAATATGACGCCCTCTTCTGGAGTGTCTGAACAGCTACAGTGTACTTATATCTAATAATAAATAAATAAATAAATAAATAAATAAATAAATAAATAAATAAATAAATAAACATTTTTTTAAAAAAAGGATAAGAAAGAAAGACCAGGCAGGCCTGCCATCCTTATCACTGTCTTCTCTCTGTCTGTCTGATCCCCTGGAACTGGAGATGGGCCACCTTTTAGGTGCTGGTAGTTGATCCCAGGTTCTCTGGAAGAGGAGACAATGCTGTTAATTGTTGAGTGCTTTCAGTGGCCCCACCTATTTATAATTTTTAGAAGTATATGTGAGGCTGTGTTTATGTACATCATATGCAGACCATAAGAGGGATTTAGATTCTCCAGAATCTGACACCCTCTTCTGGAGTGTCTGAAGACAGCTACAGTGTACTTATATCTAATAAATACATAAATAAATAAATAAATAAATAAATAAATAAATAAATAAACATTTTTTTAAAAAGGATAAAAAAGAAAGAAAGACCAGGCCGGTCTGACATCCTTATCACTGTCTGTATGTCTGTCTGTCTGATCCCTTGGAACTAGAGATGGACCACCATATAGTTGCTGGTAGTTGATCCCAGGTACTCTGGAAGAGGAGACAATGCTGTTAATTGTTGAGCTTTTAGAGTGGCCCCACCCTTCTTTAAATTTTTAGAAGTATATGTGAGGCTGTGTTTATGTACATCATATGCATACCATAAGTGGGATTTAGATTCTCCAGAATATGACGCCCTCTTCTGGAGTGTCTGAACAGCTACAGTGTACTTATATCTAATAATAAATAAATAAATAAATAAATAAATAAATAAATAAATAAATAAATAAACATTTTTTTAAAAAAAGGATAAGAAAGAAAGACCAGGCAGGCCTGCCATCCTTATCACTGTCTTCTCTCTGTCTGTCTGATCCCCTGGAACTGGAGATGGGCCACCTTTTAGGTGCTGGTAGTTGATCCCAGGTTCTCTGGAAGAGGAGACAATGCTGTTAATTGTTGAGTGCTTTCAGTGGCCCCACCTATTTATAATTTTTAGAAGTATATGTGAGGCTGTGTTTATGTACATCATATGCAGACCATAAGAGGGATTTAGATTCTCCAGAATCTGACACCCTCTTCTGGAGTGTCTGAAGACAGCTACAGTGTACTTATATCTAATAAATACATAAATAAATAAATAAATAAATAAATAAATAAATAAATAAATAAATAAACATTTTTTTAAAAAGGATAAAAAAGAAAGAAAGACCAGGCCGGTCTGACATCCTTATCACTGTCTGTATGTCTGTCTGTCTGATCCCTTGGAACTAGAGATGGACCACCATATAGTTGCTGGTAGTTGATCCCAGGTACTCTGGAAGAGGAGACAATGCTGTTAATTGTTGAGCTTTTAGAGTGGCCCCACCCTTCTTTAAATTTTTAGAAGTATATGTGAGGCTGTGTTTATGTACATCATATGCATACCATAAGTGGGATTTACATTCTCCAGAATATGACACCCTCTTCTGGAGTGTCTGAAGACAGCTACAGTGTACTTATATCTAATAAATATATATATAAATAAATAAACATTTTTAAAATGTATAAGAAGAAAGAAAAACCAGGCAGGCCTGCAATCCTTGTCTGTCTGTCTGTATGTATGTCTGTCTGATCCCTTGGAACTGGAGATGGGCCACAATATAGGTGCTGGTAGTTGATCCCAGGTCCTCTGGAAGAGGAGACAATGCTGTTAATTGTTGAGCCCTTTCAGTGGCCCCAACCATCTTTAAATTTTTAGAAGTATATGTGAGGCTGTGTTTATGTACATCATATGCAGACCATAAGAGGGATATAGATTATCCAGAATCTGACACCCTCTTCTGGAGAGTCTGAAGACAGCTACAGTGTACTTATATCTAATAAATACATAAATTAATTAATTAATTAATTAATGAATAAATAAATAAATAAATAAACAATTTTAAAAAGGATAAGAAAGAAAGAAAAATCAGGCAGGCCTGCCATCCTTATCTCTGTCTGTCTGTCTGTCTGTCTGATCCCCTGCAACTTGAGATGGGCCACCACATAGTTGCTGGTAGTTGATCCCACGTTCTCTGGAAGAGGAGACAATGGTGTTAATTGTTGAGCCCTTTCAGTGGGCCCACCCATCTTTACATTTTTAGAAGTATATGTGAGGCTGTGTTTATGTACATCATATGCAGACCATAAGAGGGATTTAGATTCTCCAGAATCTGACACACTCTTCTGGAGTGTCTGAACAGATACAGTGTACTTATATCTAATAATAAATAAATAAATAAATAAATAAATAAATAAACATTTTTTTAAAAAAAGGATAAGAAAGAAAGAAAGACCAGGCAGGCCTGCCATCCTTATCACTGTCTGTCTGTCTGTCTGTCTGATCCCCTGGAACTGGAGATGGGCCACCATAAGGTGCTGGTAGTTTATCCCAGGTTCTCTGAAAGAGGAGACAATGCTGTTAATTGTTGAGCCCTCTCAGTGGCCCCACACATCTTTAAATTTTTAGAAGTATATGCGAGGCTGTGTTTATGTACCGAATATGCAGACCATAAGAGGGATTTAGATTCTCCAGAATCTGACACCCTCTTCTGGAGTGTCTGAAGACAGCTACAGTGTACATATATCTAATAAATACATACATAAATATATAAATAAACATTTTTTAAAAGGATAAGAAAAAAAGAAAGACCAGGCAGGCCTGCCATCCTTATCACTGTCTCTATGTCTGTCTGTCTGATCCCCTGGAACTGGAGATGGGCCACCATATAGTTGCTGGTAGTTGATCCCAGGTACTCTGGAAGAAGAGACAATGCTGTTAATTGTTGAGCTTTTAGAGTGGCCCTACCCTTCTTTAAATTTTTAGAAGTATATGTGAGGCTGTGTTTATGTACATCATATGCAGACCATAAGAGGGATTTAGATTCTCCAGAATCTGACACCCTCTTCTGGAGTGTCTGAACAGCTACAGTGTACTGATATCTAATAAATAAATAAATAAATAAATAAATAAATAAATAAATAAATAAACGAACATTTTTTTTAAAAAAAGGATAAGAAAGAAAGAAAGACCAGGCAGGCCTGCCATCCTTATCACTGTCTGTCTGTCTGTCTGTCTGATCCACTGGAACTGGAGATGGGCCACCATAAGGTGCTGGTAGTTTATCCCAGGTTCTCTGAAAGAGGAGACAATGCTGTTAATTGTTGAGCCCTCTCAGTGGCCCCACACATCTTTAAATTTTTAGAAGTATATGCGAGGCTGTTTTTATGTACCGAATATGCAGACCATAAGAGGGATTTAGATTATCCAGAATCTGACACCCTCTTCTGGAGTGTCTGAAGACAGCTACAGTGTACATATATCTAATAAATACATACATAAATATATAAATAAACATTTTTTAAAAGGATAAGAAAAAAAGAAAGACCAGGCAGGCCTGCCATCCTTATCACTGTCTCTATGTCTGTCTGTCTGATCCCCTGGAACTGGAGATGGGCCACGATATAGTTGCTGGTAGTTGATCCCAGGTACTCTGGAAGAGGAGACAATGCTGTTAATTGTTGAGCTTTTAGAGTGGCCCCACCCTTCTTTAAATTTTTAGAAGTATATGTGAGGCTGTGTTTATGTACATCATATGCAGACCATAAGAGGGATTTAGATTCTCCAGAATCTGAGACCCTCTTCTGGAGTGTCTGAACAGCTACAGTGTACTGATATCTAATAAATAAATAAATAAATAAATAAATAAATAAATAAATAAATAAATAAATAAACGAACATTTTTTTAAAAAAAGGATAAGAAAGAAAGAAAGACCAGGCAGGCCTGCCATCCTTATCACTGTCTGTCTGTCTGTCTGTCTGTCTGATCCCCTGGAACTGTAGATGGGCCACCTTTTAGGTGCTGGTAGTTGATCCCAGTTCTCTGGAAGAGGAGACAATGCTGTTAATTGTTGAGTCCTTTCAGTGGCCCCACCTATTTATAATTTTTAGACGTATATGTGAGGCTGTGTTTATGTACATCATATTCAGACCATAAGAGGGATTTAGATTCTCTAGAATCTGACACCCTCTTCTGGAGTGTCTGAAGACGGCTACAGTGTACTTATATCTAATAAATAAATAAATAAATAAATAAATAAATAAATAAACAATTTTTAAAAAGTATAAGAAATAAAGAAAGACCAGGCAGGCCTGCCATCCTTATTTCTGTCTCTCTGTCTGTCTGTCTGTCTGTCTGATCCACTGGAACTAGAGATGGGCCACCATAAGGTGCTGGTAGTTTATCCCAGGTTCTCTGAAAGAGGAGACAATGGTGTTAATTGTTGAGCCCTCTCAGTGGCCCCACACATCTTTAAATTTTTAGAAGTATATGCGAGGCTGTGTTTAAGTACATCATATGCAGATCATAACAGGGATTTAGATTCTCCAGAATCTGACACCCTCTTCTGGAGTGTCTGAAAGCAGCTACAGTGTACATATATCTAATAAATACATAAATAAATATATAAATAAACATTTTTTAAAAAAGGATAAGAAAGAAAGAAAGACCAGGCAGGCCTGCCATCCTTATCACTGTCTGTATGTCACTCTGTCTGATCCCCTGGAACTGGAGATGGGCCACCATATAGTTGCTGGTAGTTGATCTCAGGTACTCTGGAAGAGGAGACAATGCTGTTAATTGTTGAGCTTTTAGAGTGGCCCCACCCTTCTTTAAATTTTTAGAAGTATATGTGAGGCTGTGTTTATGTACATCATATGCATACCATAAGTGGGATTTAGATTCTCCAGAATATGACACCCTCTTCTGGAGTGTCTGAACAGCTACAGTGTACTTATATCTAATAATAAATAAATAAATAAATAAATAAATAAATAAATAAATAAATAAATAAATAAATAAACATTTTTTAAAAAAAAGGATAAGAAAGAAAGACCAGGCAGGCCTGCCATCCTTATCACTGTCTGTCTCTCTGTCTGTCTGATCCCCTGGAACTGGAGATGGGCCACCTTTTAGGTGCTGGTAGTTGATCCCAGGTTCTCTGGAAGAGGAGACAATGCTGTTAATTGTTGAGTGCTTTCCGTGGCCCCACACATCTTTAAATTTTTAGAAGTATATGCGAGGCTGTGTTTATGTACCGAATATGCAGACCATAAGAGGGATTTAGATTCTCCAGAATCTGACACCCTCTTCTGGAGTGTCTGAAAGCAGCTACAGTGTACATATATCTAATAAATACATAAATAAATATATAAATAAACATTTTTTTAAAAAGGATAAGAAAGAAAGAAAGACCAGGCAGGCCTGCCATCCTTATCACTGTCTGTCTGTCTGTCTGTCTGATCCCCTGGAACTGTAGATGGGCCACATTTTAGGTGCTGGTAGTTGATCCCAGGTTCTCTGGAAGAGGAGACAATGCTGTTAATTGTTGAGTCCTTTCAGTGGCCCCACCTATTTATAATTTTTAGACGTATATGTGTGGCTGTGTTTATGTACATCATATTCAGACCATAAGAGGGATTTAGATTCTCTAGAATCTGACACCCTCTTCTGGAGTGTCTGAAGACGGCTACAGTGTACTTATATCTAATAAATACATAAATAAATAAATAAATAAATAAACATTTTTTAAAAAGTATAAGAAATAAAGAAAGACCAGGCAGGCCCTCCATCCTTATCTCTGTCTCTCTGTCTGTCTGTCTGTCTGTCTGATCCACTGGAACTGGAGATGGGCCACCATAAGGTGCTGGTAGTTTATCCCAGGTTCTCTGAAAGAGGAGACAATGCTGTTACTTGTTGAGCCCTCTCATTGGCCCCACACATCTTTAAATTTTTAGAAGTATATGTGAGGCTGTGTTTATGTACATCATATGCAGACCATAAGAGGGATTTAGATTCTCCAGAATCTGACACCCTCTTCTGGGGTGTCTGAAGACAGCTACAGTGTACTTATATCTAATAAATACATAAATAAATATATAAATAAACATTTTTTTGAAAAGGATAAGAAAGAAAGAATGACCAGGCAGGCCTGCCATCCTTATCACTGTCTGTATGTCTGTCTGTCTGATCCCCTGGAACTGGAGATGGGCCACCATATAGTTGCTGGTAGCTGATCCCAAGTACTCTGGAAGAGGAGACAATGCTGTTAATTGTTGAGCTTTTAGAGTGGCCCAACCCTTCTTTAAATTTTTAGAATTATATGTGAGGCTGTGTTTATGTACATCATATGCAGACCATAAGAGGGATTTAGATTCTCCGGAATCTGACACCCTCTTCTGGAGTGTCTGAACAGCTACAGTGTACTTATATCTAATAATAAATAAATAAATAAATAAATAAATAAATAAATAAATAAATAAACATTTTTTAAAAAAAAGGATAAGAAAGAAAGAAAGACCAGGCAGGCTTGCCATCCTTATCACTGTCTGTCTGTCTGTCTGTCTGATCCCCTGGAACTGGAGATGGGCCACCTTTTAGGTGCTGGTAGTTGATCCCAGGTTCTCTGGAAGAGGAGACAATGCTGTTAATTGTTGAGTCCTTTCAGTTGCCCCACCTATTTATAATTTTTAGAAGTATATGTGAGGCTGTGTTTATGTACATCATATTCAGACCATAAGAGGGATTTAGATTCTCTAGAATCTGACACCCTCTTCTGGAGTGTCTGAAGACGGCTACAATGTACTTATATCTAATAAATACATAAATAAATAAATAAATAAATAAATAAACATTTTTTAAAAAGTATAAGAAATAAAGAAAGACCAGGCAGACCGGCCATCCTTATCTCTGTCTCTCTGTCTGTCTGTCTGTCTGTCTGATCCACTGGAACTGGAGATGGGCCACCATAAGGTGCTGGTAGTTTATCCCATTTTCTCTGAAAGAGGCGACAATGCTGTTAATTGTTGAGCCCTCTCAGTGGCCCCACACATCTTTAAATTTTTAGAAGTATATGCGAGGCTGTGTTTATGTACCGAATATGCAGACCATAAGAGGGATTTAGATTCTCCAGAATCTGACACCCTCTTCTGGAGTGTCTGAAAGCAGCTACAGTGTACATATATCTAATAAATACATAAATAAATATATAAATAAACATTTTTTTAAAAAGGATAAGAAAGAAAGAAAGACCAGGCAGGCCTGCCATCCTTATCACTGTCTGTCTGTCTGTCTGTCTGATCCCCTGGAACTGTAGATGGGCCACATTTTAGGTGCTGGTAGTTGATCCCAGGTTCTCTGGAAGAGGAGACAATGCTGTTAATTGTTGAGTCCTTTCAGTGGCCCCACCTATTTATAATTTTTAGACGTATATGTGTGGCTGTGTTTATGTACATCATATTCAGACCATAAGAGGGATTTAGATTCTCTAGAATCTGACACCCTCTTCTGGAGTGTCTGAAGACGGCTACAGTGTACTTATATCTAATAAATAAATAAATAAATAAATAAATAAATAAATAAACATTTTTTAAAAAGTATAAGAAATAAAGAAAGACCAGGCAGGCCCTCCATCCTTATCTCTGTCTCTCTGACTGTCTGTCTGTCTGTCTGATCCACTGGAACTGGAGATGGGCCACCATAAGGTGCTGGTAGTTTATCCCAGGTTCTCTGAAAGAGGAGACAATGCTGTTACTTGTTGAGCCCTCTCATTGGCCCCACACATCTTTAAATTTTTAGAAGTATATGTGAGGCTGTGTTTATGTACATCATATGCAGACCATAAGAGGGATTTAGATTCTCCAGAATCTGACACCCTCTTCTGGGGTGTCTGAAGACAGCTACAGTGTACTTATATCTAATAAATACATAAATAAATATATAAATAAACATTTTTTTGAAAAGGATAAGAAAGAAAGAATGACCAGGCAGGCCTGCCATCCTTATCACTGTCTGTATGTCTGTCTGTCTGATCCCCTGGAACTGGAGATGGGCCACCATATAGTTGCTGGTAGCTGATCCCAAGTACTCTGGAAGAGGAGACAATGCTGTTAATTGTTGAGCTTTTAGAGTGGCCCAACCCTTCTTTAAATTTTTAGAATTATATGTGAGGCTGTGTTTATGTACATCATATGCAGACCATAAGAGGGATTTAGATTCTCCGGAATCTGACACCCTCTTCTGGAGTGTCTGAACAGCTACAGTGTACTTATATCTAATAATAAATAAATAAATAAATAAATAAATAAATAAATAAATAAATAAACATTTTTTAAAAAAAAGGATAAGAAAGAAAGAAAGACCAGGCAGGCCTGCCATCCTTATCACTGTCTGTCTGTCTGTCTGTCTGATCCCCTGGAACTGGAGATGGGCCACCTTTTAGGTGCTGGTAGTTGATCCCAGGTTCTGTGGAAGAGGAGACAATGCTGTTAATTGTTGAGTCCTTTCAGTGTCCCCACCTATTTATAATTTTTAGAAGTATATGTGAGGCTGTGTTTATGTACATCATATTCAGACCATAAGAGGGATTTAGATTCTCTAGAATCTGACACCCTCTTCTGGAGTGTCTGAAGACGGCTACAATGTACTTATATCTAATAAATACATAAATAAATAAATAAATAAATAAATAAACATTTTTTAAAAAGTATAAGAAATAAAGAAAGACCAGGCAGACCTGCCATCCTTATCTCTGTCTCTCTGTCTGTCTGTCTGTCTGTCTGATCCACTGGAACTGGAGATGGGCAACCATAAGGTGCTGGTAGTTTATCCCAGGTTCTCTGAAAGAGGCGACAATGCTGTTAATTGTTGAGCCCTCTCAGTGGCCCCACACATCTTTAAATTTTTGGAAGTATATGCGAGGCTGTGTTTATGTACATCATATGCAGACCATAAGAGGGATTTAGATTCTCCAGAATCTGACACTCTCTTCTGCAGTGTCTGAAAGCAGCTACAGTGTACATATATCTAATAAATACATAAATAAATATATAAATAAACATTTTTTAAAAAAGGATAAGAAAGAAAGAAAGACCAGGCAGGCCTGCCATTCTTATCACTGTCTGTCTGTCTGTCTGTCTGATCCCCTGGAACTGTAGATGGGCCACCTTTTAGGTGCTGGTAGTTGATCCCAGGTTCTCTGGAAGAGGAGACAATGCTGTTAATTGTTGAGTCCTTTCAGTGGCCACACCTATTTATAATTTTTAGACGTATATGTGAGGCTGTGTTTATGTACATCATATTCAGACCATAAGAGGGATTTAGATTCTCTAGAATCTGACACCCTCTTCTGGAGTGTATGAAGACGGCTACAGTGTACTTATATCTAATAAATACATAAATAAATAAATACATAAATAAATAAACATTTTTTTAAAAGTATAAGAAATAAAGAAAGACCAGGCAGGCCTGCCATCCTTATCTCTGTCTCTCTGTCTGTCTGTCTGTCTGTCTGATCCACTGGAACTGGAGATGGGCCACCATAAGGTGCTGGTAGTTTATCCCAGGTTCTCTGAAAGAGGAGACAATGCTGTTACTTGTTGAGCCCTCTCATTGGCCCCACACATCTTTAAATTTTTAGAAGTATATGTGAGGCTGTGTTTATGTACATCATATGCAGACCATAAGAGGGATTTAGATTCTCCAGAATCTGACACCCTCTTCTGGGGTGTCTGAAGACAGCTACAGTGTACTTATATCTAATAAATACATAAATAAATTTATAAATAAACATTTTTTTGAAAAGGATAAGAAAGAAAGAATGACCAGGCAGGCCTGCCATCCTTATCACTGTCTGTATATCTCTCTGTCTGATCCCCTGGAACTGGAGATTGGCCACCATATAGTTGCTTGTAGCTGATTTCAAGTACTCTGGAAGAGGAGACAATGCTGTTAATTGTTGAGCTTTTAGAGTGGCCCAACCCTTCTTTAAATTTTTAGAATTATATGTGAGGCTGTGTTTATGTACATCATATGCAGACCATAAGAGGGATTTAGATTCTCCGGAATCTGACACAATCTTCTGGAGTGTCTGAACAGCTACAGTGTACTTATATCTAATAATAAATAAATAAATAAATAAATAAATAAATAAATAAATAAATAAATAAATAAATAAACATTTTTTAAAAAAAAGGATAAGAAAGAAAGAAAGACCAGGCAGGCCTGCCATCCTTATCACTGTCTGTCTGTCTGTCTGTCTGATCCCCTGGAACTGGAGATGGGCCACCTTTTAGGTGCTGGTAGTTGATCCCAGGTTCTCTGGAAGAGGAGACAATGCTGTTAATTGTTGAGTCCTTTCAGTGGCCCCACCTATTTATAATTTTTAGAAGTATATGTGAGGCTGTGTTTATGTACATCATATTCAGACCATAAGAGGGATTTAGATTCTCTAGAATCTGACACCCTCTTCTGGAGTGTCTGAAGACGGCTACAATGTACTTATATCTAATAAATACATAAATAAATAAATAAATAAATAAATAAATAAATAAATAAACATTTTTTAAAAAGTATAAGAAATAAAGAAAGACCAGGCAGACCGGCCATCCTTATCTCTGTCTCTCTGTCTGTCTGTCTGTCTGTCTGATCCACTGGAACTGGAGATGGGCCACCATAAGGTGCTGGTAGTTTATCCCATTTTCTCTGAAAGAGGCGACAATGCTGTTAATTGTTGAGCCCTCTCAGTGGCCCCACACATCTTTAAATTTTTAGAAGTATATGCGAGGCTGTGTTTATGTACCGAATATGCAGACCATAAGAGGGATTTAGATTCTCCAGAATCTGACACCCTCTTCTGGAGTGTCTGAAAGCAGCTACAGTGTACATATATCTAATAAATACATAAATAAATATATAAATAAACATTTTTTTAAAAAGGATAAGAAAGAAAGAAAGACCAGGCAGGCCTGCCATCCTTATCACTGTCTGTCTGTCTGTCTGTCTGATCCCCTGGAACTGTAGATGGGCCACATTTTAGGTGCTGGTAGTTGATCCCAGGTTCTCTGGAAGAGGAGACAATGCTGTTAATTGTTGAGTCCTTTCAGTGGCCCCACCTATTTATAATTTTTAGACGTATATGTGTGGCTGTGTTTATGTACATCATATTCAGACTATAAGAGGGATTTAGATTCTCTAGAATCTGACACCCTCTTCTAGAGTGTCTGAAGACGGCTACAGTGTACTTATATCTAATAAATACATAAATAAATAAATAAATAAATAAATAAATAAATAAACAATTTTTAAAAAGTATAAGAAATAAAGAAAGACCAAGCAGGCCTGCCATCCTTATCTCTGTCTCTCTGTCTGTCTGTCTGTCTGTCTGTCTGATCCACTGGAACTGGAGATGGGCCACCTTTTAGGTGCTGGTAGTTGATCCCAGGTACTCTGGAAGAGGAGACAATGCTGTTAATTGTTGAGCTTTTAGAGTGGCCCCACCTTTCTTTAAATTTTTAGAAGTATATGTGAGGCTGTGTTTATGTACATCATATGCATACCATAAGTGGGATTTAGATTCTCCAGAATATGACACTCTCTTCTGGAGTGTCTGAACAGCTACAGTGTACTTATATCTAATAATAAATAAATAAATAAATAAATAAATAAATAAATAAATAAACATTTTTTAAAAAAACGGATAAGAAAGAAAGACCAGGCAGGCCTGCCATCCTTATCACTGTCTGTCTCTCTGTCTGTCTGATCCCCTGGAACTGGAGATGGGCCACCATAAGGTGCTGGTAGTTTATCCCAGGTTCTCTGAAAGAGGAGACAATGCTGTTAATTGTTGAGCCCTCTCAGTGGCCCCACACATCTTTAAATATTTAGAAGTATATGTGAGGCTGTGTTTATGTACATCATATGCAGACCATAAGAGGGATTTAGATTCTCCAGAATCTGACACCCTCTTCTGGGGTGTCTGAAGACAGCTACAGTGTACTTATATCTAATAAATACATAAATAAATATATAAATAAACATTTTTTTGAAAAGGATAAGAAAGAAAGAATGACCAGGCAGGCCTGCCATCCTTATCACTGTCTGTATGTCTTTCTGTCTGATCCCCTGGAACTGGAGATGGGCCACCATATAGTCGCTGGTAGCTGATCCCAAGTACTCTGGAAGAGGAGACAATGCTGTTAATTGTTGAGCTTTTAGAGTGGCCCAACCCTTCTTTAAATTTTTAGAATTATATGTGAGGCTGTGTTTATGTACATCATATGCAGACCATAAGAGGGATTTAGATTCTCCAGAATCTGACACCCTCTTCTGGAGTGTCTGAACAGCTACAGTGTACTTATATCTAATAATAAATAAATAAATAAATAAATAAACATTTTTTTTAAAAAAAGGATAAGAAAGAAAGAAAGACCAGGCAGGCCTGCCATCCTTATCACTGTCTGTCTGTCTGTCTGTCTGATCCCCTGGAACTGGAGATGGGCCACCTTTTAGGTGCTGGTAGTTGATCCCAGGTTCTCTGGAAGAGGAGACAATGCTGTTAATTGTTGAGTCCTTTCAGTGGCCCCACCTATTTATAATTTTTAGACGTATATGTGAGGCTGTGTTTATGTACATCATATTCAGACCATAAGAGGGATTTAGATTCTCTAGAATCTGACACCCTCTTCTGGAGTGTCTGAAGACGGCTACAGTGTACTTATATCTAATAAATACATAAATAAATAAATAAATAAATAAATAAACAATTTTTAAAAAGTATAAGAAATAAAGAAAGACCAGGCAGGCTTGCCATCCTAATCTCTGTCTCTCTGTCTGTCTGTCTGTCTGTCTGATCCACTGGAACTGGAGATGGGCCACCATAAGGTGCTGGTAGTTTATCCCAGGTTCTCTGAAAGAGGAGACAATGCTGTTAATTGTTGAGCCCTCTCAGTGGCCCCACACATCTTTAAATTTTTAGAAGTATATGCGAGGCTGTGTTTATGTACATCATATGCAGACCATAAGAGGGATTTAGATTCTCCAGAATCTGACACCCTCTTCTGGAGTGTCTGAAAGCAGCTACAGTGTACATATATCTAATAAATACATAAATAAATATAGAAATAAACATTTTTTTAAAAAGGATAAGAAAGAAAGAAAGACCAGGCAGGCCTGCCATCCTTATCACTGTCTGTATGTCTCTCTGTCTGATCCCCTGGAACTGGAGATGGGCCACCATATAGTTGCTGGTAGTTGATCCCAGGTACTCTGGAAGAGGAGACAATGCTGTTAATTGTTGAGCTTTTAGAGTGGCCCCACCCTTCTTTAAATTTTTAGAAGTATATGTGAGGCTGTGTTTATGTACATCATATGCATACCATAAGTGGGATTTAGATTCTCCAGAATATGACACTCTCTTCTGGAGTGTCTGAACAGCTACAGTGTACTTATATCAAATAATAAATAAATAAATAAATAAATAAATAAATAAATAAATAAATAAATAAATAAACATTTTTTTAAAAAAAGGATAAGAAAGAAAGACCAGGCAGGCCTGCCATCCTTATCACTGGCTGTCTCTCTGTCTGTCTGATCCCCTGGAACTGGAGATGGGCCACCTTTTAGGTGCTGGTAGTTGATCCCAGGTTCTCTGGAAGAGGAGACAATGCTGTTAATTGTTGAGTGCTTTCAGTGGCCCCACCTATTTATAATTTTTAGAAGTATATGTGAGGCTGTGTTTATGTACATCATATTCAGACCATAAGAGGGATTTAGATTCTCTAGAATCTGACACCCTCTTCTGGAGTGTCTGAAGACGGCTACAGTGTACTTATATCTAATAAATAAATAAATAAATAAATAAATAAATAAATAAACAATTTTTAAAAAGTATAAGAAATAAAGAAAGACCAGGCAGGCCTGCCATCCTTATCTCTGTCTCTCTGTCTGTCTGTCTGTCTGTCTGATCCACTGGAACTGGAGATGGGCCACCATAAGGTGCTGGTAGTTTATCCCAGGTTCACTGAAAGAGGAGACAATGCTGTTACTTGTTGAGCCCTCTCATTGGCCCCACACATCTTTAAATTTTTAGAAGTATATGTGAGGCTGTGTTTATGTACATCATATGCAGACCATAAGAGGGATTTAGTTTCTCCAGAATCTGACACCCTCTTCTGGGGTGTCTGAAGACAGCTACAGTGTACTTATATCTAATAAATACATAAATAAATATATAAATAAACATTTTTTTGAAAAGGATAAGAAAGAAAGAATGACCAGGCAGGCCTGCCATCCTTATCTCTGTCCCTCTGTCTGTCTGTCTGTCTGTCTGATCCACTGGAACTGGAGATGGGCCACCATAAGGTGCTGGTAGTTTATCCCAGGTTCACTGAAAGAGGAGACAATGCTGTTAATTGCTGAGCCCTTTCAGTGGCCCCCCCACATTTATATTTTAAGAAGTAAATGTGAGGCTGTGTTTATGTACATCATATGCAGACCATAAGAGGGATTTAGATTCTCCAGAATCTGACACCTTCTTCTGGAGTGTCTGAAGACGGCTACAGTGTACTTATATCTAATAAAAATATAAATAAATAAATAAACATTTTTTTAAAAAGGATAAGAAAGAAAGAAAGACCACGCAGGCCTGCCATCCTTATCTCTGTCAGTCTGTCTGTCTGTCTGATCCCCTGGAACAGGAGATGGGCCACCATATAGTTGCTGGTAGTTGATCCCAGGTACTCTGGAAGAGGAGACAATGCTGTTAATCGTTGAGCTTTTAGAGTGGCCCCACCCTTCTTTAATTTTTAGAAGTATATGTGAGGCTGTGTTTATGTACATCATATGCAGACCATAAGAGGGATTTAGATTCTCCAGAATCTGACACCCTCTTCTGGAGTGTCTGAACAGCTACAGTGTACTTATATCTAATAATAAATAAATAAATAAATAAATAAATAAATAAATAAATAAATAAATAAACATTTTTTAAAAAGTATAAGAAATAAAGAAAGACCAGGCAGACCTGCCATCCTTATCTCTGTCTCTCTGTCTGTCTGTCTGTCTGTCTGATCCACTGGAACTGGAGATGGGCCACCATAAGGTGCTGGTAGTTTATCCCAGGTTTTCTGAAAGAGGAGACAATGCTGTTAATTGTTGAGCCCTCTCAGTGGCCCCACACATCTTTAAATTTTTAGAAGTATATGTGAGGCTTTGTTTATGTACATCATATACAGACCATAAGAGGGATTTAGATTCTCCAGAATCTGACACCCTCTTCTGGAGTGTCTGAAGACAGCTACAGTGTACTTATATCTAATAAATACATAAATAAATATATAAATAAACATTTTTTTAAAAAGGATAAGAAAGAAAGAAAGACCAGGCAGGCCTTCCATCCTTATCACTGTCTGTATGTCTGTCTGTCTGATCCTCTGGAACTGGAGATGGGCCACCATATAGTTGCTGGTAGTTGATCCCAGGTACTCTGGAAGAGGAGACAATGCTGTTAATTGTTGAGCCCTTTCAGTGGCCCCAACCATCTTTAAATTTTTAGAAGTATATGTGAGGCTGTGTTTATGTACATCATATGCAGACCATAAGAGGGATATAGATTCTCCAGAATCTGACACCCTTTTCTGGAGAGTCTGAAGACAGCTACAGTGTACTTATATCTAATAAATAAATAAATAAATAAATAAATAAATAAATAAATAAATAAATAAATAAACATTTTTTAAAAGTATAAGAAAGAAAGAAAGACCAGGCAGGCCTCCATCCTTATCTCTGTCTGTCTGTCTGTCTGTCTGATACCCTGGAACTGGAGATGGGCCACCATATAGTTGCTGGTAGTTTATCCAAGGTTCTCTGGAAGAGGAGACAATGCTGTTAATTGTTGAGCCCTTTCAGTGGCCCCACCCATCTTTAAATATTTAGAAGTATATGCAAGGCTGTGTTTATGTACCGAATATGCAGACCATAAGAGGGATTTAGATTCTCTAGAATCTGACACCCTCTTTTGGAGTGTCTGAAGACAGCTACAGTGTACTTATATCTAATAAATTCATAAATAAACAAATAAACATTTTTAAAAAAGGATAATAAAGAAAGAGAGACCAGGCAGGCCTGCCATCCTTGTCTGTCTGTCTGTCTGTCTGATCCCCTGGAACTGGAGATGGGCCACCATATAATTGCTGGTAGTTGATCCCAGGTTCTCTGGAAGAGGAGTCAGTGCTGTTAATTGTTGAGCCCTTTCAGTTGCCCCACCCATCTTTAAATTTTTAGAAGTATAGGTGAGGCTGTGTTCATATACATCATATGCAGACCATAAGAGGGATATAGATTCTCCAGAATCTGACACCCTCTTCGGGCGTGTTTGAAGACAGCTACAGTGTACTTATATCTAATAAATACATACTTAAATTAATAAACATTTTTTAAAAGGATAAGAAAGAAGGAAAGACAAGGTAGGCCTGCCATCCTTAACTCTATCTGTCTGTATGTCTGTCTGTCTGTCTGATCCCCTGGAACTGGAGATGGGCCACCATATAGTTGCTGGTAGTTGATCCCAGGTTCTCTATAAGAGGAGACAATGCTGTTAATTGTTGATCCCTTTCATTGGACCCACACATCTTTAAATTTTTAGATGTAAATGTGAGGCTGTGTACAGTACATCATATGCAGACCATAAGAGGGATATAGATTCTCCAGAATCTGACACCCTATTCTGGAGTGTCTGAAGACAGCTACAGTGTAAGTATATCTAATAAATACATAAATAAATAAATAAATAAATAAATAAACAAACATTTTTTAAAAGGGATAAGAAAGAAAGAAAAACCAGGCAGGCCTGTCATCTTTGTCTGTCTTTCTCTCTGTCTGTCTGTCTTGCCTAGCCCCTTGAGTAGCCTAGCCTAGTCCCTTGCCTTGACTAGCCCAGCCCCTTGCCTAGCCTAGCCTAGCCCAGCCCTGCCTTGCCTAGCCCTGCCTATCCCTGTCTTTAACCAGGCTGGCCTCGAACTCAGAAACTGACTGCCTCTGCCTCCAGAGTGCTCTCATCAAGAGCTCGAGCCACCACTGACTGTTGGGTTTTCTAAGTCTTACATAGGTATGGTCTGTTTCTCAGCTGTGAAACCCTAATTAACACATGTAGTCTGTCCTAGGTCAGCCATAGCTACAGACTGAGGCCTTTTCTAAAACAAAACAAAAGAAAACAAAAAATAGAAATAATAAAATAAATAAATTAAGCAACCACATGATATCTTTTCTTTCTTTCAATGATACTCAGAGCTTGAAGCAGTTCACCCATGAAACCTCAGCTCCGGACATTGAGGCTCTTTCCCTAACAAGTATTATGGCTGAACCTGAGGGGTTCTACTGCTGATTTGTGTCCCCCACTTTAAAAAAATAGTTGTTTTCAAAGGCTGCAGGTTCTTAGCCCTGTTCCTTGTTACAGTTGAGTCACAGCCCTGAAAGTTCAGTGGTAGTTAAAGGCACTGAGAAGGGCTTCCTATAGACATCAAAGACCAAGTCTTTTTTTTTTTAAAGTTAATCTGGATTCCCCCACCCCCTGGCATCCTTAGAATTCCTAGAAAGGAAGGCAGGGACCTGGGCAGAAGGGTGCAAGGCTACTGGTGTTTGTAAGTGGTAACAGAAAGCTTTCTCTTGTTGGTACCCTACCCCAAGTTACACTGTCACTTCTTTTTCCTAGTTGTTGTTTTGTCGGTTTGTATTCTCAACATAGACCCTTTTCCTTCCTAACCTTGGCTGTCCTGAACCTTACTGTCCTTGAACTCAGTGATTTGCCTGTCTTGCTGGGATGAAACTGTGAGCTACCATCCAGAAGGAAGCACCCTGCTGAGGTTAGATTGGGGTCTCTCCCATTTTCCTCTATGAACATGCATATGGCAGGCCTGTTCTTTCTTTTTTACTTTTCCTTTTCTTTTTAAAGATTTATTTATTTATTATATTTAAGTATGCTGTAGCTATCTTCAGACAGTCCAGAAGAGGGTGTCAGATTCTGAAGAATCTAAATCATTCTTATTGTCTGCATATGATGTATATAAACACAGCCTCACATATACTCAAAAAAAAAAAAAAGAAAGAAAGAAAGATGTGGCTACAAAGAGGGCTCAACAATTAAGAGCATTGTCTCCTCTTCCAGAGAACCTGGGCTCAATTACCAGTATTATATATGGTGGCCAATCTCCAGTTCCAGGGGATCTAATACTCTGTTCTGGAGTCTGTGGGCACAGCATACACATGCAAAACATTCTTACACAATCATTGAGAGAGGAGAGAGAGGGGTTGAGAGAGAGGGGAGGTAATCATACCTCCTGACGAGTTTGAAGACCTGAGCTTCATCACTCACACAAATAAATAAATGCAAAATATTTTTTTTATAAATAAACTCTGCCATTGCCCTTTAAAAATTCCTAGAAAACAAGTTTTATAAGCAACAGTTATATTTACTATATCTAAAGGACAGTCATGAGCATATTCAATAAATAGAAAAAGGCCTGTTAGTCTTAGAAATGGAAAAGACAAACCAAGGAAGGTTTGCAATTACATAATGAGGCAGCTCAGCCCAGCTCTAAGGTTGGAAATAAGACTCGAGAATAGGATACACCTGAAGACAACCAGCCGTTGTTTTTTGTTTTGGAGGCTGAAAGGATACACCTGAAGACAGCCAATGCTGTGTGATGGTGATCTGGTATTTTTTTTTTTAATTTTTATAAACGTTAACACTTTTTATAAAACTTTTATAAAAACTCTTTCTTTCTCTCTCTTTCTTTCTCTCTCTTTCTTTCTCTCTCTTTCTTTCTCTCTCTTTCTCTTTCTTTCTCTCTCTTTCTCTTTCTTTCTCTCTCTTTCTCTTTCTTTCTCTTTCTTTCTCTCTCTTTCTCTTTCTTTCTTTCTCTTTCTTTCTTTCTCTTTCTTTCTCTCTCTTTCTTTCTCTCTCTTTCTTTCTCTCTCTTTCTCTTTCTTTCTTTCTTTCCTCACCCTAGCCCCTACCCTAGCCCTGTCTTTCACCAGGGTGGCCTCGACTCAGAAACTGACTGCCTCTGCCTACAGAGTGTTCTCATTAAGAGCTTGAGCCACCACTGAATGTAGGGTTTTCTAAGCCTTACCTTGCTCTTGGTGTCTGTTCTCAGCTGTGAAACCCTAATTAACACAAGTAGGCAGTCCTGGGTCAGCCAGAGCTACAGACAGAGGACTTCTCTAAAAACAAATAAAACAAAACAAAACAACAAATAGAAATAATAAAATACACAAATTAAGCAACCACAGCATAGCTTTTCTCTATCTAGGTGGTACTCAGAAATTCCAGCAGTTGGCCTGTGACACCTCAGCTCAGTATATGTGAGGCTGTGTTTATGTACATCATATGCAGACCATAAGAGGGATTTACATTCTCCAGAATCTGACACCCTCCTCTGGAGTGTCTAAAGAAAGCTACAGTGTACTTATATCTAAGAAATACATAAACAAATAAATAAATAAATAAATATTTTTAAAAAGGATAAGAAAGAAAGAAAGACCAGGCAGGCCTGCCATCTTTATCTCTGCCTGTCTGTCTGTCTGTCTGATCCCCTGGAACTGGAGATGGGCCACCTTGTAGGTGCTGGTAGTTGATCCCACGTTCTCTGGAAGAGGAGACAATGCTGTTAATTGTTGAGCCCTTTCAGTGGCCCCACCCATTTTTAATTTTTAGAAGTATATGTGAGGCTGTGTTTATGTACATCATATTCAGACCATAAGAGGGATTTAGATTCTCCAGAATCTGACACCATCTTCTGGAGTGTCTGAAGACGGCTACAGTGTACTTATATCTAATAAATAAATAAATAAATAAATAAATAAATAAATAAATAAATAAATAAACATTTTTTAAAAAGTATAAGAAATAAAGAAAGACCAGTCAGGCCTGCCATCCTTATCTCTGTCTCTCTGTCTGTCTGTCTGTCTGATCCCTTGGAACTGGAGATGGGCCACCATAAGGTGCTGGTAGTTTATCCCAGGTTCTCTGAAAGAGGAGACAATGCTGTTAATTGTTGAGCCCTATCAGTGGCCCTACCCATCTTTAAATATTTAGAAGTATATGGGAGGCTGTGTTTATGTACATCATATGCAGACCATAAGAGGGATTTAGATTCTCCAGAATCTGACACCCTCTTCTGGAGTGTCTGAAGACAGCTACAGTGTACTTATATCTAATAAATACATAAATAAATAAATAAATAAACATTTTTTAAAAAGGATAAGAAAGAAAGTAAGACCAGGCAGGCCTGCCATCCTTATCTCTGTCTGTCTGTCTGTCTGTCTGTCTGATCCCCTGGAACTGGAGATGGGCCACCATATAGTTGCTGGTAGTTGATCCCAGGTTCTCTGGAAGAGGATACAATGCTGTTAATTGTTGAGCCCTTTCAGTGGCCCCACCCCTTTTTAATTTTTAGAAGTATATGTGATGCTTATGTACATTATATGTTTATGTACATTATATTCAGATCATAAGAGGGATTTAGATACTCTAGAATCTGTCACCCTCTTCTGGAGTGTCTGAAGACGGCTACAGTGTACTTATATCTAATACATACATACATACATAAATAAATAAATAAATAAACATTTTTTAAAAAGTATAAGAAATAAAGAAAGACCAGGCAGGCCTGCCATCCTTATCTCTGTCTCTCTGTCTGTCTGTCTGTCTGTCTGATCCACTGGAACTGGAGATGGGCCACCATAAGGTGCTGGTAGTTTATCCCAGGTTCTCTGAAAGAGGAGACAATGCTGTTAATTGTTGAGCCCTCTCAGTGGCCCCACACATCTTTAAATTTTTAGAAGTATATGTGAGGCTGTGTTTATGTACATCATATGCAGACCATAAGAGGGATTTAGATTCTCCAGAATCTGACACCCTCTTCTGGAGTGTCTGAAGACAGCTACAGTGTACTTATATCTAATAAATACATAAATAAATATATAAATAAACATTTTTTAAAAAGGATAAGAAAGAAAGAAAGACCAGGCAGGCCTGCCATTTTTATCACTGTCTGTATGTCTGTCTGTTGATCCCCTGGAACTGGAGTTGGGCCACCATATAGTTGCTGGTAGTTGATCCCAGGTACTCTGGAAGAGGAGACAATGCTGTTAATTGTTGAGCTTTTAGAGTGGCCACACCCTTCTTTAAATTTTTAGAAGTATATGTGAGGCTGTGTGGGGCCACTGAAAGTCACATAGAGAGACAGAGAGAGACAGAGAGAGACAGAGAGTGACAAAGAAAGACAGAGAGAGACATAGAGAGACAGAGAGATACATTGAGAGAGACAGAGAGACAGAGAGAGACACAGAGAGAGACACAGAGAGACACAGAGAGAGACACACAGAGAGACAGAGACAGACAGAGAGAGACAGAGAGAGACAGAGAGAGACAGAGAGAGACAGAGAGAGACAGAGATAGAGACAGAGAGAGACAAAGAGAGACAGAGAGACAGAGAGAGAGACAGAGAGAGACAGAGAAAGACAGAGTGAGACAGAGAGAGACACAGAGAGAGACAGAGATACACAGAGTGAGAAAGAGAGAGAGACAGAGAGAGACAGAGAGAGAGACAGAGAGAGAGACAGAGAGAGACAGAGAGAAACAGAGTGAGACAGAAAGAGACACAGAGAGAGACAGAGAGAGACAAAGAAAAACACAGAGAGACAGAGAGAGACAGAGAGA